>NC_051187.1:25220092-25540643 GCF_015220075.1 Falco rusticolus | reverse complement strand
CACCAGGGAAGATGGGAATCCTGACTCCTAATTCATTGCTTGTGTTAGATCATAGTTTAAATTGCTTCCCTGTTCCATACCTATTTCCATTTGGCTGCTGGACAGATTCTTTAGATACATTTGGTACATCAGCTTTTCCTTAAGTGGTGAATCACATTGGTGCTGTGGTGAGGGTTAATAAACACTTCCCTGTGTTAACAGAAAAGGGTAGAGGACAGCAATGTTTTTACAGCTTAAAAAGCCTGGAGAATTCAAATTCCAGTCATAAGAGCAAGTGTTCGAGGAAGGGAACTAGCTGCATGTCTAGACACTGCATTGAGAAAGGGAGCAGGACATTGGCAGAGACACATTTTTGGTGGGGTTTGCAAGGAGGCATTTACACTGCCACTGAACACAGGTTGGAATGGTTATGTGGATTATGGTCCTTTTCGTGCCAGCTCAGAGTGTTTTCCTCCAGGTTTGCTCCCCGATGGAAGCTGCTTGCCAGTGAGCACGCTGTCTGTAGGGTGATGGTGACTTGTTCCCCTGCTGATTTCCCTATCTGTAGACACTTGATGGTGGCAAGGCTGGTTTCTGGAGTGAGAGACTGTTTTCCTCATTTTTGGGAGATGGTTACTCTGTGGTTGTTGTGTACAGGAGTTTACTTTAGGAGAAGGACTGCAGGCAAAGTGGATGCCTGCATCACAATGTCTGGTTCACAGCTGTGGTTAAAGCTGGTCCAGGATCAGCAGAGCATTGGAGAGTGTCTGTTCTTCTGTAGTTTGCATGGACCTTTCTTCTGTTATTTTGAGCATTGTAGCAGCATATATTGTAGAACCATATATTGTAGCAGGAATGAACCAGTGAGACTCCTGAGAGAGTATTGGGATATTTGCCTATTTATTCGTGGGCTTGCAGTGAGTCTTGGCTGAAATTTCCTCTTGTGGGGTGCTTGGAGACTCCCAATGCCCGAAGTTCAGCACAAAGGTTTTGATGCAACGACTTGGTTGGGAGCTTGAGGTCAACTGGGTGAGATTTCAGGAGCCATCCAGGTGCCGTTAGCTGCCACCACTTTTTTTACCTCCTACTTGGTTGGTACATCAGCCAAGCTGACAAGGGGATCCTGAAGTGGGGCACAGTCCAGTTTTTCTCCACTGGCATTCAGCAGCTGTTACTGCTGTTACTCTTGCCCATCAATTCTGCTTTATTTCACCAACTGTTGCCATCTTGTGTCAAGCTAGAAATTATTTTGAGCCCTACATGTTGAGCCAGCACACCTCATACTCTCCAGCACTTACCTGCAGTTTGACAAGGACAAGTCTTTCTTTTGATGTATACTGAGTGGCCCTTCATGGTAAAAGCCAGCTAAGAGTTGAAGTTGTTGGCAATGGAGGACACTCGAGGCAGCAGATGATGTTGTCTCTCTGAGCAAAGCTCAAACAGCCTCATCACTGTCATTGAGCCAGATGTGATGTTTCTTGGGTACAAAACCCAGAACTTGCTGACAAGGGCAGCACAGAGACACCAAGGCAGGTGCCAGGCCTGGATCTTTCTTTTGGAGGTGCTTCTGCAGCTGGCAGAAGGGCAGCAGTCCCATTTCATCTGTGGCACCTCATTTCAAGTGTTTGCCATCCTGGTGGCTTCATTATCTTCTCAGATACCTGGGAACAATGTTAAGCAGAGCACATGTGGCAGGCTGGATGATCAACACCATGCCAGGTGTATGGCCATCCCAGTTGGAGCTTTCGCTATTACAAGTCACACGCAGAAGCTGGGTCCATAGTGCAAGTCAGGATGTGGAAACACCATTGGATGGTACAAGGTGAGCAGAAGAAAGATGCTGTTCTGGTTGCTCATCATCTAGTACCCACTTCCTATGACAAAAATTAACAAACACCGAGTGACACCCAACCTTTTCCATATCAGGCATCTTTGGAGCTCTGAGCTGGCTGTTACCACTCAGGAACTAGTTCTTCAGGTTATTTATAACAGATGGATCCATGAGAATGTCAGCACAACCCTCAGCAGCAGTCAAAACAGAAAGTAGAAAGCTAGGAAAGTTTCAGAAAGTAACAGGGAAAGAAAGAGAGCTCATCATTATGCCAGTGTGAATCAGTGGTGTGTTTGCATCTTGGATGTCATTGGGTTCTGCTCCACAGCATCTTGGAAGGGAAATGGTAGGATGGGAGACATTACAGAGAAGGATGAGGAAAAAGGTTATGAATTCCAGGTGGTACCTCCTCAACCAGGAAACCTCAGGTGGGAAAAAGGATAACTGGGAGCAATATGTTAGAAGTCTGGAAAGCAGTGACTGAATCTGAGAGCGGTACAAATGAAATGATAGGAGACAGTTTCAGAACAAGCAAAAGGAGAGGGTTTCTCCTGCAAGGTGTGAAATTTCTCAATAGAAAATTTTCGTGTGCTAGAAATTTACAGGACTTCCAAAAATAACTTGGCAAATTGTTCAGTCAAGTTCTCTCTTCTTCCATCTGGCAGAAAAGGTAGGATTTTTTCTCCTGACATCTACTTTTGACCTGTCCATACATAAAGACGTGTCCATCCATAGATTATTACATCCATGTGGAGGAGAGCTTCTTCCCAAAAAAAAGATATGGCAGTTTAGGGAATACTAAAAGCAAGCATTATGCTCTTGGGGCAACACCATCCTTACCTGTGGCATTGGAGGGCAGCGCTGGATAGCAGTTTTTAATAATAAACCAAACACAGGGCTCCTGGACTGGTGTCAGCACTACAGCCTGGCATTTCTACTCTGTGTACCTTAAACCAAAGCCTTTAATTCCTCTTTTTCCTTTTTGAAAAGTGCTATGAGATAAGCAAATACAGCTGTGATATACCATTAACCTGAATTTCAGCAGTCCCCACAGTTCCCACTGCTGTCAGTGGAGAAAGTGAACACTTAGCGTTCTCTGAAAGCCAGCACTTCATCAACTTCATCTTTCAGTATTCAATATTTTCTATTTCAACATTCAATATTTCATAAGGAATTTACTTCTTAGACCTCTGAACACCACGATTGACCTGGAGTGGCACTGGAGTGATGGATTGCATCATTTGCATCTAATTATGGCATAAAAAAAACCTAATTAAACCTCTCAGAGTCAACAGAAAACTCCAATTTAAGCAGTTGCTTTTTCTTTTTATTCCATAAATTACAAATGAGACCAGTCATGCCCAGGAATTCCTTATGCCTTCCTTTCCTTTTAGCGAAGTCTGCATCTTCCTGGCTAATTGCCGCAGACCGCTGATCTGGAAAAGTCTCTGCCAAGGCCGAAGTGAAATGAAGAAATGGGTGAGAGAGAGGGATTTGTTGCCCATTGCTGTTGCTGTGATTGCTGCTGGTGATGGTCTCCCAAGGAACCACAGCACCATCACCAGCACTGCTACACATGGACCACATGCACTGAGCCAGCCAGCAGCCCTGGGACATGGGTTGGCGTTAACCTGTTGGATACTCTCCTCCGTTTTGTTGGTATTTCCCAGTAGATGGCAAACCCATGGTGCTCAGGAGCCTGGGAAGTTTTGGTAACCAGCCATCGGTTCCCCACTGGGGTGACCATTAGCACTGGGATGTCATACTGCTGGCAGCACGGGCAGGCACAGCCCTGATCCCTCCTGTGCTGTGTAGCAGTAAGTGTAGCAGTAAGTGAAAGAAAAGGCTGCAAAGCTGAATTTCATCGGCCGACTGCAAATCACACATTTCACAGCCCACGGCCATTTTTGCAGCTGAACAGATTGGTGATGGCTCCTACTACTGGCAATAAAGATAACATGAAAAGCTTTTGTCAAGAGATATTTGTACAACGGGGGCTACAGTTCAGTGCCCAGATCTACAGGTGAACCTGAAGCCTTCAAGTCCAAAATCTAGGGTTTTTTTTCTTTTCAAAGGCTGCACTGAGGACTCTGTTTGCTTAAAAGCTACCAAGCCGTGAGAGGACTATGAGAAAACAGAGCCAGCCTCATCTGGAGATGACCACAATGGCCCTACATCTTCTTCCTGGTCCCCTGAACATAAAGACTATGAAGGCTTCCTTGGAAAGCTCTGTCTTTTCCATACAAGAAATTTTTTAGTCTAGTCTAGCTAGCTAGCTCCTTAATGCTGTTCTCTGCACTTACTGGTTTGAGTTAGGGGTCAGCAGGCACAGCAACACTCTTGAGCAGAAAAGTTTCAGATGACGGTAGACCTGGCTCCCCAGCAGAGAGGAGGCTACGCAGCACCGCTCAACCAGTTGACGGCCAGTTGTAACTTGGCAGAAGCTTCTTCAATATTGCTTGCTTTGTTACTGCAGGTAGAGAGCCATTTGAAGAGCTTGAAACACTTCTAATTAAACTCAACAAGATTGAATTTTGTATTGTCATGGCTCCTTCCTTATTGCTCTCTCTCTCCATGTTTTGAACTGGCAGCTTATAAAAAGGAATGCGAAATGTATTACAGATCAGTCATGTGCCCACGAGAAGGTGCCCCTTCTTCCAACAGCTGCTCAGGAAGCTGTGATGTAGGTAGCACCATCTACGCATGTACCTGTGTAGAGTGGAACAAGAAAGACCATTACCTGGCTCATATGAAAAGCTTTCAATGGCCTTGCTATGATCTGAGTCACAGCAACTTGGCAGCAGGAATATGATTTAAAAACCTTAAAAGTGGGAGTTGCCTAAAGTTCTATTCAAAACATGTGCCAGATGTCACCCATTTGACTCATGTCACATCCAGGGAGAAAGCAACTTACGTTCAATGCATCTGCAGCAAATGCCAAGGCTTGGGAAGAGAGGGGGTGCTGAAGGGGTGCACAGGCTGGAGCCAGATGTGGGAGCACCCATGTTGTTGGGCCACCAAGAGCTGCCTGGGTCTTCTGGCAGTGAAGGCAGTGGGTCCTCCCAGATCCTGCAGCTTTGCTTTCTGCTTCTGGATTCAGTGCATCTAAGGGAAAGGGAAGCAAAGCAAATTTCCAGGTAATGTGATTTTGGCATGACGCAGAGTGAGTGATGGGCTGCAAGGAGGGTTTGAAAGAAAACTTTTATTCATTTGGGTTTGCTACTTGTACGTCCCTGTTTTGGTGAGCATGGGAGGGACTGTTGCCTCACTCAACATGACCTGAAGATGCTTCAGCTGTTGTGTTTCTGGAAAGCAGCTTTATGCATCTGTTTCACCACTTTAAGTCCCATTTTTCAGTTCCTCTTGTCCATCTCTGTGGGAATACTCCAGTCTGGAATCATGACCACTTCCACCAACTCCTGTAATGGGCCAAATTGACAGCGTTTGAGAGTAACCTGCAAGAATTAAGAAACAAAGGAAATCAGCCAACAGCATAAATAGTTGGATTACTTTTAAATCAGAACATGGCCACTGACAGAAAGGTCAAAGCTACCTGGGTAGCTAACACATGGTGAGTTATTTCTTTACGTCTAATGGCAACATGATGGACTGCCTCTGTGATGTTGCTTGCAGTGTGATTTTAGATCACCAGAAGATTCAGAAAACCGCACTCTGCTAAAATTTCCTTTATTCCTAAAAAACATTTATCACCTGTAGGATCATTTCAGATATGTTTTCACAAAGCCGCGTGACTTATAATTAGCCAGCACTCACACAACAAACTATTAAAAAGCAATTAGCTCAAGGAAATTTATCTAAGCTGTTTGCAGGGCTGATCTGAGGAGTGATAACATTTTCTTGATGGAGGCATGTCAAATTCTCATAGTTTGGCAGGGGCCAGTCCTTGAATTTTTATAAAATCCTGAGGGCTTCCCATGTCCCTGTTAATTTTAGGAGGTCTTCATTAACACTCATGAGCAGCAGCTCAGTAACAACTCGTCCTGGGGATGCTCTTCCCTGTCTTTTCCAGGGTACTTTGCTTTGGCTGTTTCAAGGCTCTGAGAGAAGCAGACTCCTCTTTGCTCTCCTAGATCCTGAGCATCAAATTTATACCCATTCCTTTATTAGTTGACATCATGTATAAATTAGAAACTGGCATTTATTCCTTCTTAATGCATATAAGGTTGACTTGTCAACTTAATAACTTTTCTCTTCCCAACATAATTTGAGAATTATGCGTGAATACTGCAAACTACATAAAATTATATTTTCAGTGCCTTCCTTTTGATTATATTCAGTTATGATATATATGTATATACACATATACGCACACAGAGAGCAATAGGCTGAGCAGTTGCCATTGGGCTCAGCTTGTCTCTGAGCTCAGTGACTTGGCAACAGTAAGCTCATGGGGGGACAGCTTCAGCTGAACCCACTTCCCTGCAGCTCTTACCAGCGTTTCCCTCGGAGAATTAACAACAGCATCAAACTTCTCCAAACAGAGTGTGCAGGGGGAAAGCAAGTGTTTAATATGGAAGATGGCAGAGTCTGTTATGAACTTATGTTACTGATATGTAAATTTTATTCAATCAACCACGATGGGGGAAAAAAAAAAGAAAACACATAGGAAAAAAAAAAAAGAGGATGGATGCTGTTGACAAATATGCAGCCCAAAATGTTACCTTACTGTGTAAATTGTCTCCATTAGCTAAATCTCCTGTGTGGCCTTTAGAAGCAGCTGTATAGTCAGGAAGACAAAGTGCAATTACTTTGTTTCAAATAAAAATTAACTCTGTTTTCTCCGGCCAGGGCAAGTGCTGTTGTTTGCAGCCTGTCTGCATGGGGTGAAGGGTCCCAGCCTCTCTGCTGCTGTTCCTCTTCGCATAAAAGATAAAAGCCTTACAAAAGGCATACCTCTACCAACAAGTATATCTATAACAGAATTGCAGTCCTCAGCCCAGGAAGGACTGGCCTTTTGTTCGTTTTGGACTTATTCTAATGCATGAGAGGGTTTGTTCGTAACACCTGAGTGGCATTAGAGACACACAAAATTTGGGCATCTTTTCTGAAGAAGCCACATTTCCTTTTACTGAAAAAAAAAAAAATACATCAGTGGGAAACCGAGCCATTTTGATGCCTAAGCTACAGACAGATATGACAGACTTCTGATCTTACCTACCTGATAAAATCCAGGTGCACTTGCCACACTGGCATAGAAAGCAAATATTTAAGCTTGCCTACACTAGTGACAGCAAGATTAATCAGTAGTAAACAGCCACCAGTTGGGGGTCTGCACAGCTATAGAGGACCAAGTCACCAAAGAGCAGCAGCACTCCATACATTTTCAATTGTTCATTTCCTTTTGTTTTCCTTATATACTTTTCATGAAATCAGATGTTGTGAAATGAATGCTTCAGGGCAGCGAATAATGAGGTAGCCCAAGATATTACTGCAGGACCATGAAACATGTAGTGCAGAGACACCCCAAGGGCAGCAAGCCACAGCTTTGCCTGCCCCTCTCTATAGCTGGGCCAAACAGGACAGAAAAAGGTCAGAAAATGGGCTAGTCAAAAATCTAGCTCGGTATGGATAGCTCTTCTCCTGTGGTGTTTCAAAAAATTATCACATGGATGAAGCACTCCAAGAAAAGTGACAGAGATGACAGGCTGATGGGAGTCAATCAGCTGGAACAGCTGGCCAGGGAACACAGCATCCCTGCAGGGAAATCCAGCTTTTTGAAGCATCTTCTCTTGAGAAGGGAAAACAAAAAACTTGCAATGTGACACAAAGCGGTTCTTCTGCAAACGCAGCACAGCTGGCATTGGCATTGCCACAAGTTGTCCTTTGAACACTCCTGCTGTGGAGCAGCCTGTGGGTGACATTGGTGGCAGGGTGGCCATGCCCTGCATGACAGCAGATGAAAGCCTCTGCATGGGTGGGCGTCCAGCCCTGTGGTACTGATTCATTCCCTCCTGTATTTCCTCAGATGCAGAACCTTGTGCATCCCTTTCCCACCAGGAAAACACAGGGATTTTGGAGGGAGAGTTATTCTGTCCTTACAAAAAAATTTGCAAGGCACTCGGGTGCTGTGAGCAGGGTCTGACCTCTGCAAAAGAGCTCCCAGGGCACAGGGAGGCTTTAAACTCGTGAAAGCACCTACATTAAAGGGTGCAGAGAGCTTTAACCTTCTGGGCAGAGCTAGCAGTGCCCATCTTGTTGTTGACTCTATATATGCAACCTCTATAAGCATTGCTGTCTTGACCTGCTTGGGTCATTAGTGTCCTCATCCTTGCATCTTGTCATTAACCATCAGCATGTAAGGACTGTTTTCCTTCCTTTAAGGTCTGTGAGGAGCAGGGGAGCCATCTCTCCTTGTGCTGCTGTTCCTGATTGCTGTCTCTGGGGTCTGCTCCAGTGCAAATAAACAGCAGCAATGACAGGGACATGCCTGGCATTGATTTGCAATGAGATTATCTCACAGCAGCCAGCCAGCGGGTCATCATATACTGACACTGTAAATGCTGCTTTCGTGCTCACCCTAAATGGGGTCTTGCAGCGTTGGGCAGTGGGAGCTGCAGGACACCGGGATACAGAGCAGCCAAGGGCTCATGGACCTGCTCAGCTCAGAGCACTAGAGCTCTGCCCAGCTGTTCCCCCCAGACGTTTTCTCTCTGGTTCTTGCTGCAGCAGAATTATTTGGGCTCAAGTTTCTCTCTTGCTTTCCCTGCAGAAAGCAGTGGGGTCGTCTTCAAAATTAACGGCATAATTACTCTGAGTTACTCTTGCAAAGTGGGAAGTCACAGGAGAAAGAAGGGGGAAGTCAGGGATCAGTCAGAAAAAAAAGACCTAAAAATACCAATCTCAATGAGTTTGAAAGCTTAAAAAAAGAACCTGCTGGGAGCCAGCCGGGTGAGGAATGGCAAGAACATGTGTGAAACCCTCCCGAGTGAGCTGCCTGATCTTGGCATTGTCTCAGGGAAGGAAAATAAAATTTGCATTGTGGCTTTCAAGCCTAATGCTTGAAATTATGCAATACATAATGCAAGACTGAAAAATGCAGGCATTGCTGTGAATTGAGTAGCCCCATCTCTTCTTTAGCTCCTTGTTAGCTCAGGTCTTGCAGGTCTGCACGTCTGGTGCTAAAGATGAACATCATGGCCCTGGTTCTTCAGAGAAGCTCAGCTGGCCAGACCATCAGCCAAGCTCATGGGGCAGGGGAACAATTCCACAAAAAAACACAAATTTGCTTCTGGTCCACTGAGAGTGGTGAGATTAATGTTTGTTTCTAAAAATTAATCAATGTGGAAGTGCTTTGCTGAACTTTGACTGTATGGTGTTACTTGGTGTTGATGCTACATGTGGAAGACTAAACGTGTGCTTGGCCTGAACCAGGACCGGGGAAGCCTGCAGGCAAAGACCCCGTAAATCTGCAAGCCTGAATGTGCTGATAGACCAGGTGCTGAGGGACTGCTGCAAACATTTTTGGTATCGATTGGATTCCAGCTGTTAAGAGCCTGATGTACTTAGACTGATGCAAGCCCCAGCGCAGATCCGGTAGGTTGGTATAAAAGGCCTGACTGCCATACAGCTTGTTTTAGCAGTAGGTGATGCTGTGCTTTCAGAGGGAGAGTATCTTTTGTTTGATTATTTGGACTTTTTAAAGGAGGGTGTTAGTGAAAACACCATGCCTAGAGGAGAAGTTCCTCATCCAACAGGCAGCTTTTAACTTAGAAATGTGTTTGTGCAAAAAAAAGCCCATCCCTAACTCAGCAAGTGTCTGAATGGAAATACTGGAGTAGCTGCATCTTACAGGTTGCAATGGAGTGTAGCACATTAGTAAGTGAAAACCTTCTCTCCTTTCTTCATCTCGCCTTTCACTGAGCGGGGGGGTCAGGTGGGAGTGGGGTTCCGTTAAGTTCCCTGGTGTTTTGGATGTTATGCCTAGAGGCACAATGAAACCTGAGCGTGCTGTTGGACTGCACAAGACGGCTCCCGATATTGATTGAAAGTTGAAGCTGACTGTGGCTACACCAGCTCTGGGTAATAGAAAAATGTTTTGTTTGGTATGATGCAAC
Source organism: Falco rusticolus (assembly GCF_015220075.1). Lineage (NCBI taxonomy): Eukaryota > Metazoa > Chordata > Aves > Falconiformes > Falconidae > Falco > Falco rusticolus. The sequence continues at coordinate 25,530,758 of NC_051187.1, read as the reverse complement.
AGATGGACTTCTCCAGGCTCCCAGAGGTGGCTGGCACACAACCCTTAGTCACAAAATCTGCTTTTTTCCCCCTCTGCACAAGGAACTCTCCTGCAAAGGGGCTCCTGGCCACCTCCTTGAGCAGGCAGCAGGTCTCTCCCCACCCAAAAATCCCTTTCTGCAGTCAAGGTTCTCCACTGGACATCATTTTCCACAGCTACCACGGTTTGGGCAGCTCTTGCTAATGGGCTGTCCTAAGAAAAAGGGGGAAAAGGGCTTTTGGAGCTGGTGGTGAAGCTTGACCCCAGGCAGGGAAGGGAGCAGGACCTGCATGGCCTTTTCCAAAAGGCACTTTGCAATCAAGCAGAGTGGGTGTCTCATCCCTAAGAGCTGCGAGGCTTTAATCAGGGCTGACCAAATAACCTCGAAAGGTTATTGTGCCAGGGCGTTTAATGCAGCAAGGTTTGCATTCATTAAGACAAACGAGTAAAGTTCAAAATAAATCCTAGGACAAGATCAACCAATCCTCTCACACAGAAAGACGCACATTTGTAGCATCCATGTGTTAAGATCCCAGATACCCCCAGGAGACATCAGCAATCCCATCTGACTAGTGGACTTGATCGGACTTTTTCTCCTATGCAAACTGAGCTGTAAAGATGTTCACAGGCCAAGACTGAATGTAAGGCAAAAGGGCACCCTTGCTTTGCAAGCCAGGTCCCTCCTGCCATTAAGAGTTACAATATTGATTTCAGTCTCTCTATTATCTTTTTCTTTTGCAAAAAAGGGCCCTTCTCTAGCGGACAGGGTGGGTGATAATGCTGCTGTTGAGCCAAGGCTCACAGGTGAATAATAAACATCAAGTAACATTTGCAAAGAAACTGGATTCAAGGACTAATAAATCCAAAATCCCTTCTAGGCAAAAGGCCACCCCAAAGTTTGTGATATTCCTGGTGGCCTTCACAACAGACCCTTTCTTCCAGGGATGAAATCAGTCAAATAATAGATGCCATTTTTCATGCTCCCTGCCCAGGGTGTCTGCCATCAGCTCATGAGTCAGCCTGCCTGGTCTACGTTGGAAGCAAAGACCAGCTGCATCTTTTCCTCTCACTGATGGGCCTCCGATTAATGAAGTTTTAATGAAATCAGGGTTTAGAAAGGAGATCATGGATCCGTGACATTTTCTATTAGAAGAAAACCCTGATCAAGCTGTTGAAGATGCACGCCCTTCTTCAGAGCCAAAACAGAGGCCGATGACTTCAAGGTTGGAAACAGCTTGGGTGTATTAATACATTCCATAATTTGGTGAGAAAATGGGGATCAGCACCCCTAGAACAGAGGAGGCTTGAGGCTACAGGTGAGGTCCCTGGTCCGGTGGGATGGAGAGAAACGAGGCATTATTGCCAGGGGAATGATTTGGTGTCAGGAGAAAGCAGTGAGTGAGAAAAATCTTAATGTGTCGTAAAGTTTATTTTGCATATCCAGAAGAGTCATGCATTTTAATCCTTAAGCCTGTTTCTCTTGGAAATGAAGTACCTTGGGCTTGGGGGTGTACAGGGAGCAGGCAGGGACTCTGTCCCCAAGAAATCAGTGGTTGTATGGGGCAAGGTGGGTGAATTTTCCACGTTTTCCTGTTGTTTCTGGTCAGCCTCTGGGTGCAATGTAACAGCCAGTGTTCCATTCACTTCAGACGAAGGCTTTGCTGCAATTGAGCAGTGCTTGAAAACTACATGGCAAAAAGCCCAGAGAACTTGTTTTTTCTAAGGCAGCATCTTCTTTCAATGTTGGTTGTATCTATTCAACGATTTTCCCTGCGGTTTCTGGTGTAAGGTAACGTGTGGCCATCAGGGATATTCACACAATGGGTTCGGGGATACTTTTTTCATACACAGTGAGTTTGCACATCTTCTCATGTGGCTTGTTCAAAGGCACAGTGATTTTCCCAAGACAAAAGTGTCTTATAGTGTGAAGATGATCTGTTCGGGGTGAGGCACTCATTGTCCTTACAGAAAGTGTCCTGGGACAGGACAGTGCCTCACAGCCCTTTGGTATGGTGCACAGGTTTGCTGCATTTCTGGCTGTGTTTTTTCCTGCATCTTTTTTGCAGATTGCCATGTTTTAGGTCGTTTATGGTATACCTAATAAAAATTGGTGTCACCTTTCCTAGGTAAGAAACATCCCTCTTTTAGTGAATTGCCTAATCCCATCAGAGATAGCTTTGAACCAAAACAAATTATCCAAATATTTCTGTATAACTGTCAACACGGTGTAACAGAATTGTGTTTTCTTTGCGCCGTACCATCAAAATTATCAGCTGCTTTTTGATCGCCCTGCATTTCTCACCATTGATAAAAGTCAACTTCACACTGGCTTGAGGGGGAGAGAGGAAAACTGCCTTGTTTCAGTGCACGCAGGAAGAAAAAGATTAGCACAAGATGTCAGAGCTAGAGCTGCACGTCATCAGGAGCCTTTGGCCTTGTTTTACCCCCACACACTAATGTATACATTAGTGCTGCATCCAGTCATAGGCCATATTCCTGGGCCACCTGTGAATTTGAACTTAAATGCAGCAGCAAAGCTTCACTGTCTCCTTGAACATCCTTGTTGCTCCGTGCCTGGGGAAGCACTGGAAGAATAACCCATCATGGCCAACTGCTGCCGAGGACTTTTGGGTATAGGGCTTGGGGTCTGGCTACTGACACTCTCTGTTGGGCTTTGACCGGACACATGGCTATGATTTGCCACCCTGTCCCTGTCCCTGGGTTTGCTGAATCACGGGGTGCATCAAGCCCAGCCCCAGTAGCCACACCAGCAAAGCGCTGTTTGCAGGATCCAGGAGTTGAGTTACCATGTGACAGTTTATTTTAGTGCGAGGAGAGTCCTTAAGCATCGCTTGAGCTAAATATTTCTCGAATTCATGCATAACTTAAGTACAATTAGCAGCGCGATCTCACAGACCTGGGTCAGAGCTCTCCCCGTGACATGACTGTGCCGTGACTGCGCATTGTGAGACGTGGAGCTCAGGGCTGGGATTGGTCTGAACTTCTTGGACCATTAGCAACAGTCCTCGAATCCCCATCAGCACTCACTGCTGGTACTGGGGAGACATCGCTGAGGCCTATTTTTGCTTTACATTGCCATACACCACAGCACAGGCACAGGGCGAATACCCCAGAGTGTTCAGAGAGGCTGGAGCAGGCCCAGGTTTTGGAGAAAGTCTGCGTTCAACCCCCTTTGCTTCACCGTCTGCTGAGAGACTCATGGCCAGATCTGCCCCATAAAAGATACCCTGAAGCATCCAAACGCATTTATGTGTTGTGATACAGTACAGAAAAATCTAATGATTGAGCAGTTCAGACAAGGGATATATGCTGATCCAGCTACATCCGACATCCTCTGTTTCGAGGAATGTGTCCCCTGTACCTCCCAAGTAAAGACCTGTCCCAGGGAGCTGGTGTAGTGCCCATGAGATGAAGAGGTTGGTTGCTGGGAGGGTTTCCATTGTGTTCCCAGGGGGCTTCGAACAAGCAGGGTGTCCGATGTGGAGCTCTTAAAGCTGTCACCAAAATGCACCATCCCTTCTTGTCCCCAGCCTGAGTTTATCACCAGGTGTGCTGCTTCTACTCCATTCCACCCACACGCTGGTGTACATCCTCCTGCGCTGGGCTGTGTTTCAGGGGCACTAGAGCCCTGAGCTGAGCTGAACACCTGCTGCTGTTCCCTGTGGCCTCCTGAGCTGTAGCAGGTACCAGCAGAAGTTGCTCATTTTTCCCAGCTTCGAGGTGCGAGCACACCGTGCCTCCCTCCGTGTTGCAGACCCGCTGCTCTGAGTCATGCATTAAAATTACTTTCCTGAATTTTATTTTTTTGCAGTGACAGCTGATTTGTATTTTCTTCCTTCTCTGCTCTGGTGTACTAGTAGCTGGCAGGAGCTAGAAAATGCCAAGTGAATTGCTGGAGGGGACCTCAGAATTGATCACCTTGTTTTTACCACGGCAAGGGAAAAATCATGTACTCCTAGCAACAGAGTAACTTAGCAGTTACTCCAGGCTTTAACTGAACTTTCTACCTTGCGATTTTCATTTGAATCAATCTTGTTTTCAAAAAATGGTCATTATGTGGAAAGCAAAAGGTTATATAAAAATAATTATGAAATGCAAATAAAATAAAAGACAGATCCACATCCTAGCACAATGTGACAGAGGGAAACAAATCAGAAAGTATTACAATCATTTACATCCTTTCTTCATATCTTCTGAGCCTTGGTGCACAAACACCGATTTTTCATACGCTCTGCTCTTGAATTACTAAACTGAAGTGCAAAAGTGGAGGGTTTTTGCTTTGTGTTTCTGTCTCCATATCTAGCCGAACTAGATATTCACTGACTTTCTTCGGGGCTTTCAACTTGTCAGGGAGATCTATGACAGCCGCAGGCCAAGTGGGGAGCTTCATCGTCATGGATGCTCTTAGCTAACGTGCGATAATGCGAGGGGTGGGCTTTAGAGGACAGATGTGATGGAATTCAGAACTCCAGTTTCTACAAGTTGGTGGGGAGGATGTAAAAATTGCAAACCCCAGGTTCTTCATGTGCCTTGGCTGGGCAGCTGCTGGGGCCCCCAGGTCACCAGGCAGTCCCCACTGGGGCAGCCTGGGCAGGCAGCTCCATCCTCGGCTGCGGCCACTCTGTCTGCCAGCTCCTGAGCCCTATTAATAACGTCAATGACTTCTGGTCTTTTAAATTTTTTATTTTTTACTTCTCCTTAGAAAGTGCAGTTTGGCAAATCATAACTTTTACCTGCACAGATGAATTACTCATGCCTTATGTGAATTTCTCACTGTGAAAAAATATTGGTTTTTTAATATTACATGCCTTCCAAATGAGAAGGTCCCAGCCCTGAGGTCATGACAGCTTTCGATCTCTAAATACAGGCTAAAAGATAACAACAAACCCAGTTTGAGTTAATAGAAGTCAAAACGAAACCACAAGGATCGTACCATAATTACTGAAACAAGATGTTTTTACTGACTTCATTTGGCTTTTCTTTTTTTTTTCTCCTTCATTATCTCAGATCCCATAGCCTTTGAAGATATTGCCATTTTGGCCCAAATCATGCAGGGGAGCACACTGCAGGATGGGAAAGATCCTCTCTGCTCTGATTTCATCATGTACCAAGGGAAAAGAGGTCACCAAAAGTACCGTTATGTTTCCAAACAGGGTCCTGTATTTCACTATATCTACTCCACAATAACTGCTTAATCTAAATCCACAGTGTAATTTCAGGCTAAAGGTAACGTAAGCACAAAGGAGGAACTGACCAACTTATACTGAAACAATTAAAACCAGTCAAGAAATTAGTCATGATAAAGCCATACATGCCTCTCAGCATCATGTTGGCTTTTGACAGTGATGCAGACATCAGTCCCTCCAAAACACGTGATGGGTGCCGAGAGGTGCTAGGCACTGTGCCCTGCCGGGCAGAGCCCTGACCCATGCATGAGCCCCATGCCAGCCCTGGCCATCCTGCCCCATCCACCCTCCTAATGACCATCTCATGCATTTATCCTAGGAACCGTTTAGGATGAAGTTGCCCTTTTCCAGGCTGTTTCATTGTGTGCTGCTGGTCTTCATCCTGGGAGTTACAGTGGTTCGGTGTTGGACTAAGATTTTTTTGTTCTCTCTGCTATGCACTGTGCAAGCTGTTCATTTAGTTTTAGGGAGGCTCTTTGCAGGACACGTTATGGATTTAAGAGCACGATAATGATAGTCAACCTGGCATGAATAATGCCATTTCAACCCCAGAAGAGAACTGTGTCAGTTCTGCTACTGCAGTATGTCTTTGCATGTTTGTCACTGGAGTTGGGTGTTTGAACCTTGAATAAATATTACCAAAGACAGCAGAGACCAGGGTACTGACCCCAGTACGCTCTCTGGCCTGGCTTCTCCAGCTGCAACCAAAGTGTGCAGCTCCCCCCCATCTCTATTTGCGTCCCGACTCCAGAGCTGCAAACACAGCAAGGGGAGTCCTGAGAGCAAAGGGAGCTCTACAAAGAAACACCTTGCCCCTCCTCCACCTCCATGCAGGGGTTAGGTGATGACAACGGAGGAATGTTTGCATGCACAGCCGTGTCAGCAGCAGTGCACAGACCACCCCCTGCACTGCCCTGGCAGCCAGGCTGCTCCTGCCAGCTGCGATGGTAGCGCAGCTCGTGCAGCATTTGCACCTCCGCTTCCCCAGCCCGGAGAGCCCCGTGTCTGCTGGGCATGGTTACCTTCCCAGTGCTGGCCATGCAAAAACTAGTCTTGCTGATGATCGATAGTCCAGTACACCTGCACAGACACCTCACCGTTGCAAGGGCAGGGAAGGGAAAGGAAGACCTGGCTGCACTCAGACGATGTCCTGATGCTCCTTTTCTGTGCTGCTGTTCAAAAAGTTGATATAGGTTTTACAAGTCATCAGGAGAAGGAATATCAAAGGATCAAATAGTGGTGAGGCTCCCTTGCTTTCTGGGCCAGGCTGGCAGTGCTGTTTGTTTTCTCAGCAACACCATTTTGGCTTCCTAGCACAGTCCAGCTGGGTTAGGAGGTATCTTGGGAGGTCCAAGCAGACCAAATGGTGAAGCACAGCTTGCAAAAGGCTCCCAGGGTTGTGTATAGTGATGGGGAACCCTTGCCTGCATCCCTAATGATGTGAGCACATTGGGAAACAGCAGAAATGATGAGGCTGGTGTCAGCTGAGTTCATACGGGAGGGAGCATGAACACATCACATTTCCTACGAGTAGGGTTCTCTTCCGGACTGTGTAATGCCACTAACTTGAATAAATGACCCTCTCTGCCCTCTCCACCTTGCCCACTCACCAGTAAAACATGCTGTAGTGGGACCTGCTGGTGCATTTCACAGTCATTTTCAAGTTGTCTCATCTTTATATTTGGTGACCATCACCTCGGAGCAAACCTGACCTATAAAGCAGTCATTTTTCTGCACCCACCACAGCACAGAGCATCACAGCCTGCACTTGCATTTGAGGCTGAACAGACCATCGTGAGCTACAAAAGGAGGCTAACCTAAAAATCAAATGTAGTTTGGCTAAAAACAGTAGCCTGAGAAGCTGCTTTCCATCTATCTTAGCTCTGTCTGGTGCTAGACAGCAGTATTAGGTCTGTTTGCTTCCTCGTTATTATTATTTTTGTTGTTAACCATCATCTGCAGTGTCAAGGATGCCTCAGGTTTCCCACAGTAGCTCTCGGTCTCCCTGGTAAGGCTTTTATTAATTATTAGTGTCCTTCATGCATTTCAGGAACATGTCTCATCTTCTAATCCACTTCTCCCGGCACTCTCAAAACATTTGTAACTGTTAAGTAAAAAATTGGTTTCCTTTGGCTAAAGGCTTTCAGGAGACATTCAGCAGCAGGGCTGCACGGCCGGTTCATTTACTTTGCTTGGGTTTCTGCCGCCTGATCTCATTCAGAAGCAGCTTAAAGGTCACTCCTCTAGGCAGTGATGCTGCCCGCTGCTGTGTGCGAAAAATGGGGAGAAGAGCAGTGGGTCGAATGCAATCTGTTTTGTGAAGCAGACAGGACAGGTTATTTTTGCTAGACTTTGGTTTTTGCTCACGCTGTAATCCTTCTGTGCTTGCTGGCTGTCAGGTTTATTGCTATTGTCAAAAAAGCAATAGCACATACTCCAGGTCTGTGAAGCTGCTTTGCTGGCACCTCGCATGGCACAAGCCTTAGCTCTGGAGCAGCTGACGCAGTTCAAAGTCCCCTCACATCCTTGCTTGGTGCGTGCCTGGATCAGGATGTAAATACGTCTTACCCGGCACAGCCAGGCACAGGAGCTGCTGTCCCCCAGGGGTCCTGGCACACCCCTGCAGGGTGCAGACCCCTCTGCCCTCCCTCCGGTGGTCTAGCATCTTGTGGGGCAAAGAATGAAGGGCCTTTTATTCTTGCAAAACGTGGGATTGCAGACCCTGCATAGTGATCTGCCATAACCCCCCCATTGTGCTCTTGTCGGCTGAACCAGGGGGGGAGCAGGACTGCCTGACTTATCCCACAGCAGGGACAAGCATCCCCACCCCAGAGCACATTTCCCCTCATCCTGCTGATGGATTTACACCAGGGAGTTGAATCCACTAGAAACTCCCTATCTGTGGGGTAGGCTGAAGGCACTCGCTCCCAAATGGGAATTCCCAGCTTTAGTCCTAATTAAATTGTACATGTTTGCTCCTCCAAGAAGCTCCCACAGCCTTGCATCAAAGGTCAAGATGTTGCAGACCTGTTTATGTATGCACTTTGATGAGGATCAGACCAAGAGCCTGTTGTCGAGGTCTGGGAGCTTTGAAAATAGGCAAAATAAATCGTTAGAGCCTGTTAATTTGTACTCAGCCTGAGAGCATTCTCTAATTAAAAAAGAAAAAAACCAACACCAAAAAACCCAGTCCACCACTTCTCCATGTTTTAGTTAAATTATTTAAAATTAATTGAATGGGCCCAGGATTAATTTTCCTACTGTTTTCTGCGGATGTGTTACTGCAATTTACCTATCAGGGGGCCTATTTCTCTCAGCCCAGTTTAATAACCATTATAGCCCGGTGGTGAAGGAGGAGATCAGTGCAGAGGCAAAGCCAATGACCCACTGCCCTGCTTAAAACATCACTCCAAGAGTTAAAGTCTGAGTTTAGTAAAGGACAGCACCAACCTCACCAGGTGGTGGGATCTAGCAGAGGGAACTACTCCCCAGGTCCGTTCTTGTACAGCCAGGACTATACAAGAGAGCTTCTTTGCAGACCAACTGTCAGCAGCATTTTCCATCACCAGACCCAAACGGCAGGGTCTCCATGTGTTCGTATCAGAAACATGCTGGGTGCACTGACCCGTGTCCCAGGAATCCTGTGTCATGTAGCGGAAGGTTTAAGGGATGCTCTAACCCACACTGGGTATAGTGGGGACATGGCAAGCAAAGCTAATACCATCCTCGGGGCACCGGCGAGAGACCATGGTAGGGTGCGGGGTGAGCACCGAGCACGTAGGGCTCAGCAGGGGTACCCACCCCTCCGTCAGCCCCTGCTCTGCAGCAATGCCCTGGTGGGACCTTGGGCGTGAGCTGAGACAACCCTCTGTCCCCACCTTCCAGGTGTTGGCTGAGTAACCCTGAGACCCAAAGTGGCATGTGACAGCGTGGCCGTCAGAGCCGTGGGCAGCAGGTATAATCAGATACGGAGAGGTGCAGGGAGCAGGACAGCACATGGGGAAAGCAGCAATTTGTCATCCTTGCCAGGGCGACAAGTTTGAAAGAGCTTAGCTTTACCCCTCCTGAATGAACAACACGTGGCAATAGGGGTGAGGGAGTAATAAAGGAACAAGAAGCAGCAGCACCAAGCACCAGCATTTGGAAAATGGTATGTAAAGCATCCTGACCATTGGGACAAAGGGACAAGTGGCACCTTCCCAAAGAGAGCAGGAGAGGGGTGCAGGGCACCCAGGCGGGCTATCAGCTCCTGGGCTGGGCTGAGTAGCTTGGCAGGACTTTTGCAAATGATTTTCAGTATTGTTGCCTTATTCCTGTGGCTCGGGTGTAAGAGCCCAGGGAAAGGGCTGTGTCCATCAGTGCACTGGATGGTATTGAGCCAGCAGCTCAAGCACTGTTGGCGCAGCCTGCAGGCAGCAGGATGGAGTGAGGAACCCATCCCCACTGTGGAGGCCAAAAGCAATTTTTTTCCCCTGTTATATTTAGCAGTGGACTGAGCTGGGGTGGAGGTGGGGTGGGGTGGGATGTTAAGATGACATTTTCTTTTCTGCATTGGAAAATGCCAAGCTGTCAAAATCTGAAGTGGTCCCTGGCTGTGCATCAGTTCCAGGTGTGGAGGTGTGGAAGATACGGATGGGGATGGGGGGCAAGCAGGGGGTCAGCCTGCAGTTCATTAGGGGGGAGGTGGGCAGGGCACCCACCAGGCACACTGCCCACCCGTGAGCCTTCGTGGCCTCCTCCATGTGGACGGCTTCTTGCCTCTGGTACATGGTGGGCTCAGGACTGCCTCTAAAACATTTCTGGAATGATAACAAGGAGTTGGTGGGCATTTGTGCTCTTAGGGCAGCCATTCTGTCTTTCAGTTTTACTCACCCTTTCTCCTCTTTGTCTGCACAGTCAGAGAGGTTTCTTACAGTGAGCACCAGCCTGGGCCACCCTGACCCCCTTGTCCTGCTCCCCAGCCCCTGAAGAACACCCAGAACTGGTCACACTTGTCCCAAGTGCTGTGGAGGGGAGTACAGGACTTTCCTGCCCTGGGTTTCAGGCTGGCAGACACGATGGGGAGATCTCATGTGTTCTCAGCCCATACACCCTTTTGCAGAGACCACCCCTCCACAGCATGGCCTTGTTCCACCCAGGCAAGCTGGCAAAGGAGGCTGGTTTGGGCCATACACAGAACAGTTCATAATCTACAGACGGTGCCTCTTGCAGAGCTGCGAGCATCCCGGCAGCGCTCCCTCCTCCGTGGTCCCACGTGGGCTGTGGGGTGGCTGGAGGGACACATGGGGGGGGTCCCCATGGGCCAGGTCAGTTGGCAGTGCCACATCATTTCATAGTGCAAACTTTGGCCAGGTTGCTTGGGGTTAAGAGTGCTGTGAATATGCACTTAAATCTGGTTTTAATTTATCAGTGTGTGTACGATTCCCTGCTGACAAAGCTGCCAGGAAGAATGGAACCATCTCCTGTTAGCCAGCGCAGTAACGAGCCCGTTACTATGGAAATGAGCGTGTTACCCCTTTCCGCTCCCCAGCAGGCAAGGTTGCTCGGGTGCAGCATCGGGGAAATGTTCCCGATGCTGTGCGAGCCAGCGGTACCTGGGTGACGGCCACCCGCAGCCCAGGGTGGGGGGGAGAAGCTGTCACAAGTGGCTTGCTGGGATGCTTCAGGGCAAGGTGGCCCGGGGCACATCGCCCCAACACAAGGACAGCTCAAGCGAGCAGACAGGCACTTGTGGTGTCACGCAGCCCCAGCCACCATACAGGGAGGCATGCAAGTGTGTTTCTATAGGGGCACTGGTTCTAACTGGGGTCCTTGAGCCTGCCTGCTTCTGGCACTGGAAGTGCACGTGTACACATGGGGCCAAGCACAACCTTGTGCTCCTGGTGAGCGATGGGAGAGCAGGATGGGGAGTCACCCAGTGGGTGCACTGGCTACTGGCTCCCAGGACACTCAGTCCTGGGCTCCAGCCCTTGGCAGGATGGGACCGCATCTTTCTGCAGCAGCAGGGTTGTGCAGCGTAATCTCCCAGGAGGAGGAGATGATCTGTTGGTTGATGGAGCTCTGCTCCCTCTTGCAGGCTAATGGGGATTGTTGGGGGCAGCTGCCAAAGCTGAGTTTGTATCTGCTGTCCTGCAAAAATCCCCTTCTCCACCTGCCTGCTGGGACGGTGACATAGCTCTGCATGGTGTCCATTCAGCAGAGGGGACACCCAGGGCCTCAAGCTCTTCTTGGCAGGGTCACAGTGTGCTCTGAGTGCCCTGCCAGGCTGTCTGCCTGCAATGAGCATCCCAAGGGAAAGGCTCTGTTTGCTCCACTCCCGCAGCCACCCCGGTTTAGAGTGAAAGCATTTGCTTCTCTTATCTCAAGTGATGATAGGGGAGCTACAAGGGAGCTTACAGGACGGAGGGACAGGTGGCTCTTTCTCGTCTTTGCTGAGGATTATCATACTGATAGGAGGCTTTTCCCAGCAGCAGAGCCACACAGCTAAACTGGGAGGAGGTAGGGGGTGAGTATTGCACTGGGTGCAGGGAGAAGCACATGCTCTCCCTTGCACAGAGCCATCTTCTCCCTCCTGCCCCCCACGGAGGGGCAGCAAGGCTGCTGTCAGCAGGGCGATGTGAGACCTCCACGGATGGCTGGGCATGGTTCCCAGATAGAGAAAATGCTTGTGCACACGTGGGAACAGCCCTGGGCCCTGCCACAGCCCACGGGGCAGCCCTGAGGGACCTCTGCGTGCTTCGCCCTGGGCCATAAATGCAGTTGCACTAGCACAGAGCAAGTGCTGGAAGGAGAAAAACAAGTAGTGATGGGGAAAACAAAAAGGGACCCCTAAATCTTCAGCTTACAGCAAGCCTCCACATGGGCATGTGTATGGAGCAGAGCAAAATGTTATCTTCTGTGCTTTCACTGCCGGTGCTGTAGGAAGGGCTCCCGCCCCTCCTTCAGTGGATGTGTGGGCCAGCGGGTGGGGGGTGTGTGTGGGGGTGCATGTGTGTGTGCAGGAAATTAGCTTTGCTGTAATGGTAGTCATGATTTTGGGAACACTGAAAAAAAAAACCAAACCAATAATATTGCTGCTTTAAAGCCAGTAGCGTGTTACAGGCTGCGAAATGGCTTTGTGCCTCTGTCCTATTGGGGTGCACACAAGGCACTCCAGGTCTCAGGCTGGCGCATGTTCTCCATTTAACAGCATGTTTTCTTTGACAGAAAAATATATAATGAGAAACCTTCAGATCTGGAGAGAGTGTATGTCTGGACATCTAGAAAATATTTCATGTGTTCCCACATATTTATATATATATATATATATATATACACACACACAATTTATACTTTATGTTATATATATATATATATAAAGACAATACTTTGAAATATACACAAATCTAAACATATATATATATAAAATAGATGTATAAAAGTTCATCTAGGAGCTTTTACAGTGGGGTCTTGCCACAGTGCTGTTTACTGAAATGGCAGCCGCTGCCTGTTAGGCACGAGCAGAGTCCTTCAGCCTTGGCAGCACAGCAGATCCCCGCTGCAAACACAGCTTCGCTCGCAGGAGCTCACTCCCCTTCTGCGTGGTCTTCCTGCCCCTCCAGACTCCTGGCTTCTCCAGCATGCACCGTTTTCCTCTCGTTATAAAGTTCCATGGCTGAGCTTATCTGGAAGGTACAGTCAGTACAAAATGGCCATTCATCCAGCCCCCAGGCAGAGATGGGAATACATTAGATTCCTGCTGGAGCACACTGGGGCTGTGTGCTTTAATATATGGCCAACACACAACATTGGTCCTATGGAAAAGTCCCAGCTAGTAGTTTATGAGCTCAAACCCTGTCTGGCTCAAGGAACAGATGCACCGGCTGCTGCGAGCAGTCACAGAGCTGCCTGTGTTCAGAGCCACCCAGAAACAACCTGACTCTGGTTAGCACAGCACAGAGCCCAGCTGCTCTGCAAAGAGTCCCAGGGGGTTGGGGGCCATGCCCCGTGTTGTGGCAGCCGGCTGCAAGTGTGGGCAAAGCCAGTCTGCGTTTGCCTCGCAGGTATTCGAGACACCCGTGGCCTGACATGCAATAGGTCTGAGAGCAAAACAAAGGTGTTATTATGCAGAGATTATCAAGGGCTGCCCCAAACAAGAAATCTATGAAACATAGATGTGGTGCTTAGGAACATGGTTTAGTGGTGGAATTGGCAATGTTAGGTCAATGGTTGGACTTGATGACCCTAAGGGCCTTTTTCCAACCTAGATGATTCTATGAAGGTTTTGGGTTTGCAGACCTGGTTTTCAAAAGCACGAGACAAAAGCCTGCTCTTGTGCTGCTGTCTCAGTCTCCACTTGGAGACCTCAAAGTCCAATATAACTTCTTTAGTTGGCTTACATGGAAAACCTGTACCCGATAGGCTCAAGAAAAATAAGTATCCGAAGTGCTCTCCTAGCTAAAGCCAGAGGAGCCATCCCTGCCTCTGGTTGAGAAGAGCATTTTTGTTGATGTGGCTTCAAAAGATCTTGCAGGTCACCAGGGTGGCCCCGCTCACTTTACTACAGGGTGCCAGCCTGGCGTCACCCCGTCTGCACAGCAGTGAGACCAACTTCAGAATCAAGAGAGGAGCCCCCCACTCTTTTTTTAAAAGCAGAGCTGATATTAAAGGAAATTATCATAGGTAATATTTCAGCATTTAACTCTTCAAAGAAGCAAGCTCTTTCATAGGGTCATTTCCCTGTATAAAGCAGAAGGAGATTGTGCCGAGTAGGATACAGAAGTATCTGAAGAAGGTGCTAGGAGTGAAACTAGTGTTCTGCAGGCATGGCAGATGTCAGTCAGCCACAGATTTTGGGAACTGGGGGTAGGGAGACTGAAGGAACTCACAGGGACTCTGCTTTCATTCCCAGCAGGAAATTTAAATCAAGGAGGAGTCAGGAAGCTACAGGCTGGATTGGATCAGGTCTACTTTCCCTTCCAGATGTCCCCTGGGACAACGCCCTCCAACTCCAGGAGATGTTTCTGCTAGGGACAGTTACTGAGGTCCATCAGAAACTGCAGTGGACAATTCCTGGTGACCTGCACAGAAGCCAAACATACCTGTACAAGTTACAGGTTTTCATTCAGGGCACTCACAGCATCACTTGGGGTGGTTGAGCCTCAGCATTAGGCACAGTTTTTTTCTATGCCCCTGCTTACAGTGTATTCCAAGAGCACCGGTTCAGAAGAAGCAGCATCAATTTCTTCTAATTATAAATCCTATAAAAAGTTTTCAACTTGCAGCAGTCACAGTTTTCCTCTCAGTGGAACCAAGAGAAGCTAAGAGTTGCTCCCTGGTTACTGCCATTACAACAATAAAAAGCCAGAATAATTGAAGAATGAATCAGGGAAACTGCCAGATTGGAGAGCAATGATAATATAAGAAATGACCTGGGAGCCCAAACCCAGTGCAAACTCTTGTTTCTGGCTGCACCAAGCTTGAGCCCATTCTGGACAAACTCCTGTGCTGATACGTATCTAACGGAGGACATGCCTCCTGCACAGAAGCCCCAGAGCATAGAGCAAAGCAGCAGCAATGACCATATGCTTGCCAACAAGCCAAACACTCAGTACGGGAGCCAACAAGGGTAATTTTGAACCCCATCTGAGATGGTTCCTCTTCCTAAAAAGCAAAATGACAATGGAACAATAAAAAAATAATTTCTCCCTATATTAGCATAAAGCTTAAAAAAGCCAGAGATGCAGCGACAGATGTGTGTTTGTCAAGACAACAATTATTTCCCACCAGACAGATCAACAAAAAGACCCCCAAACCCACAAGTCATTACTGTTTCCACATTGTTAAGATGAGATGATAACCATGGTTCTGTTTGTAATCCAGGTAAATCCAGGCAATAGGTAGCATCACAGTAGAGTCTGCAAAAGCTTGTTAGTGGTAATGCTGGTATAGAGGGAGACCAGCAAAGACTGCTGACAGTGAGAAGACAGGAGCAGCATGTCAACATAGGCACCGGTGTGTCCTGAGGTGAGTTTTCACACCTATAGCTCAGGAGACAGACATAAAGGAGCAGGGAGCTGACCCAGAGATGTTGTTCTTCCAACACAGTCACCTTGGGACACAGCGAGGCAGATCCTGAAGCAGTCAGTTGCCTTTTACTCCCCACAAGGACAGGATGCATGCACCATATCAGAGGTCCCTGGCCCTCAGCTATCCTGCCCATGTAAAGTCTGTCAGCACTTCCAGTAAGTCCTAAGGAGGCTGACACATCCCTGCAGGTGTCCTCAAAAAAGGATGCAAGTAAAAAGGAAGTCTCAGAGACACTGCTCTGGGCTGTGAAGCACTCACAGGGGCGAGCATCCATCTGGTGCTGGGTGAACACGGTTTTGGACAGCTTCTAGAAAGACTGTTCCCTGAAGGAGGAAAATCCAAACGCATAAACTACAGCAAAAAATGTCTGTGCTGGTCACAGAGAACTGTCCCTGAGCCAAGAACAGGAAGAAAACTCCAGCAGAGGTTGACCATCACCCCCCGATGTGATGGGAAGGGGTAACCACATGTGAAATTATGAGTTTGTCATATGGGTAGACTCAGGAAGATGCTGGGGCTCAGGGCTCAAGTTCAGGTTTGAATTTCCCTAAGACAAAGACCCTGAAGGAATGCAGGATTGGGTGGTGGGTGAGAAATCATTGCTTTTACCTGCATGGTGCTGGTGTGTGATCAGCGCTGCAGGAAGCCAGCTGGGAGGGCTGCAAACCCCAGGCAGCCTCAAAGCACTCTGCAAACCTCCACTGACGACACCTCCCAACACTGCTTTAAGGCAACCACATGAATTAACCTCCATTTCTGCACCTCTAGTTGCCAAGAGAAACGCTTTTCGTAATCATGCAGGTTGTGAAGTACACAGCTGCTCAGTTTTACTTGCTCTTTTAACATAAAAGAAAGCAGAATACAGGTGGTGCAATTTCCACATGCACAACAAAGCAGGCTGGAAATTTGTGACTAAATACCAGGAGGATTTGCAATCCAGCTTTGAACTGTGCAACAAGGAGCCACTGGTGACAATTGTGTGCTTGCTATTTTTAGCCGGGCGGCATGAACGCTGAATCCCTGAGGGACAAGGACAGCAGCAAAAACACCAAACCCACCAGACTTGCTTTTCAGAGAACTCATCTGGGGCAAAGACAGGAACTTTGTCTTTTGCCCCTGCTGTCCACTTCTCTGCAGATTTCTGCACCAGGTTTTTGATTCTTGCAGGAAATAAATAAATAGAACTGTAGAATCAGTGCTTCTAAGGATAGATGGATAACTACATGAATGTGTGCAAATGCACCTATACACACACATATACACATAAATATTTCAGGGTCCAGATTTTATCAAAGTGCACTTACTTTTCTTAGTTAACCACTTTGAGGATTAATGATTTTTGCATCTGTGCAATGAGGTGTGCAGCAGTGGTCAGGGAAGGGAAACTCAGATAACGCACTGAGCAGCTCAGGACTGATAAGGTTTGTCCTGTCCTTATCAGGCTGAAGGGGAAGGAGCGGGAATTTCTTGCTGCACCATTTCTGAACTGCTGGCTGTGCAATCACTGCTCTTGCCACACTCTTATTTGCAGAAGCAGGTACAAGCTGGCATCACCAGGCCCCATTGCAGTGCTAAGGCAGAGCTGTTCAGACTTTCTGAGGCTTCTCAGAGGTGGGCAGTTTAGAGGAGGGCATCCGAGTCGTGGTGCTCACTGTTTGCTGTAGGCAAGGCTGTGGTTTGGGCTGCAAGAGCTGAGAGTTCAAGGTGCCGCTCAGAGAATGAGCATCTGCAGCACACGGGGACACTCGGGGGGACCTGGAGCGTTTCCATCCCTCTTTACTGACTGCGCTGATGACTCAGGGAGACTCGTCTCCTCACCCAGCACTGCAAGTCAGCCAGCATGAAAGCCTTCTCTCCTGTACCATTAGCAGATATTAATACCACAGGCTTTACACATGTGCAAAGTCCCTCTGCTGCAAAATGTTCATTCCTATCTATTCTGCAGGAATCCACTGGGTTTGATATCTGGTGCATGTAAGAACAACATTTACCTACTGGAACTACAGCAGAACTCAGCAAAGAGGGAAATGTTTGCTGCTTGTTCTCGCTACACAGGCACAACTGGAGAGTTAGCAGGAAAAAAAGGGGCAGAGACAAGACTATGGCTCATGGCAAGGTGTAAGGTTTGCCAGGGGAATCCCTCAGGGGTTTACCTCTGTTGGGATGGCTGGGACTGATACTGGATTGCTGCCTCTTGCTGCATCTCCAGCCTGGATGACTGTCCCTGGCCTAGGGCTGTGTTTCTCTATGGCTCTACCAGCATTGAGCCGTCAAGATCTCTAGCAACATCCTTCTGCAACATTCTCCTTGTTAGTATCAAATAAGCCCAAAAGAGCAAAATTTGCAAAGTCATGTTGAGGTGTTGAAATGAGGGTGAAAAAACCCACAAGTAGGGAACTATGCTATGCCCGCATGCCTCCCTTCCTCCAGGTACTGTACCTGCTACGGTGGCTGTCTAACTCGGTCCTCTTCCCACAGTTCGACATGCAGAGGATAACGCTGGAAGAGCTGAAACACATCCTCTACCATGCCTTCCGGGACCACTTAACGATGAAAGACATTGAGAACATCATCATCAATGAAGAGGAGAGTTTAAATGAAAACTCTGGCAACTGCCAAACAGAGTTTGAAGGTGAGAAAGAAGGTTTCCGTGTTTCTGTACAATTTTTCTCTTTCTGCTTTGTCTGTAAAACTCACTCTGATTCATGACGCGCAATGGGCAAGGGTGCCTGGAGTTAGCACAGAGTTATTTTAGAGTAAGTAACAATGACAAACTAAGAGCTCAAGAGCTGCCGTTAGCTTTCTTCCATGTGGTCTAAGTAAAGCTGATGCTGTTTGAGGCAGGAGGATGAACTAGTGGGTGCTTTGCCTGATGACCCTCCTTTCTCTGGTGGCCTTCGGGCAGAGGGATGTACAGCCTGTGCTGAGGTGAGTGTCTGAGACAGACCAAATTTCCCTATGGAAATAAGCACTTCTCCCCCAGCCTAGCATGGAAAGACCTTATTGGCACTGGGTCCTGCCCTAGCAAGCTGCGTTAGGCTCCATCAGTTTTCTGCTGTCTTTCCACAAGCAGAAAAGGTCTCCTGCTGTGGGCTCCCAGGGACCAGCTGGGGACAGTCCTCTCTCTGCCTTGTAACCCCCGCCACCAGCAGAGGTGGTGCATCAGCACCCTACAGCCCTGCACACCCCTCGCTCGGTGCGCTTGGGGCTGCTGGGGTGGAGCTGCACCCCCAGGAGAGCTGGTCTCAACACGTGTGTGAGTGCCTGCAAGATCAAGGTCTGAGCAACTCTCAGAGGTAGCTACAAAAAGGGAAACATTTGCATTGGCAGCTGTTCCTTAGTGCAGCATCCTCTCTGCAGTGCTACAAGACCACTAAGTGATCAGCAGCCGGGACCAGGCACAGCCTCAGCTTTTACGGTGCATTTTGCACTTTGAACGGAGCTAACACTGGCAAGAACATTCCCCATTTTAAGCCACCCTGGGAGAAGGATTTTCTTGGCCAGAGGAACTTGTACTGCTCCAAAAACATTGCTGGTTAGAACAACTAAGCAGATACAAATCACCTCAAGAGGAGAAAAATCCAGCGAGATATTGACAGAGAACCTTGGGGCTTCTGCATGTCACCCTGGGACAGCTACTGCCCCTGTATGTGGGCCATTTGGAGGAAATTCTGATACTCTGAGGGGCAAAATAGCCTCTGAAAGGGCACCTGGCAGAGACACTGAAGCGTCTTTAAAAAAAAGCAAAGGATAAACATATTACTGAAATTATTAGCCTGGCTAATTAATAGGATTCAGCAGCTACACCCAGCACACTCACCCTCTGCTAAATACTGCAGAAAAGATGTAGAAGAGCACAGCTGAATTTCAAAAAGCCTGCAGGAGGGAGGCAAGCAGCATCGCTCTTCGATTCAAGCCAAGCAATGCTGGTTTGTTTTGTTCCTCCTGGAGAGCAGCAGGGAGGAAGAGATGCTTACTTACAAGAATGGAGTTGTTAGTCCCCACTGACCTGCTGATTCAGTGGAGACATGCACCAGCTGTCACCGCAGCGAGAGGCATGCAGGCTTCTTTCAGCTTCGGTGCTTGGGTGAACTATCCCAGTCACAAAAAAAAAAAAAAAAAAATTAAAAAAAAAAAAGGTCCGAAAACCTAAATGCTCAGCATCTCATTTTGGAAGTCCCAGCTTCCAAAAGTACAGCAAGAACAGCTTTTCTCGTGGGATGTTGGCATTGCTGGTGCTAGGCAGAACCTAGAAGCAAAACAGACCCTTTTTTAGATGTTGTTAGAAATACACACACACACGCACAAATCCGCCAGAGAATAAAGATCAACTGAACACTGTCAACAAAGATCCAAAGTTTTGCTTCTGGTCCCAGAAGAAGGGGACGGTTCTGGTCCGTGGCAGCTGTGACATGAGCATTTCTCCCAGGAAAGGCAGGCTGAGAGCAGGTTGTGTCCCTGCAGCTCTCCAGGCTGGACATGCCATTACCTGCATGACCCACTTGTGCCCTTGGCGTTCCCATTTCCTACACCCTGAAATCCCTACAGGGCTCAAAAGCAGAAATTATAGGGCCTCATGGCGTGGATCAAGGGCACTAAGGGAGAGCTGTCATGGTGGATGGACAGCATCTCAGTCTGGCTTTAAGTGGCCATACAGAAGTGTTTCTGTGTACGTCAGTCACCCTCTACTCAATTAGTGGAGTGAAGGACATGCTTTTTGGCTATAATTCCTCGAGTTTGTTCTAGGTGCTACCTTGGGGTGAGGTTAATAGCACCTTAAAAAGCACCTATTTCTTTCAACTGTAAAGGTAGCCTAAAGGGACTAGCCTAGAGGCTCATCTGTATTTAAGGTACATTTCATCCACCCCACTGCGGTGCCTTTAACCATGGTTAGGAATGAAGCCAAGGGGAGCCCCAATGGTTTTCACTGAGATTTGGGAATGGCTCCTAAGAGAAGAGACATGGCAGATACTTTCAGTAGTACCTTGCTGAAATGGGGGATCTCCACTCCCCGTCAGCATCAAAGAGAAGCCCCAAAACCCTTCTCCATCCCATGGACAGAAACATCCCCCCTTCTTCACACCTGGGGTCAGCTGGCTCAGCCTCACCAGGTGCTAAACAGCACTGTACAGGTAACACCGTCATTGGTACAAATACGTGCAAATTTCTGTTCATTCTCATAATTTTGCCATCTTGGCTTCTTGTCACAACAAGGTCTTTACAACCATGTAACATTCTTTGTTTATCAACATGGACCATGAACCTTATTGCTCTCCCCCACGCTCATACACACACACAACCACACACACACTTCAACCCCAATACAATGTTCATATTACATCAGGGACAAGTCCAGGATTTTGTTCACTTCATTCCGAATGTTAGAGTCATTTGCCAGACACCAGGTCTAGGCTGACATCACAGCTTCCCCTCTTATGCATTTCTAGGGGGTTTCATTTGCTGCCTTCTTGCAAAGCAAAGAAAACACCCAACTCCATGGGACAAGCAGCACATACCAGCCCCACCAATAAAGAATACAACCAGAAGGGAGGCATGGTTATGCCTTCAGCCTTTCCCTCAATTTTTAACAATGCTTAGGGCAGGAGAACGAAGTTGAGAGCCAAGAAGACTGTGTGTTTTTACGAGGAGAGACACAACAAAAGGACAACTGTCTGCAGCGACATTGTACTACCGAAAATTTATAGTACAAAAATCATTTGTCTGGCAGTTCCCTTTATCCAAACACTCATGACATTAAGCTCGTGGCATACACGAGTGCTGGCTGGTTACGGTGACCCGTGCTGTCTGGCATGGGCATTTCATCCTCAGCCCTGACACTCAAATTAACTGGATGTACAAGAGCTGCTGCAGCTCCCCTCCCCGCTCTCCCCAGACAAGCACTGGGAACATCTGCTCCTCAGCTAAGGGCTTGGGAATGAATAACTGACCTCTTCAAATGAAAATACCTCCAGCCAGCCAGAGAAAGCAAATATCACTCACCTTTGGCAGGGTTATGACAGAAGCCACTATAAATACACTGTAGCTGTTCATGTTAGCAAGCCTTTTTCTGCAGGCAAGAAGGTTCTCAGCGCTTACTCTGACCATCTCAAACGTACTGTGAGCGTCGTGAGAAGCCCAGCAGCCACAGCCAGTGGACTGGTGCACCCGGCAATGGGCTGGACCCATTCACTCGATGTCCTGGTGGGGAAGTTACAGTGACAGTAGCTCTGTCTCTGCCACTAGTGACACTATGGTGAGTCCTCCCCGCCAGCCTGTCCTCTGCACGTTGAGAAGGTGAAGGATGACCCAGCCTTGATTTGCCTTTGCTTCTTGAGATCTCATTTACATTGGACAGCCCATGAGTTGCTCCCCTTGCTAAGAAGGGGCCAGGACATCTCCAGAGGAGCTTCAGGCTCTGACCCTGTTTAAGGAACCAGCTCACGTCCAAACCCCAACGTGTCCCATGAGTATTAAAAACTCCTGCTGGCAAGAAAATGCAAAACACATCGAGCATGCAACAATGCCAGCTATGGAAACCAGCAGGAAAAAACCACAGATGTCATGCTCAAAGGATCTATGAATTTGGAGAAAGGAGAAAAGCGAGGGGAAAAACTCAGCAGTGGCAGGGCAGGGGGCAAATCGGTCTTCATATTTAAGAGGGTAATATGAACATAGTTGTGTGCAGAGTGAAGAAAGTCAGTAATTTCAGCTTTTTTGTCACCCTGTGGATTGCAAGGGGCAGAAGAACTGTAATACTCATCTTCTTGCTGCAGTAAAACTTGCTGAGCCCCAGCCAACAGCAAGAGGGTCTCTCTGGATCTGCAGCACCTCTACATTTCAGCACAGACCTTTCCCCTTTCTTCTGGAGTTATTTGGTAGGTTATTTGGCTACTTGTGTACCTTCAGTCGATAAGGAACAATAACGATGTCTTACCTGCATCCTGCTGCCTTAAAGCTCTATTGTTACTTGATGATACAACAGAAGACTGAAGAAATTGTTCAATTCAGGAACACTTCTGCAAGAAAGCATTGAACATGCTTTACTCTTTCCCTTTGAATAGAAGAGCTGCCATTACAAAAAGCCTTGGCCAGTCTTTAGCTGCTGCTCCCAGTCACCATAATCAGCACCAAAGCCCCGCGCTGAACAGCAGTGCTGACTGTGATGGATTGTGTCACTGTTTTATCTGCTGGCTGGGTGTGTTTTCAAAGTATAGAAATAATAGGAAAATAAATAAAGAAATAACTGAAACTGTGATTTAACAAGCTTTTCAAAGTGCTGGAGCATCACGCACAAAACCAAGAAACCAAAGTATTGATTCTATGGGCATTATAAAAGCGAGAGAAGGAATCAAGGAATAGAGCAGTGCAAGCAGAAAGCAAGTAATTTAGGAGAGCTGCCGTAAAGGGGATTTTATTATCTGCACAGGATATAGCGAGCCCCTCGGAGCGCTGGTGCAGCATTGCCCTGCCCTGGGCGGTCTGGCTCGAAGTGCCGCCTAACAAGGGCTCCGTGTGCCTCCGGCGCTGAGCTGGTGCTGGGGGGCTGCGTGGGAGCTGGGATTATGACACAGACACTGCCAAATCCTGGCCAGAGGAGGTGAGGGGAGATGGGACAAGTGTTCAAAATGCAGTGATCCCTGCTCCCAGCATGATGAGGTTCATGCCTGAATCAAGACAAGGTTTTTTTTCCCATATATTCTAAAAACAGTCTCCTGGGCTTTTCCAAACACTGGCACTTGGAGCCTTTTCCTGGTCACATTTTAGGTTTATTGCAATTCTGAGCTTGTTGTCAACCACCTGGAAGTCTCCCATCATCACAACTCCATCCATGAGAAAAAGGCGATGGGTCCGTCCCTTCTCAGGCCAAAACAAGACCATGCATTACTGCCTGTAGCGTCAGGGCAGAGCTATCCATCCTGTGCATGAGGATCTTCTGGCTTTCTGTGATTATCTTGGGGGACCTTCAAGGTCTTTTCAAGCAGATTAATCTTCACAATGTCCCGATACCACATATTGCTCTGGTATTCGTAGGTAGGGAGGCTAAGACAGAGACATGAAATGGCTTTAGCAAGTCACAGCGTGAATCCTCACTGATGAACTTTAAAAAAGTAAAATTAAATAAGTCAAATGCTAAAAATCCCAACTCTGTCTGCATTTTAACTGCTGCAAATTAATATCACCTTTTTTAACAATTATTCTGCAAGCATTTGAAAAGGTTCTTAAAAAAATCTGATTTTTCTTAGGCACAGAAAACCTAAAGCCAGTTTGGAAAAATGACTAACATACTGTGCATAATCATGGGAACTATCACGGTGTGGGGGTTAAGTGTTGTTGGGGAGCACATCTTGAATCTCTGCTCATTCCCAGTTGACCTGGATAAGTCTAAAGGATTCACAGAAGTCCAATATTCCTGATTAAAGAATTTTAGAGATAACTTCATAAAGAGCTTAAAAGAAATAATACACAGGCAAACCAAAACACACCTACAAGCATTTGAATGGTTTAAAAGTCAAGAAGAGAGAGAAAGGGCTTCCTGCAGTATGAGAGGGTGGTCTGCTAGGGAAGTTGGCTTGGAAGCAATGAACGGTAAGGTGGATTATTTGGAAATGCCCCAGCAGGGAGGGCTAAGGCTTGGCCGGCACAGGGCATCGCTGCGGTGTGGGCTAGAGGGTTGTGCCAAGGTAATCAGAGGCATAGGAGGATTTCTGAGCTCAGCTGATCCTGACGGAAAGCAGAAATGTTGCCTTGGCTGAGCATCTCATCTTTCCCCTGTCTTCTCTGCAGTGCACGCCCAGAAGCAGAACAGACAGACCTGCGTACGGAAGAGCCTTATCTGTGCATTTGCCATGGCCTTTATTATAAGCGTGATGCTGATTGCAGCCAACCAGATCCTGCGGAGCGGCATGGAGTAGCCTCTCGCCATGACACTGTGAACCAAACTGACCATGCATGCGCATGCCACCGGGTGAGCTTCCCCCGAACTGACTCTCACACGGCAAAGAGACAGAGGCAGGCAGATAAAGCACCATTCGACAAGGAGCCTGAGGCCAGCAGCGTAATGTGTCTTGTGAATCAACTACATCCTTTTGGCAGGGACATAAAAGGGCTGTCTTAATGCTTTAAAGGTTTTGTTTCCTAATGCAATAAAAAAAAATATACAGGAGTCCCGAATTATTGCTTCAAAACAGCAATGGTAACTTGGAAGACACTTTTTGCAGTTTTAAGGAGGCACAGCCTCATGACTTATTGCAGCGGGGCTGTCTT
Source organism: Falco rusticolus (assembly GCF_015220075.1). Classification (NCBI taxonomy): domain Eukaryota; kingdom Metazoa; phylum Chordata; class Aves; order Falconiformes; family Falconidae; genus Falco; species Falco rusticolus. Next base: position 25,506,199 of record NC_051187.1, on the reverse strand, counting down.
TTAACCTAGGGGCCGACTGACTATTCTGCGTAGCTCTCCGCTGGGCCCACATTCCCAGGAAGTTGATCGTAGCATTGCCACAAGCAAGTTCTGTTCGTTTTATTTCATGTACTCCAGCTTCACTTTTTTTTTCCCTTATGACCATGCCTTTTGGTTTACGGCATTAGAGGGGAGCTAAAGCATCCTTGTACAGTATTTTCAGAGTAAAAAAAAAAAAAAAAAAAAAAAGAGGAGAATTTGCCAGCATCATACAAAATTTCTATTTTTGCTTCGTAAACGCCACCTTTGACACAAGACTGTGGGGTAGCATGAGTCCATTTGCTATTTTATTCTGACCATGAATCAGGGCTTGAGAAGTCCCACCCATTTTCATACATGGGCATTTCTGAGATTTGTGCAGTCTTCCAACCGACTCTGCAACCACCAGCGCCAGTTAAAACTCCCTCTATTTGGTCCTGTCTGCAAGCTCAACAACATTTGCTTTCCAGCAGTTTTACCCTTCTTCTATATTGGTCTTCAGTAAACTTATCTGAGACAAAAATCATGAGGAAAACTCAGAAAGAGCTTTTCTCCCCACTCGTCGTGTGCACAATTTTTATTTCCTTTCATATGCCCTGGTTGTAATCTGCAGTGAAACCTTTGTGTCAGACACCTCGTGGGAGCGGTTATATTTTCGCCTACACAGCAGTGTGTGGTTTTGACCAGCCAGCTGCTCTGGCCCCTCTCAGGAGTCGTCCCACCTCCACCGTGACCACCGTCCTATGGGAAGCTCCAAAGAGGGTAAGCTGAAGGCAGACTGCCGCAGGAGAAGAAGGAACCAAACTAGAGCTTACCGCCATATGTTACGTAGTGTGTCAGACTTTCAGATCCTGCAAGTGTTAGTTATTTTTCCTGGAAGAGATTTTAATGAGCAGCCAGGAGAAGATGGAGTGATACAGACTAGAGACACAACACGTCCCATGGAAAGTGCAAGGACTGGGAGAGCCTGGAGCCAGGTTTACATTGGAAAGCATTTTTCCTTTTAAACTTGATGCAAATCCTTACATTTACCTTTGGATGACCTGTGCACCTGCATACCACCCCAGGAGAGCTGATTTCCTTGCCCTCATGGGGGAGGCTTCCCAGCTGGTGCTCATGGGGAGCGCTCATGGGGAGGTCCGTGGAGGCACCTGGGTGTTGGAGTTGCCGGTGGCTTCGTGATGCCAGCTGGGCCAGCTCCAGAAACACGGGGGAACAGCGAGATCTTGCTCCTGTAAATGTAGATGACTGTTTCCTGTGTCACGAGAGGGGGCTGGGTGGCTCCCCAAGGGATGGCAAACCATGAGCTTCCCTTGTCCTACACAGCAGCTGTCAGCTTAAGCCTGGATCCGTCCCAAAGACTCGTTTCAGGTCTTTCTTTGATTACAAGTTTGATTGGTGACATTTAACCTGTATTTTTTCATAGCCTAATTTAAAAGTCTGCTTCTCATTGTTCTGTCACCCATCACCCCTTTAAACTCATGTCACTACTTTGGATTTTGCCTTTAGGTGTGTGTCTCAGGCGCCCACCTCCACATCGTTGCCATTTTCCTGGTGCCCCCTCTCCATCAGCGAAGAGAACAGTCGTCTTTTCTGGAGCAGCCGAGTTTTTTTTTCTGCCTTTCACAAACACACGCTTCTGTATTTCTGTTCTGCTGTGACTAATAGAGGCCAACTGCAAAATAGTCTGCAACACATTGTTAAATCTCCCAGAACATGGTGAGATGTATGTTTGCTATAGGGCAGCAGGAGACTTCAAACCAACAGCAGAAAAATCTTCAGCAAGCTCTGAGCACCGGATCGCAGTGGTGGGGAGCCAAGGCATGCTCCAGCACTTGCCACGCTGGATGTTGCAGATAACCAGCTCTGAGATCATTTTAAGGAAACTGTCATCCACATTTATAGGTCTCAGGGGCATGCAAAAAGGTGGCAGCAGCAGGAAAAAAGAATTTTAAGTGTTACTTGCTACTGCGTAATACTTATTTTTTCCCTGGGGACTGTGTTGGAGTGAACATGGGCAGTGGGGGCAGGGGGAGCAGAGAGGTGGGCACCAACCCACCAGCGCTGCTCAGTGATGGCAGAAACATGGGGGCAGAGCGGTGCTCTTTGCTGAGCCCCAAAACACAAGCTAACACACAGAGCCCAGGCATTTCTCCACATTCTTCTCACTCCTCTGACAGCTAATACTAGGCAGGCTCCAATTATAAGAGCTACCTTACAGACAAGATGAACTTTTGCATTCCTTTAAGTTTTCTGGAAGGTTCCATAATTTCTACACGTATGCTCCATAAAAACCTTTGTAAATACAGTCATTTTTCAGTATAGTTTTTCACCTTGAAGCTCCATTTGTAAAACCAAACCTATAATTACTATATCGGTAAAAGCCATAGCCTGGTGTCAGTAGAGTTCATTGCAAAACTCCCCACTGATTTTACTAGGTACAGGATTTGGGGGTGGGGTGGGGAGGGGTTGGGTTCACTTTTTCTGTAGGGAACAACATTTATCCATTATGAATCAGTGTCATGTCTTTCCAGAGGTCTCAGTTTCCTTCCTAGAGCAGCCTTTCTCCATCTAAAGGCACCTTGAAGAGATCCCCTCTTTAATCAGTCAGGCTCTTCTGGTAATCGGTGGCAACGCAGGATGGATCAGGCCAAGCCATGTCATCCTGTCCTCTCCCCACCACCTTTCTACCAACACCTTCCCATCCTTCCTAGCCAGCAGTATCGGACCTGCGTCTCTTACCTACCTCCCTGGCTCCATTTATGTAACATCCATTTATCTTTTTTTTTTCTTCTTCTTCTATACAAGAAGGAAGAAAAAAAAAAAACTTTTTGTTGCTTTTACAGACATTAGGTAAAAATAGAGCAGTGAAATTTTGATCAGAACCTGATGGCAAAAGCTTAGGGGGAAGAAAGTAGAAGAATCAAAGAAATAAAAATAAAAAACCCCCACATCCCATACTTTAAGGGGGAAAAAAACCCCAACCCACCACTATTTAAGTGCTAATTAACATACTTTAAAAAATACTCAGACTGCAGCAGTGCTAGGTAGAGCTGTCAGAAAAAGCACTAAACTTATGCTTTTGCCAGTTACATGAGAATTTAAGTGTCTTTTCAGCACTGCAATTCTGTACGAAAAGGATATTGCCATGGCAACCCTCGCTGTTCGTGACATGTGTGCCACTGTGTCGGAGTGACATGCAGCCATCGCCGGCCAAACCCAGGCTGGACAAACACCTCCCAGCAGCCTGGGATGGCATTTCAGCTCAGAGATTAGCAAATTATTAGCAAATTGTGAGCACCACAAAGAGAACTCTGTTGGTTTAGCCAAAAAAAAAAAAAAAAAAAAAGTGTGCAATTAAACAGATTGACGTGCAGGGAAGGCTTTGAGATGGACATGATTATTTTAGCTTGAGAGAGGCTTTGGTTCGGTTTGGGAGCAAATGAAATCAATGTAGCACTGCTCGACACAGGCTGTCCTGTGCTTGCTGAGGACACTTTGAGCAGGACCTTCATGTAGGGATCGATCTCTGATGGATTTGGGTTACTGCTCCTGCAAGGTACCGGGCTGCATCACTGATAACTATTGACTTTTGCTTTAACCATTTAAGTTTGAAGGCGCATCCTGATTTTCTGCTCCTGGAGAAGCCAATGGAGGGTATGACAGGCACTGAAGTACTTTGGAGGCCACGGATAAGTGAATGCCAGCAAAGGCTGCTGAAGGAACATCGCTTACCTGCCAGGTGCAGAGCTATACCATAAGGTCAGCCATAAATAAAACCACAGCTGAGGAGTTACTGGGCAGGAGAAGTGCATCATGGTGGTGGCAGTGGCCCTGGGGAGCAGGCTTCTGCCCACAGCAGGCTGTGCCACCCAAGGACTTCACTGGGCCTGACCCTCCTGCCAAGTCCACCACTGAGAAGCGATTTCTAATCTGAAGCAATATCAACAGTAATTTAAAGAATTAAACAGGGGGGGCAACTGGGAAAACTTGGCTTTATTAGGGAGAATTTGGTCTGCATACTGTTGGAGGTCATATAGGATAAAAGAGAGTTCGCAAAGGAAAAGTAATTATTTTCCGTGTTTGATGGGTATCCACAAATACGCAGGTTGCTATTAGCAGACATCCCGTCCTGATGAAGTTGCTCCCAGAACCCCGGGACAAGGGTCCCCTGTGAGCAGAAAGGTGGGAGGTGGGAGGAGACCCAGAGACCTGCCCCCGCTCCCAGGGTGAGCTAGCGCTGAGTATTTGGGTACATCTGGCAATTTGAAGAGGTCTCATACAGACTATTCAGTGGTTACTGGGAGCTCACGTGTTGATGTGGTGCACTGGTAGGGCTGGATGTTGGTTGCTTTACATGGGAGACTTCCCACCACTTTGTAAAAGAAAAGCTCTGTACATACAGAACCATCTTTTTAGGCTGGGGCCAAGTAAATGGTTTTTTTTTGGTCCTTCTCCCATAAGAAATAGGATAGCAAGAAAGCAAATCAAAAAAAGGCAGAAAGCATTCCCAAGGATGCTACTCTGGATGGCTGAAGCCTGTTTGACAGGCTTGGATGAGCAAAGTACCTACCGGTAAATGTTTTCCACGGAAAGCATGGGGATATTCTTTCACAAAAACCATGCTGCATCTTTCTGCTTGCTGCAGAAATCCAAAACATCTCCTGGGACACCCAGAGGACTGTGACGGCCATCCAAGGTCCAGGGCTGGCTCTGCTCAAGCTGACACAGTGCTTTGCCAGGTGCCCGGTACAAGGACACTCTCGGCTTTTTCCACAAAAGACTCTCTCTCCCCACATCATGTGCACGTGCATGGAGCGAGCAGCGCTGCAAGGGGCTGTCATCGCACAAAAGCAAGAGGTGCACAGTCCCAAGTCAGACTTAGATCTGCCAGGAGAGAAGCAGTAGGAGGAATACATTAAGATCACTAAGAATGAAATTCCCTATTTTATCCACCCGTGTAATAAATTATTTAGTTTCTGTTTTATGGATGACTATTTGAAAGAAGAAAAAACAACTCTTCTAAAATGAGAATCTGATGAAGTATCTTTTTTCTTGGCTCTGAATCATGCTTACATTGCACAGATGAAGATGTACAGAACTTGCTGGGTTTTAATCTATTATTTTACTGTACTGTGTTCTGACAGTGCAATTACATTTCCCTGGCATCACTTAAAACCTATTACTTGCCCAGGAATTTAGTACAGAAAAAGAAAAGGCTCACAACATTTTCATCTCTGTATTGTCAGTTGTTATTGGGACTGGATCTTGTTTTTCTTTTGGTTTGGGCGGGGTTTTTTTTCAATTCAAGTAAGACCTTTTAGGCAGCTCTAGGAACTGTAGAATCTTCACCAAGAGCAGGATGGACAGAAAACCTGACAACAATGTTTTAATTGGAAGAGTACTTCACTCCTACCTCTCCAGCAGCAAAAGTCTGAAAAATTGCCTCAGTTTAGCATCTTCAGTAGGAAAGGATTTCAGCACCAAAAGCAAGGAGAAGAGAGGGAAAGGAGAAAAAGGAAATCCTCTGGTGTTAAAGATCAGTACTTGACAATTTGATGATGAAAACAGTTTTTCTTATTTTCTGTCAAGACAGATCAAAATACTTTGTAGCCTTGAAGAGCATTACTAAATGAAATTGCCATTTTACAACCACTTATATTCCACAGCTGTTCATGTCTTTGCCAGCATTGTGAATAAGCAGCTTCAGACACTGCTGGTTTTAAGGTGAGATCCATACTACAACTTGCCTTTATCAGCTGGTCTTCTGTCTTCACCAGCCAACAAGGAAACGTTTGACCACCATTTGAAGCTGGTTGAGCTTGCTCTAGTAGCTACCCCTCCGGTCTTGCCAGCACTCAGGCGTGTCTTGTCTCTCTTGTGAACAGTCCCACTAAACCCAAACCACACAGCTGATGTGTTTGCAGCATCGAGCCCCTGGGGCTGCCACTTGACATCAGTCTACAGACACACACCTCTATATTCACATTGCACTGGCCCGAGAAGAGTGTTACATTCCCCACCATCTCTCTCAGAGGAGCCAAAGCCATTTCAGCTTCATGCAGCAGCTCTCGTTCTCTCAGACTGGGGTGGGGGTAGAAGGGAGATGAAGTTCCTCGTGGACTCCAGGGTAAATCAGAAATAGCTTGTTAGAGTTAATTGGCTTAAACTGGAATAAACCCAGAATCCAGCCTCTTGCTGTTTAATCCATACTAGGATCTAAGCAATCAATGCCTCCTGATTCATCTCTAGGAAGTTCTTCACTAATACACGCATCTCCTTTTTGTCATCATTTCATCCCTCACCGTTTTCAAGCCACTTACCATTCATTGCTAAACTGAACACTTTTTGCTTGTTATCAAAAGACGTGGCATTTTAATTAAAGACAAATCAACAAGTCAGCAGCATAATGGTAAAAAAAAAAACAAAAAAAAAACCACACCAAAACCAACAACAAAGAAACAACAAAAAAACCTTTGTACAAAATACTGTAAATATTAATATAAATTAACTTGGCATGCAACTAAAATAAATCCTATGTTATTGCAAGTTACCCAAGTGTATAAAGACGTGTATAAAGGAAAACCGAATGCCATATGTGTCGGCTGTTTCCTCTAACCAAACACTAATGTAAATATATAATCTGTATAAAAATATTTTAATTTTACCATTATTTATGCAATAGAAATAAAGGTTTTTTTTTCTTTTGATGAGGGATGAAGTTTCTTTTTTCCTCATTTTGAAGCAGTCATTGATATTTATTCATGCCAAAGTACAAGAGCAAAAGCTAGATTTGCATAAAATATTAGGACAGAGAGCCTTTCTTCCTTCTGAGGGATACATGAACATTTGGGGGGTTTATTTTGCTTTGAAAATAGATTTACATATTTAAAAGCCTGTTAGCTCCTGGCTGAATAGACGTCTTGGCTATTCAGAGCTGGGATCAAGGCTTCAGGAGCAACACAGATGCACAGGACTCACTAGCGTGCCAAAGAGAGGAACTGAACTTCTCCTCTGGAAGTCAAAGCCACGACTGGTGTGGTTGGTCTCAAAGAGATCTCAAAGAGAAAGGTCAGACCATGCCATGTGCTCTTCTATGGAACTTGGTTAAAAACTTGAACCTGCTGTGTTTATACCTAGCGGAGAGTCCCTGAGCTCAGGTGGGCTTGGGTCCAGTGCATTGCCGCTGGGAAGAGGACACTGACCGCAGGATTTAATCCTGTCTTTTCTACTGCCAGGGCTCAATACCATGAGAGCTGCTCTGTGAGGCTAAACTACACTCACGTGTCCTGAAGAGCAGCTGGTACCTTAAATCCAGATCTCTTCATTTCACTGTAGACCATTCTCCACAGCTACCAGTCTCACCGTGTCCTGCATACTGTATGGCCTGAGAAGATGAGGATGACATGAATTGTCCCAAAAATTGCTTGGAGTGCTGACTAAATTAAAGCTTAAAAAGAAACAGCTGATGTAAACAAGTCATCTTCACCCAGGTGGACCCAGGTTACAGTGGTAGGGCTGCTGAGACAACCAGCGCAACCTCCAAAGCTCCCACCTTGTGCTGGGAGAGGAGCTGTGATGCTTTCCCTAGACCTGAACATCTTTGCAAAAATAGCAATTCTGATTCCTTCATTTAAAGTCTGAAAAAAAATGAGTGGTTTTCCCCAGACGATATATATCACACTCCATTTCATGGCTTCACATTATTTATTAATTTCAACCATTTGGACAACAGCCTGGAGGCTCAAATACCGCTCCTTATTCCTGGAACTCTCACAGCTTTTGGTATGAGCAATTGTCTATGCATGGATTACCACTGAAAAGCAAGTGATGCAGGAAACGAATGTTTACAAAATCTGTGATCTAACAGTTTTTAAAAATATCCTGTACACTCGAGGTGACCTCTTACTTTATGTAACTGGAGAGCGTTTTAATGAATGGGTTAGGAATGAACCTGAATTCATTACAAGAATGAATCAAATGTATTGTAGGAATTCCTATATATTTATCGTAGGAACGAATGAGTAATCGAAGAAATTCTTTGCTGGAAGGAGAAACCTACACCACACAGCTCTCCCTTGAAAGCAGTGTTCTCATGCAGATCAGTGCATTCAACGCCCTCAGTGAAGCCACAGGTTTGTGTGTGGTATTTCAGCCATCAGAGCTGTTCAGAAATTGAAATCTGCTGGCGTCACTGCTCGCACGCATCCTCTCTGCCCAGCAGCCCTCAGAGAGGATGAACACCGTGCTGGACAGGTCAGTATGATACCATTGGGAAATCTTCACTGACATCTTGGGAAATCTCCACTGCAGAAAGAAAACAAACTAAAAGAGAAAGACACACCACATTTGGACTGAGACCAAGTTGCTTCATCCTACCACAAAGAGCCCACGAATGTGACCGCTATTCCAGCTCTACCAAAGCCTGTTTAGCTCTTGTGTTATTTTAATGCTCTCCATCCAACAGAGAGATACGGGTGAAGGATAGCGCCCGAAAGTCACATCCTTGGCTCTGCCCCCATCCTTGGCTGTGCCCCCATCCTTCAGCTGTGCCCCCACGGCCGGACTCAGGTGCCTGCTGCTGTGGGAGCGGGCACTGGCGAGGGGCAGGAACGACCGTGCAGGTCAAATCCAGCTCCCAGGGAGTTGGTGGAAACATTCCCAGACTTAGTGGGATTTGGATTAGGTCATCACACAGCACAGTATTTCACACCCTGGCTCTTTGCTTTGTTTAAATGGAGTCTGGCCAAGGCCTCAAATTTAATTACTGAAATACAAATACGGAAGAAATAAAGCTTTCCTTACTCTGAATGAAATTCACTCACGGCCCCATCCAAAACCTCTGGCCATCACTGGGGTCCCCAAGCTCAAAACTCCCAGCAGTCAGGGTCTTTGCTTAGACACAATACTATCCTCCAGGCAGGTACACTCTGCCCATGACCCTGCAGGCTGGTTTTGCTGCTACCCTCTCACCCACTCAATACACACTCCTTCCTGATTAACATCTATAGAAAGTATTTGCTAATGCAAATCCAGAGGCAGTAATTTATTTGGTACAAGCTAGTTAATCCTGGCAAAGTTTTCCTGTGTAAGTATAGACTAATATCATCTTGTTTTAATTGCTTCTTGAAGAGTTTCTCAAAAATCAAAAACATTTTAATTAAAAAATTCACCAAGAGTATCTTCCAGATCTTTTCCCATTTATTCTTCCCACCAAAATTATCAGCACATTTGTAAAATTCTAAAGAAAGTAATTACAGCAGATGTTGATCGCTGCTGCTAGTCTTGAGTTGCTGAATGCTACACATCAGTCTCCCGACTTCTACATTTCTGCAACTTTCTAAACCAGAAATTTCTATTAATGGTCCTTGCTCAGAAAGGAGGCCGTCTGTGCAGGAGCTGGGATGCTTTCCTGCCAGCTGCTAAGGTTAGGGGAAATTTGGGGGGGAGAAGGGGTAAGAAAGGAGGAGATATACAATTAAGGAACTGCTAGGGATACAGAGATTTGGGCAAGCAACAGTAAGGAATGACTGAAAACAACTTTGTTTTCCCTGTGATACCACTTGTAACAGTAAAAGGTCCTGCTCCACAGTCACCTCCCCAAAAGGCAAGATGATGAACCCACCAGAAGTGCCACGCAACGTTACAACAGCGTGGAAGTATCAGACTGAAGATGTCAAAGTGCATGCCTGCCACATTGTAATAAACATCTTTTAACCCCAATTTGTGTCTAGATTTTCACTTGCCCATAATGAGCTGGCTTTAGAATAAGCTGTCAAAAATAGTTCACCAGATAATGACAGAAAGCTGAGATAATCACGGGATGGCCATACATGTCACTACTGACAGAAATTCAATGCAACAGCGTAAGCATAGGGTCAGCAACCTGTAGCATGATGCTGATGGTGCAGGCCAGCACATTTTCAGTGTCCCACGACTGCTTAGAGACAGGGCTGCAAAACTATTTGAGGAGCAGTGTCTGTCAACTCTGCTCTGGGCAAGAAAAACAGCATCCAGCAATGTTCCCTTAAATGTTTGCTGATGGTCTGAGCTGAAGTTACAAATACAGACAAATAGAGAAAATGTGAAGAGGACTATGTGAAGTGATGCAAAAGCTCCAGCTCTTCTTTCTCTACATCACAAGTTAGTCTCACAAAAAATTCAGATTTCTACCTTCAGCCCCTCAGTTTTCAGCCTCTGCCCTTCTGAAGCCATCGAGTTGGATCTGCCAGGAAGGTCCTGCTCCACTGGAGATGCTGGAGAAATCCTCTGCAGGTGTATGAACAGGCCCCACATCGATGGTTTCAACACATCAAAGTTGAATCTTTCAAAGTTCATCACATCTTAGAGAGCAGAAGATGTTTTCTGCAGTGCTGAATTTCATACTGACAAATCCTAGGGCAAACCCACGACCGACGCAAAAACCTGGCGCTAAGGGTCTCTTGTAGAGGCAGGGTCACCTACGTGTGGTGAGTGGTGGTGCAGGCAAGGCTCAGCCGGCATCCCGACTCCCCATACAGCCGCGGGAACAGAACAAGGCTCTTGGAGCCATCTGTCCCAAGGGGAAGATGACCGTTAGTACTGCTGCTACTGAGCCGCTTCCAGATTCAACAGGTTCCAGCCTGCAGAGCATTTTACAGAAAGCATTGAAACATCCTGAAATGAAGGATTTCAAATCATGGGGCTGAGAGACCCCAGCACTGGCAGTATGAACAGTACTGCTATGATAAGGGTAATCACTGCAGGTTATATGAAAAAACCTCTCAAGTGATTGCTGTTTGCAGAGGCTGATTAAATATAAATTAAACTCATCTGCATGTTCAGCAAGACATGTGAATTGAATAGCAAGAGCATCCTTCCCATTGGCTATGTGGAGCGTTCGGGGAGCTCATCCTACGGCCTGGCATGTCCACACAGCCGGGCTTCTCCGCACCTTCTGGGCTGGCACCAGCCACCCTGGCATCTGCATATAATTGAAATTAAAAGAATCATCTTCACTTACATGGAGATGATTTCAGATAGAGTATGAACAAGGAATTAATTAGCCTGAAGTTGTTCATAGGGGAAGAATGCGGTTCCCTGTATTGCCACTGCCACGTTACCAATTACCACTGCTCAGCTTCAGCTTATTTGACTTCCCTAAATGCTTCTCTATCTTGTGTGCCTGGGTTAGAACAGAATGGAATGGAACCAACTATTCCAGTTGGAAGGGACCAACAACATTCACCTAGTCCGACTGCCTGACCAGTTCATGGCTGACCAAAAGTTAAAGTATGTTATTAAGGGCAATGTCCAAATGCCTCTTAAACACTGACAGGCTGGGGGCATCGACCACCTCTCTAGGAAGCCTGTTCCAGCGTTTGACCACTCTCCCAGTAAAGAAATGCTTCCTCAGGTTCCTGGCAATGCACTGGAGTGCTCCATGAGCCCTTGCCATTAAGTAAACAGACAAACCATAAGTGTGAAGGGGCCAATTCTGCATCACCATGCATCCTGGCTATGATTAAGGAGAGCTTTCTTCATCTTCTCCCCCATTGTACTAGGTGGGGAGTGCCTTATTTCTAAGTCTGAACTATCATCCAGAGACCCTGGAACTGGTGCCATCTCCAGCTCACAGTCTGTGGCTAGGAAGCAGCATGGGCCTCCCTGGTACAGAAGGGACAGGACATCCCTTCATGCCCTGAGCATCCTGCACATGGGAGGTCTTTGGAAAACCTCTGGGTTTCTGCCGCCTCCATCAAGATGGGTCTGTTAATCCTGGGCTGAAGATAAAACTTGCTAAGTGAAACCAAGGGACAACTGTTTTCTCAAATTATATAGTCAGAAATGGAATCACGCACTCCAAGATACATAATTTTCCCCTCGCTATTTCTGAGAAAGCCTTTTTGCTTTCAAGAAGGAGCCTGGATACTTTGTGAACAGATGAAGACACATGAAGTTAATGACCAAAGCTAGAAGATCTGAGAGAGAAGGGATGTTGCTACTGACCATGTTCTGGAGCTCCTACTGTGCTGGTGCCAGTTTCAGTGTCTTCTCTCACTTCAAAACAGAGATAATCTAAAAGCCTGAAAAATACCAAAAATGGGACTTGCTCTTTATGGTGAAAGAAAGCTCCAATTATCAGAAACAGGCTCCAGATTAGGACCTGTCAACACAGTCCTACCAAAACTAAATGTGTTTGCAAGTGCTTAACCCACACAATCCTGAAGACCTTCACAACCTACTTTGAATATTTATTATTTCTTAAACTCAATTTCAGAAAGCATTTTTAAAATCAATTAACTGCTGTCCTTTTCATTTGGAAACTGATCACAATGTTCACTGCCTCTTGGACAAATGAAACCGACAATTATTTTTAAATGTTTGTCCCCCATATAGAGGAAAAACAAGCATTGGTTCAGGGGGCAGACAGGAAGAAACCACTCAAGAGGGACAACACCGTGCCAAAACCCAAGAGAGGTTGAGCATATGGATTTGCTTATGCTGATGTCAGGAATAGGCTCAAAGGAAGAGATAGGTAGCATATTAGGAGTACTACAAACCACGCTTATTTCTTGGGAAAGCAGTTTCAGTGCTGCCGTGATAAATTGTTTCTAAGAATTCAGGGTATGGACTAACATCTACCAGGCAGGAAGCTGGAGTTCAGGTCACAATTACAACTGCTGCAGTATTTTTAACCAAATCAGAGAGTGAACTTGCACGAACAAAGACTCCTTTATGTAGAAGCTGGCAAAGCTAAATGCATTTCTGGCTTTCAGGAAACCCAAAGCAACCTCCAGCAGCCTAGGTAAACACAGAGTTTCTTTAACAGACTTGCTGAACTACTAACCCGGTCTAGCAGAAAGCCCTGCGCTAGCACAAATGTTGTTATTGCTGCAATTACGCCAACGCCACACTCCCAAAGAAGGATTAACATTTACTTCTTTCTAAATTTAGTTCATGAAATATTGACGTGCCGGTGCCTTCGCAATAAGCTATAAAGACATCTTCTACATGGTGTGCAGTGGGAGCTCAGTGATGTTTATTTACTTATCCCTTTCACTAGGTTTGGCTCTGAACACTCGCACTGAAGTTGTTAGAGAATGCCCCAGGCTGAGCTAAGCATCTACCAGCAGGTAGAGCTAACAACCATTGTTAATAAAAATCAATGAAGCATTCTTACAAGGCAAACTGTTATCCCTTTACAGCTCACAGTCTCCTCACTCTGACAGAAGATGATGATCAACAGATGTAAAAGCATCAGCTGGGGAGCGGCTCCAAAATGCTGTCTCTCAAACACATCCTTTTACAGTCGCAACCATCTGATTTATATATCCGCAGGCATTTTTTAGTACTTTTGGGACACCTTATCTCATTGGCTAAACAAATCCACTTATGTCTGCATCATTTCTAAGTGTGAAATAATGTGTTATTAAAGTTATTGTGACCTCAGTGATATCAGAACCTTTCCAGTCACAGTGACCTCATCAATGAAAATCCTTTGTATTGAAACGGTCCAGCTTTGTGAAGGTCTTACTGCATGGCAAAGAAGTCTTGGGATAGCAGCATCCTCGTGGCCTTCCAAACACGGTCCAGGCCAAGACATGACCTCACCTTGAGGCTTTATCGCCTCTTGCTGAAACAATGCTGCCTTCTGTATCCCAGGGAAATCGTTCACTTCTCTGGTATGCTAAGGTAGGGTTCAGGAGCAGAGCTTGCAGCTCACACCTCTGCGCTAATCCAAACCAGGAGCAATCATCTGCATTCACTGAGCAACTGCAAAAACACGCTTAGAAGTAGTAACCTGCCTTCTTGCTGTCTCTCTGAAAAACAGGATGGGGAATTACTTTTCCATTGGCATTTGCAGCAGGCATTAGGCTGCGCACACCCACGCACGCCCTGCTGCACAGCAAGCACGAGAAGCATCCAGCCAGGAGCATCTCGGAGGCTGCCACAACCCCATGTTGTCCCCAGTCCTGCTAAACTACAGCCACAGAGGGGGGCTGGGCAAAGAACGGAGGTAGCTGGCATTGGAGGCGACTTCCCTGGTTTGTTCCAGCTGCAGCACAAAACATCTTGACCTCTGGGTGTTCATCTCTACCAGTGGTGGCCAGGTTACGCTGTAGAAGTCGGCTGGCTGTTAGGGGAGGCTACAATCACAATGGAGATGTAGGCAGTTTTCATCAGCTATTTAATGAGGTGTTCATCCAAATGGTGCCCTAGACTCTACTGAGTCACAGCTGCTCACACAGAAAGACAAGCTCAGGTGTAGGCATCTGAACTGGAGCCATCCACGTTTAACCACCTGAAGCCTCTCTCTATTTCTTTAGCTTTTAGGAAAAAATGACGCGCAAATGCTTAACAGTTCTCCCCAGCCTGTATGAATCTGTAAGCATCATAAGCACCAAGAGAAATTTTCCTGTTGAACAGACAGCTCAGTTTTCTCATCGCTCACCCTCGTCCCTCTGGTTAGAGCTGACACCAACAGCAAATGATGCTAGATGAGAGAGAAGCTGGCCCAAGAGTCATCTGAAGTACTTTGGTATTTTGGGGGGGGGAATCCCTGGTTTTCTTCCATTATATCTAAACACTTCATTTTTCAGAATCTGGTCATTAACCTGATAAGACGCTGCTAACCCAAGTTCTTATTTTCACAAAATCTTTCACCGAATGCAGAGGCAGAACTGACCTTATCAGTGAGTAAAGAATTCATGGTCACTCTGAGTAATACAAATTCCCAGTGTCTTTTTCCTTTGCAAGAGTAAATGAGTGTAAATAGCAGTCTACATCTCTTCTGGAGAACGAGGGAAGCATATTCTTTTTATTTGGTTTGGGTTTCCTATTACTCTCTGCATATAGAAGAGCTACCTTAATTAATGCAAGCTTATTATGAAATTAGAGCACCGATATAATTAAAGCATTGATTAAAAAGCCAGTAAAACAACCAGCTAAACCTCTTTTGAAAGAGGAGCAACATGAATACTACTTGATTAAATATTACAATTCAGTCAATATTTAACCATTCAATTGTATTGACTTAATTTCCACATTGAGCTGGGAATAAGCATCTCTCGGGACCTAATTATGTTAGTTTCTCTTCCCTTGTTGTTCTCTAGAGTTTGTGTGCTTATTTGTTTGTTTTGATATTTCCTAAACTTCTGACAGAGCAGATCTTCCATCCCGAGGAACCATACTGCATGAAGATAATTTATAGGTAATGAGTAGTTCTGGTAATTGTGTTTATCTTTGGAAATTAACTTTAAGAAATCCATCACGTTTATAAAAAGAAGTGATGTCTCCTTCAGATAGACCCCATAATGTTTGTTAATTAACTTAGCAAGCTAGGTCAAAACAATAGCTTTGCCCCAAATTTACTGAAGGTCACTCTGGTGCTTAGTGAAGAAATTTGTTCCCCTCCTCACTGCACCCATCTGGAGAAACATTGCTGCAACAGCCAAAGCCACCTCCAGCTCCTCAATGACGACATTCTTCAGCTGCCTCTAGCACTGGATGAATCTGCAGCACAACAGACTCCCCAGAAGGACTGAGACCCATCCCCAGGAAGCACTGACCCTCAAAGGGTCTACCCAAGGCAGATGGCACAAGATAAATGGAGAATGTCAGTCTTCCTGCCATATTCAGCATTAAGTGACACAAGTCAAACTTCTCTGTCCCCTGCACAAGAACAATGGGGAAGTCCTTCCTGAAGGGAGGAAAGAGAGGAGAGAAGGTGTGTTGAAGGAAATGGTAAAGAAGGAAGCTCAGAGATGTTGCCCCACATCACCCACCCCCACCTTCTCCCTCTTAGAGATGAGCAAACCCCCCCTCATCAGAGCAAACTCAGTTTTGAATCCTCTCAGCCTCATGCAGCCATGCTCACCTGTTTTTCTCTTCTCACAGCTGCTCTCCCCCTTGCTCTTCACACTTGGGGCCTCCTGATCAGGCCAAGCCTCTCCCAAGCCCAGAGATGGACACCCCTGGCTTCCCCTTCAGCCCCTGAGCACACTACTGCAGCCATCTTACATATGGCTCTTTCTAGCATTTGCATGGGCCTCCCAACTGGTTCCACAGAGTGTTTCTGTCCTTTAAAGCCCCAAACTGAGCTGTGTGAACAAGCGTGTCCAGCGTAAACATGGCTATCAACCACCCACTTAACAGTTGGCAGCTTTGTCAAAGAGGAAGACTTGCCAAGTGGTCACAGCCCCAGCGACGGGCCTTAGTCAGCTAGCACACAGCAGGGGTACCCAGGCTCCAGCTTCACCCCAACCTCCTCAGAGCAAAGTGTGTCTCTCCCCATGGCTTTGAGCAGACATGGGTGCTGGAGGTCCCACGGCTGCTCACTCACAAGGTCTTTTCCAGGATAACTCAGCCCACATCACCCCACAAACCTCTCTTCTTCTATGCTTCACCTACACAACTCCCCGCATAGAGAATCAAATATGGGTTCATCCATTTCAGAATTGACTCCCTAACATGAAATTTACTTCTTCGTTGCCACTCCAAAACTCAAAATCCCACAAAACAATGGGTCATAACACCAGGGAAGCCATGACTATGTTCATGCCAAGCCTCACACCTACTCCACCACACAAAGAGGTCACGCTGCACCAGGCAGAGCACCAGCACCCCTTCATGTGGGACCAGGATGTCCCTACAGTACTGCCCCTTCCCAGCATTTTTCCAAGCAAAAATCTTCCATTTTTGAAAGACCCCTGGGGAGAGGCCAGAGAAAGCTCAACCAAGCGCTGCAGGATGCCATCCGTCTGGCTGAAGATACATCCCATCTACTTTCCTCCATACCAAAGACTATGGCCATGCTCCTTTCTGGGAAGACCTGGCTGGAGCAATGTCAGTGTCATCCTGGCACCTGCTGTGCTCTCCCTAGTATGAACCACTAACATCACAAGTAACATCTGGGAACATCCGAAAGCCTGGAGCAGGCCACATGCCCAGCCTGCCCCTGAAATTGTGTAGGGTGAGGACAGCACCCTGTTCTTGAGGTTGTCAGGATAATTCCAAATTATTTCCAGCACTCGCTGAGCCACTGGTTGCAAGATAGTTGGACATTTTTGGAAGGAAAAAGATTTTATTTCAGATTCTTGCAGACTGTTTGCTCTGAAGAAGTAGCACAGCTTCAGTTTTGCCTGTTCTTTTTCCCCTTTGATATTCTCCAGTTCTTTTTACTTAGGGAAACAAAACAGCTATGAAGTAAGCACCAAAGAAACGCAGAAGAAAGAGAAAAGGAGTAGGTTTTCTAGCACTTTTTTTTTTTGTTCAGCATTTGCATTGGATCCTTAATCGGGTCTGCAGGAATGTCTGATCTCTCCCAAGTGTGCAGCTTATGCTCTGTGCGCTCCCAGTCTATGCACACTCCAAAGCAAAGCTCACCTTCTATATAAATGTGTTTTCATCAGGAAGATGTCTTGCGATCTCTTCAGGCAATCAAGGGAACAGCCAGGGATGTGACACCACACAAGTGTAGTCTTGTCTATCTTCTGTGCCTGACATGGCTGCACAGTTCAGAGCAGAGATTTTACAATGCCCGTCTTCAAATAAAGCTGGGGTAAAGCGTGAAAAACTGCTGTTTTGTCCTATGTGGAAACTGCAACTCCTCTAGCTCCAGGAAAGTTATTACGCTTGTTGGGACACTCCCCAATTCCCCTGTTGGGAGGCTTCACCTCTTGGCAAAAAACATCAATCAGGGTACAGAGGAGGGTTGGTTTGATTTGGTTTGGCTTGATTTGGGTTGGGTTGGCTTGGTTTGGTTTTAACCTCCCAGCCTCACCACAGCGTGGGCACAGAACAAGCTCTGAGCTGGACTTGAACTAAGAAAAGCTAAAACTGTCACCATTTTTCGCTCAGCAAACAGTAGAATAGTGTTATCACCACTTTCAGGGAGGATGCTGAAGCATTTTAAAGTTAAAAATGCAAATCAAGCCCAAATGAGCTTTGAGATTGCAGCAAACGTCTCATAGTGTGTCATTTGCAGCATGGCAGAAATACTGTTCTGGCACGTGTGTGAGACGTTAAAAAAAGCATATTGCATGTCATAGTCCAGTCTTATGCAGAGGTGGGTTTTTTTTTTAAAAAAAAAAAAAAACACCACAACACAAAACCAAAAAGAAAACAAACAAAAAAACCCCCCAAAAACAACCAAAAACCACAAAAACCAACCAACCAAAAAAACCACACAAAGCCAACACGCCTAAAACCCCAAAGGGGAAGCTTATTCAGGGGTTATCAGCGTGACTGTCTCCATCAAGTGATGTCTCAGGCACTGAAAGCAGCTTCTGAAAATGAGGAAAGCAAAGGAGTTTATGACATCTAGTGGTAAAAGGAGACGTGCACCCACACTGTCTCATGGAGCTCGTGAAGCTCCCGCTCGCACACCAGCCAGAAGCACCAGGCTATTTTCAGCAACAAGTTCACTGTATTTACACCTGCACTTCTTGACAATAATCTGTGTGCAAAGTGTAAACTCTTCCTTTGCAGGCCTATCAAAAGGCAAGGCACTACACGCAACGGATGAGCGCTTCCAATTCCACCACCAATTACGCTGCACACAGGAAAACAGACCTTGGCGTAGGCAGACACCGTACCGACAACAGAAGATAGCTCCGGCTTAAACCCAGATATCTCTGAGCTTTTATTATAAACCTTGTAGCTGGTTTCTTAGAAATGATAACTGGCTGCATCCTTCGCTCCTCTGGTTTGGAAAACGTCCATGCTAAAGAAAGAAAAGAGCTACTGGAACTGCGCTTGGGATGTCTGGATTGACCCTGCCACTGCTGAGGTGATGGAAGCACGCACAGAGGCTGTATGACACCCCAGAGTGCACACAATTTCTGGCGTAGCTGTGCTTTTGTCTTATTGCAGCACTAAGAGATGGCACCTTTGTGCAAAAACATCTCCTTCCACGCCCTTTAGATCCACCTTGCTCTCCAAATAGTCAATTATTGGCATTCTTTCTAGACACTTCTGTATGAAGTACTGTGATCATAACAGATTGCTGCTTCAGGATGCAGGGTAAACAGCTTTTCTAGGTCATTTGGTGCTGCCCTCCACCACGCAAGAGCTACCTCAGTCCTGCAGGAGACCATGACTGGAAGAACCCCCACAGAGCTTGACAGACCTTCCCCGTAGCAAAGCCCCTGCCACAGCATCCTTCGGCGCCTCCCAGAACTAATTCAGAAGTGCAGCAGGGCTGTCCGTGTGCTTCCCTCCAGCAACCCAGCGCAAATCTGACCTTCTGCTTAACAACCACCACCAAAGCTTAGGCACAAGACTCCTCCTCACGCTCTCCTCTGTTCCGGCTGGCTGGCACTCTTCACTGCACCAAGGACTCCTGCTGACTGTGAGCAAGCTGGGCAGTACTGCCTGCAAGGCTCAGCTCTGCTCGGGTCCCTGCACCCACCAGGGATGGGCAGAGATCTCTAGGGTCTGAGAATGAAAACACCTCGCTCTACGAGTGCAGTTCTCCTCCTGATGATGGCATCCATGTCAACGCAACCAGCAACCAGCACGCTCAGGGGTAGCCAGCACCTCCTACAGCCTGTGGGAGCTGCCTGACAGCTTGAACGCTGGCTCCGCTTGGTCTTGCTGTGACATACATTGAAGATCAGCAAGTGGAAAGCGTGAGGGGTGGTGACAGTGCCCAGAGTAGGTGAATCGGGGCCCCCTGAACCCAAAGAAAAACCCTGAAAAGAAGAAGGGGTAAGAAAAGAGTAGACATGCCTTTGGAAGGGGGAAAGTAAATATTGCAATGCCTGCCTGGCCACTGCGCAACTCCATGGTGCTGCTAAACCTCAGCTGCTCCACCTAACAACTGAGCACAAACAATGTGACACTGAACTGAGATTTGTCCACAGTCAATTAATGAGGATCATTGTAGAAGAATATTAATGTTTGGAGAGAATAAGCCGTGTCCTTGGTTGCCTTTTAAAGCAACGCTTTAAACTATAAAAAGTACATATTGTAAAGGACTGAAACACTTGCCTTTTTACTGCTAAAAACCCTTTGTCTGAAGAGTTGCCATACTCAAAGATCAGCAAAAACCTACAGTTTCTGCTTTAGACTCACAACCTGATAACTTTTTAAGTCTGGGAGACTGTCTGGGCGCCAGGGGAAGGACAAGGTGACTGATGCAGAGCACTTGGCACCCAGCGCACTTGTCAGGACACTTTATTAATGCCATGGCAATGGGTACATTGCTAACACCGCTCCCTGGGACATCAGCGTTATCTACAGCTCTTACAGGGGACCAAGCTGCATAAAACAAGCCAAGCCAGATAAGAAGCAGATTCTCCTGTGTTCCTGCCATTTCTGCCAGGTCACAGGAGACCAAACTCTCCCACCAAAGGACACTATAAGAGAAGGCAGCACTACTTTGCTAGCACAGCTTTTAAGTTTGTATTGCAAGTCCTTAAAAAAAAAAAAAAGCTTTTTTTTGTTTGTTTTGAGATGCTCACAAAGGACCTGTCAGTGGTCTGTGTACTATGCTGACTCAGCTGCGAAAGGATGAAATCCATCCCCCTCCTCCATGAAGCACGGTACATTTTCTAGGGTGTGGCGTGGGAAGAAGAAGGGAAAAGCATTTTTCAAGAGGAAAATGCAAACCACCTCTTGGGACAATAGCCACTGGGTGCACTGGGAACTTGTCCACCTTCCCAGAGTCAAGCCCAGAGAACAGGGTCTGCTTAGCTAAAAAAGAGATCGGGAGACTACAGTGAAAATAATTCTTCTGCCATTCACAAAGGCCACATCTAAGAAAAGAACCGTCCTTGGAAATGAGCTGGGGTCAAAGCCAGACAGGCTGTTCTTGGTGTCCATCTGCAGCAGAAAGGAAGAGCTGTTCATCTGGTAACAAAACCCAAATACTTCTTGTACGTTTGCTGCCTCATTGCAATGAGAGGGCAAAGAGTTGGTACCTCAGTGGGGAAGAGTGCAGCATTTTTGGTGACGTGTTGAGCTCTTTCTGAGCGGGTGTTTGGAAGCCTTTAGCATCACATTCCACAGCCAGATCCCAGCAAGAGCTTGACTGTTTTCATTTCCATGGAAAACTCTTACTGAGCTAAACCCTCTTCTCTCTATTTAAACTACCTTTTTTCTTGTAGGCAAGCTCCAGCTTTAAGCTCATTGATTTATTCAACAGTAATTTCACTTCAAGAGCTTGAGAAGTGCCACCTCAAAAGGAATGATAGGGTTCACAGTTTCCTTCCTACAGCTTCTTTTGAACTTTTGCCTCACCGCGGTTGAGGGCTTATACCAGTAACCTAACTCCACCAATGTAAACCACGCAAACAGTTTTGGAATGAGTGGATTGGGCCAGGAGAGTGTTATTTTGTATTGTCCTGGTTCCTTTCCCTGGGAGACACCTGGACACTTACTTATGGGGCAGTGGGATGGGAAGAAGGAGGATCTTGTGTGTGCTTACCAGCTGCATTCCCAGAGCCATGATCTGCTGTCTGGCCCCAGATGCTATCCTATCTCCCTTCCCAAAATTTCCCCTTGATGACATTGTCCTTAATTCCCACAACTGCATCCTCCTCACCGGTGATCTGAGTCCAGCCAACACTGAGCTCTTCAGTCCCTGACCACTTCAGCGACAATCTCCACACGAGCTCTGCTCCTTCATACCCTATAATTAATTCTCCTTTCACCGACTCCAGCCCCAGCATTTCTTTTGATTAAATCACAGCCTGTCTGAATGCTCTCCTGGCCAGAGCTCCTCTCATGCACCCTCCTGACAGTCTCTTAGAGAAGAATACACATATATTCATTTCTTATGGGAACCACGCGCTGTGCTTCGTACAAGATCGTCAGCTCTAGCAAGCCATTTCCCTCTCACAGGCAACCCTAGAGCCCGGGTTAGGGTGTTAATCTGAATCCAGTCTCTGCCAGGTTTTTTTCATACTTCTCCCACTCTACCAAGTCCAGGCATGTCCTAACGAGACACATGCCCATCACCTCCCCATGCATCACCACACAACCACACAAGGCTGTCAGAAGGACCCCAACACACTGACCAACTCCTGGAGAGACCTCGGTTGGTGTCCTTGGTTTCATCCACAACAGGCATGTCTAGTTCCCTGGTGATCCAACGTGACATGAGTCATCGTCTCAGCATGAGAGTGGTCCCCTGGGACTTCGCCCTGCACCCGGACTGGATAGTTTACTAGCCAGCTCTGTAAGCATGGCCTTCAGCAGGTGGTTAGAGATATCTCTGGGTCTTGAGTATTCGGATCTGGAAGTACAGTATGGACAGAAACCAGAGAGCATGACTAAGTACAGAAATATAGACCGTGCTCATGTGTATACACATACATATACAGCATTCAGCCAGTACTGCAGAAAGAGCAAGAATAAGATGAATAAATCACACATCACCAAGTCTGCCTGCAGGATAAGAATGAGAAAGGTCTCTCAACATTTTAAAGGAAAGATTGTTTCACTTTTACCTGCTGATGAACTCAAGATATTCATGATATCCATACTGACATCCTGTGATGAGCCTTTGAGTAACCGAAGTGTTTTATTAAAAAGAAAGCTCAGGACTCATATTTCTGTCACTGTCAGTACCCCTCTGGTCTGGGGGAGAAGGGTGAGAGAGCCTGTGCTGGGGGTAACGAGCTCCCGTGGTCCCTCCAAGCAGTGAGGATGTCCAAGGCAATGTTGGTGT
This sequence comes from Falco rusticolus, assembly GCF_015220075.1. Lineage (NCBI taxonomy): Eukaryota > Metazoa > Chordata > Aves > Falconiformes > Falconidae > Falco > Falco rusticolus. Next base: position 25,483,524 of record NC_051187.1, on the reverse strand, counting down.
ATGGGGAAAGGAAGGCAAATGTTTTCCCCTTTTTTCTGGAGAGAGCGCCATGCTTGGGAACACACAGAAAACCAAGCCAAGCCAAGCCAAACAAGTTTTCACCACTGACTTGGCCATGCAAAGGCCAAGGGAAATCTACAGCACAGGTGAGGGATGTCACTGCATCTGTGTGTGGACCTGTGTGCTCAGAGCTGCCACCAAAGCTGCACCGTGTGGCAGGGGAGCATGGCTGAGCAGCAAAGGCCAGGCCAAAATGAGCAAAACAAGAAAGCATTACACCTTTTATACTGTAAGCAGGTGATGAAATGGAAGAGGAAGCACTAGAGCCAGACAGGCACCATCATACAGTGCATCGCATAATGGCCACCAGCAAAAATCCCAATAGCACCAACTGGGGAACAGTAGAGATAAAAGAGCCACAGAGGATGCAGGAGCAACACCGTGTCCAGCACTGGAGAAGAGCTAACCCTCCCTGAGCTCTGCTGCAGCAGCCATGGGCGAGAGCAGCTAAGAGCTGCTGGCTCACCAGGAGATGCTCACAACCAGCCTCTGAAACAACCAGCACTTTTGCTCGTGGCATTTCGGAGGGGACTCCAAAGGCGCAGCCACCGCAATAATCCCACTGCCCTTGCCTACCTTTTCCTGCTGCTGCTCATTTAACACCGTGGTCTGAACTGGGCTTCCTGTTGCTTTATCCGGCCTTTCTGTGGTCTCCAGCCTCCCATCATTTGCAACATTAAATTGCATGAGCCATTTATCTGCCTTCAAACCAAATTTCCAAAGTGCACGGCAAAGTACCAACTCCATCTCTGCTGCCCACTTCCAGGCCATATGTGGGAAAAAGGAAAGCATGATGGAAGGGCATGGGGGCTCTCTGGCAGCCTGTGTGAAAGGACATGGGCTGCTGTCTACCTGGTAGCCAGTTTTGGCCCTAAATCTTCTCCAGTAACAACTTCTGTTGTCACCTTAACAGTCCTGTAGTTGACCCCTATTCATTTCTGCACTGAAATATCTTAAACAGAGCTTTGTTTTACTGCAAGGCATGGAGGGAGGAAGAGAGGCAAACCTTGTACCACTCATGAAGCCCCAAAGCATCGCGGGTTGCGGTTCCTCAGTTAACACCAGTCTTCATTTCACTCCTGTGAAAACACCGCAGTGGAAGTTAACAGAGGTGTATTTAGCCTCATACAGGGCTGCAGGATCAGAACAAGCTCCCCTTAGCTGGGAAGGGGAGAAAGGCTAGACACTTGATCACAGCCGCAGAAGAGGCCACGACTGCTGAGGAGACAACAAACCTGTCCCAGCTGCCAGCCCCTCCAATGCGTTGCCATCGGTGCGTTCCACTGCTGAAAAAACTTTGTTTTCCCCTAGTTCAGCTCTCCCCTTCGAGCAGAAGCTCCCAGCCCACGTTGGGAGTACCTTGGCTCGCCCACCAGCTCCCCCACCTAAGAAAGCTTGAAATCTCACCCCAAGGATCCAAACCCAGACAGCGAGAGATGTGCTGGAAGCATCATGACTGGGAGAAGGAACAATCTTTCCTCCCCACCACTGGTTTAGCACCAGTGCTTCCAAGCCTCCCTCCCAGATGAGCGCGCTTTGTTGTTGTTGTTGTTTGGGTTTTTGTTTGTTTGTTTGTTTTGCGTTAGGATCCTGGGGACCTCTTGTGGTGGAAAGTACAAATGTGTTTATCTCCGAAGTGGACTGAGCTGCCTAGGCTGGCAGGCTGCGCAGATTCCTTAAAGAAACTTTAGAAACAGAAAAAGGAGGCGACCGGCTGCTCCCAGAGAAGAGCCCGCAGCCCGGCCCGCCCCCTCCCCCCCCCCCTCGGAAAGGCTGCAAACACAGGCTGTGCCAGGTAAGGTCCCTGCAGCCTTTACAGAGATACAGGGAATAATGGTTCCTGGGTTTACCCCACAAACACCACAACCCTGAAACCAGGGGGCTGCAGTGATGCCCGGGCAGTTGCCTCCATCCTTGGAGGTCCCCGTGAAGCCCCTGGGAACTGGGCTCTGGAGCTGGGCTCAGCGGCCACTTCCCCGCAGGACCCTGCCCGCAGCAGCGATCCCTGCTGGCGTTCATGCGGTCGGGCTTCACCATGCTCCTGCTGGCGTTTCAGCCCTCCACCCGGCCGTGGCTGGCTGCTTAATTCGAGGCTTTTTTCAGTAAGAAAAAATTCAGATGAGGAAGAGCAGAGTGGCTCGATGTGCAGAGGAAGGTCCCAGCATGCACGATCTGCCACCCTCCCGCAGCTCAGCGCTTTGGGCTGAAGGTAAACGTTGTGTTGGGGATAAGAGCAGGACTGAGGCCTCAAACAAGGCAGGTTGCTGAGCTCACCACCAGGAGGTAAGGGGAACGCTGCTATGCCGACTTGTGGATCTCAGAATTGGATTAATTGTTTTAAGACTACGCTGGCCGAAGGGCAGGGAAACGGAAGAATAGAAAGCCAAAATACCTCAACCGAGATTGTTCCTCTGCAAAATGCCAGTGGGTTGCTAAGGAACAATGGGTGATTTAATCTCTTTGAAGATCTTTGATGTCCTCTCCAGTCAGCTGGCAAGATCAGCTCTGCTTGAAAGTCACACTACAGCATGCAGATGCTCAGGATGGGTGTCAGCGTCATCCATCACCCCCCACTCAGCCTTGCTCTATATGAGATACACTCAGGAAGGAGCCCATGAAGACCCACCCAAAGGCAAACGGAGCTGGGAAGCCTGTGGAGAAGACAGTTGGCTTGCTTGTCTACAAGGGCTTTGTTCTTACTCTGAAAAAAAACATGGTGTAATTTTCAAAAGCTGTTTTCCTCCATGGATGTTCCTCTGCAGCATATCAAAAAGTTGGGGCCGTGCTTAGGTTGGCTGTCCCACAGCCCATGCTCCTGTGGCAGCCCACATGGTCACCAGTGGCTCACGCCAGTGAGGTCCCAGCGCAGGAGCACAGGGCAGCGCTGCTGAAGCAAAGCCCCCGCTGCAGCAGCCCCTGCAAGTCCTCCTCCCTCCTCTAAGCCGCTGGAGGACCCTCCCTGCCATGCCAAAGTTTTTTAACCTGAAGCTATGATTGCACACCACTAGCCAGCAACAGCTCCACTATCCATCTCTCTCTTGTCTCCAAGTGCCTGAATAATTAACCTGCCATTGATTACTAGCAGTGCCTCCGCCAGGAGTGCTTTGGGACCACTCTGCTCCCAGGGAACCAGGCTTTCCTTGCAGAGCCGAGCCCACCACAGGATACCCCATCCTTCAGCCTGTCGTCCCGTCCGTGTCCCCCCCTGTGTGCCCCCCCCCCCCCCCCCCCCCCCCCGCAGTGAACAGGGACCTGGCACAAGCCCACTGCTGTGTCAGCAGAGGAAATCTATCTTTTGCGATGATTTATGCTAATGCCATATGATATGATCTGTTCTTCTAGGTGTTTAGAGATGGATAATTTGTGGAATCCAGGCCTTTTGCCCCAGATGCTGTTGCTCAAAGGTCAGATTTATAATTCTTAACTTTTCTCCTTGTTTCTCTTCCTTTGTTTTCTTTTCCCTGCTTTTTGAAGTCCATCTGTCACTTCTGATTGTAGAGATGCCTCTAATAGCTCTGACATTGCCCTTGAAGGTTTGCCAAGTAGTTTGGATGGAGGTTTATTAAGCTTGCATGATTTCTGTGTGGGAAAAGTCTTAGGCTTCTCCAGACCCTGCAGTTCCCAGTGGTGATAACACCTTGCTGCTTTTTCTGTCTGCTTGGACAGCATCAGGGACATCTCTGCCTCCCACACTGCCCTCCTGAGAGGGCTGGGGGTGAGCAAGAGGCTGGGAGGGGACCCAGCCACTGGTGGGGAGCAGGCAGGTGGCTGCATGAGGCTGAGGTGCCTGCAGTTTTCCTGGTCAAGGAGAGATGTGGGCAGAGCTGAGCTTGAAGGTGAGGTGCAACCCTGCAGCAACATGTTTTCAGCAGACACTTCCAGCCTTGGCACCTGGCCATGCTAAGGCAACACAGCTCCGTTGCTCTCCCCCTCCCGCACCTTCTACCAGGCATCTTTTCAAGAGGTCAAGCTTTCCTCCCTGCCTGAATGTGTAATTCCCTACTTTGATAGACTGATGGCCAGGGCATTTGCTTTAGTTAAGGATCAGCATTAAAAAGACACACAGACACACACAGAGGATATTGGACAGTGTCCTGTGCCCCTTGACACTGTCCTGGGCTCAGCATCTGGCTTCTGTATACAGCAAGCAAGGGATGTGTGGCCGACACCAGGAGAGCATCTCTGTGAGCAGCCTCACTAGCAAGGGCAGCCCCTTTCTGACACACAGGCACATGAGGTGCCTTGAGCTTAAGAGTCACGTTCCTATTTATTGCCACCTTTACCGAGCACCCTGAGGGTGCTGGCTGCACAGAGCCCCCTGCCCATGCGCCCCTCTCCAGCTGTGCAAATAAACCATTTCTAAGTACACCTTTTGGTAAGGCAAGGCTCAGCTTTCCTTGTAGAAGCTTCACATCACGCTGTCACCAGGGTACCACTCTCGGGGAGGAGCCACTCACAGCACCACCCCAAAGCCCTTTTTTGCCCCCATTAGGGGTTTGCTGGCCCATAAGGCAGGTCCCGGGCTGCCCACAGCCTTGGCATCCCCCTGTGCTTTTTAGCCCTGCAGAACCGCCGGGCTGTTTGGCTTTCGGGCACAAGGTGGCACTGGGGGAGCAGCTTTCCCCTCCGTGCGGCTGGTCTGTGGCAGGACGGTGCCCACGCAGGGCTGCCGGGGCGCGGACTTTAAAGGCAGCAGAAGAGCCTGGGTTCAAACCACCGACCCACAGCTCCACCTCCCCTGCGGGGGTTCAGACACCGCCAGAGAGCATCACCCCGCCGGCCCGCACGGGGGTACCCGCCGGACACCTCCCGCGCCCCCCAGCCAGGGTACCAAACCCATCGCACCTGCTGGTGTTGCCCTTACATGACTTGCCTTCTCCCCCCGAGGTCTCACACCACACGCAGGGCACGGGGCGGGTCAGCATCCCGCCATGGGCCACCCCATGCTGCCTGCAAGCAGCCGCTGCCACCCTGCTGTCACCGCTCCGGCTGGTGATGCGGCACCCACCAGGGACATGGCTCCCCAGCAAGGACCCCCATTCTCCTTACCCCACCAGGGCACTCTCGAGGTACTCTTACACTTAGATTTCCAGCTTGCCTGAGGGACTTATTATTATTATTTTAAATTTACTTTTTTTTTAATATATGCATGCACTGCAGCATGTTTCCCGGCAACAGGGATGTGAGCAGGCAGGAGAGGGCAGAGTGCTCTGCCCTGGGACATGGGGCACCACTTGGGTGGCACCGGCCCCATGGCCAAGGAGCACCAGCACCTTCCCAGGGCCACCTGGGAGCAGCTACGAGGCAGCTGCAGGAGCACACAAGAGGCTGGGCATTGACTGGTCCCACCTGAGCCTGGCTGCAAAGGGGACAGGTAGCACCTTTCCAGAAAGGCCAGGGGACAACAGAACCACACACTGCTGGCCAGCATGAGAGGTGGATGCAAATAAAGACTGTAGCCAAAACATGAAGGACCTTGCGCCACTGTTTCTGTGATATTCAGAGAGCCCTCTGGCTCAAGGAGACAGCTGAGCAAGAGAGAGAACCCCAGATCTAGCAATAAATAAAGCACCGTGCCTCGTCTCTGGCTCGCAGGGCGGACACTGGCCCCCAAGACAGGCAGGGGCACAGGCAGGGGCATCACCCGCAGCCACCTCCCCGGCCTCAGAGCAGCAACAACCCCACCTGCACTAACACCATGCCCAAATACTCTTCCTTGTCTCCTATCACAGCACTCTCAAAACCATCAAGGTGCAACAAGGGCTTTTACCATCTCATACCAGCACACTCTTCACACAGTCCCTCTGCTGCTGCCTTCTCCTCGCCTCATCCAGGGCACGCACTCTCTTCTCTTACTTCTCTTAATTCTTCCTCCCTCTGCTTCTTCCTCTCTCACCTTTTCTTCCTCGGCTGCTCTCCCTTCACTGACTCTCAACCACTTCACTCAACCTGCCACACCTGCACCTTATCTACATCGGCCAACCCACCACGCCTGAAGCCAGCCCACAGCTGTGTATTATCAGTGCTAATTAACCCCGCTTCATTCCTCTACAGTCTCTGTCCTTCGTCTCAGGCATGTCAGCCATCTCCTTCACCATGCTCTGCACAGCTCCTAGCACGGGGACACCATGTTATTTGGGGTATGTGGGGTCCCTCATAATAAAGGGCTGGAATATGTTGCACACAGCAAAGCTGAAAAATAACAGTCACAAAATGTTAAACACTGCAGAGAGGAGCACTACTCCTAGGTAGTTTTCCAGGCCAATGCTTACAACAACGGCTCTGTATGTTTACACACAAATAACAATAATTAAAGTAAAAACCAACAGAACTGCGGGCACTCCTAACCAGATTAAAAATGCAAAAAATAAAACCCTCCTTGGAAAACAATTACACTTTTTCTGCACTGTTTAGCTATTCAGTGTCTCAGAGGGGTCCAGCCTTTTAATGAGACATATTATAGGATGCAATTACATAGGTTAAGATCCCAAGTATTTAGGGAAAACCCATGTCCCTGCTCCGCAGGATGGGAGCGGGAAGAGTTGTGTGCTCAAAGGCCCTCAGCACAGCCGCCTGCTTGCAAAGAACAGTATTAGCATTATTGACTGGATTCTCTGTCTCATTGCAGTTTAATAGCAAAATTGCAGAGAAATGGTTGAGCTTGTTACATTTCCTAATTTCACACACAAATTTGCAGTATGGAGGAAATCAGGAAAATCATTCATTAAAACATGAAAAGCAGCCTGTGTGATTTAAGGTTTTAAGGACTCTGGTTCAAAGGCTTGAGTAATAAATATATTTTACTTACCACCTTTTTCCAGGAAGGATCCAAATACAACAGTGCCTTCATTTTCTGTGTAATCAAATATTAAGTAACATTTTAACTGGCATTTTTCACTCCTCATTTTGCAACTCCAACCATTAAATAATTCATGCAAGACTAATGACAAGGTGCCCCTCCTCTGACTGCAACGGACAGACGCTCCTGCTCACATCCCTTCACCTGCAGTAAAAGGAAATTGGTGCTAACGGGGATCGTCAAGCGCTGGGAGCAAGATTTCTAGCTGCGTTTCAAGCTCTGAGGCCGCTTTTGTAGCGAAGCAAGCAGGAACGGTTAACAGCCAGCTCCAGCATTCAGCCCGCAAGCACACTCCTTGCAAAGCATTATTTTTTTAAAATGTGCATCTCAGAAAAATCATGTTTTCCCTTGCCTGCTATTGTCAGCGATCACTTGCCTCTCAGCAGTGGAGAGATAGCAGTTGATTAATATCAAATCTCTGGGAGCAGTTAGATATCCATCAAAGGCCTGAAGAGTGTGTCTTTTGCCTATTGAAACAGTTTAACCACTGATGGGATTATAATTATCTTGCTATCAACTGCAACAAAGCAGCTCAGCAGGAGCTGTTACACTTAAACAGAGGAGGTCAACTAAATTATCCTAGTGGGAAAGTAAATGTGAGACCATGACCTTGCTCTATAGATTGCTTATAATTAATTGGGTTTATGATTTATACTGTGGCCAAGCTTTCACCTGGCAGTCCCAGGCCAGTGGGCCATGCACTCAGCAGCTGGATGGTCCCTTGCTGTCACTTCCCACTCAGGATTTGGGATATGTGAAGCCCCTCTGCACCAGACATGGAGAGATTCCTGACTCCAGTGGTCCTGGATAAGCAAGAGGGAGCTGCCGCTTTTGGGCTAGGAAGCATGAAAGAGCCGCAGCTGGCGCTTTTCTGGACCAGAAGAAACATGACACAGGCAACAGGAGTAGAAGGGAAAAATCCATCCAGCGTCCCTGTTAGGGATGGGGAAGGCAGAAAGGCTCAGGCTTGCCATTCAAGCAGGAAAATTCAGCCTAGACGTGAAAAATGTTTCTGACAGCGAGGACAGTGATGCCTGAGGAAGTGCTGATGAACCATCAGTTGCAGTTCAGGACCAGATGGGATGAACTTCTGCTAGGAAGGGGCCAGGGTACAGCTGCCCTGGGGGGCCAGGGAAGCTGCTCGGCACCTTCCAGACCAGCCTCACAAGCTGGGGCTGGGGTGACCCACCCACCGGTGCTGGGCATGCCAGGGCTGACCCTTCCTGGGGCCCCCCTGTGCCGAGTCGGGCACCTTCCTCATGGTCAAGGGCAGACCCATCCTGTGGAGCAGCCCAGGTATCTGCCCACTGCCCCGTTGCTCATCCCACTGAACCCGGCCCTTACCTCTTCCCCCTCTCCTGATTGCTCCCTTCCTTCCCTGCAGATCCCGGTTTCCCCCTTTGAAGTGCCATGTGCTTATGGTCCCACCACCGACCCCACTACAGGTGCAGCTGCAGAGGAGGCTTGGGGCATTTCTTCTGCTCTCATTCAAGCTCAGCTAGGGTAGCATAAAGACTAGTAAAGTATTTTGAGGTTTTTTCCTTACTACAAAAAAAAAGACAAACTCAGTTTACAGCAAACCCAGGTTTCTGAGACCCACATCCTCCCATCCACCCTTAATCCCTCTCCCACTCCCTCTGCATGAGTGATCTGGACCCTCCAAAGGAAGGACCACAGGCTCACTCCACCACCTTGGAGAGATGTGTCCCCAAACACCAGGGCTTTCTGCTGCCAGGGTCTACCCGTTGCCTGCACCTTTTCATGGTGGGGAGGTCTCGGAGTCTGGAAATACCATGGCTTTGGCCATGCGACCGCCACCACCCAGCCTGTGTCAAAGCCCTGCAGCACTGGCATAGGCAGGATGGGGACCAGCTGCTGTAACAAGCTGCGCCGATGTCTATTTGTCAGCAGTAAAAAGAATTTAAAAAAAAGGATTTGGATTATAGGCACTATGATTAAAATTTAAAGAAACACAGGCTGGTTTCCAAGTCAAAATGGAAACTCAGAAAGGAAAGCGGTAGATGGGGAATCTAAACAGCAAAACGATGGTGTACAAAGAACAAAACAACTAGGAGAGAAAACAAGAATACAGAGAAAACAAAGCAAGAGGAAAAAAAGAGAGAGCTGAAACAGGAAAAAGTAAGAAAGACTGAAAAAAGTCAGAAGTGGAAATAATTAATCAAAAGAAATAGTAAGGGGAAGAGAGAGCAAACAAAAGAAAACACAGGGTGAATAAAGGAACAAGAGAGGACAGAGATGGAACAAACTCACACAGGGATCAAAGAGGGGAATGTAAGGCAGCCCCAGACACAAAAAGTAAGCCAAGACAGCACTAAAGACAAAAGGAAAGTGGAACAAAAATAGCATCAAAGTGGAAAATATGAAGGGAGTAAAGGTACGGGTGAGATGACACCGGAGTTGAGGTGCAAAGCAGAGCGTGGGGGCAGCGAGGGAGGTCAGTGCTGGGGCAGACACAGCCTGTGCCATGCTGTCCTCCTCCCGCCTGTGCCATGCTGTCCCCATCCCGCCTGTGCCATGCTGTCCTCCTCCCGCCTGTGCCATGCTGTCCCCGTCCCGCCTGTGCCATGCTGTCCCCGTCCCGCCTGTGCCATGCTGTCCACATCCCGCCTGTGCCATGCTGTCCCCGTCCCGCCTGTGCCATGCTGTCCCCATCCCGCCTGTGCCATGCTGTCCTCCTCCCGCCTGTGCCATGCTGTCCCCGTCCCGCCTGTGCCATGCTGTCCTCCTCCCGCCTGTGCCATGCTGTCCCCGTCCCGCCTGTGCCATGCTGTCCCCGTCCCGCCTGTGCCATGCTGTCCTCCTCCCGCCTGTGCCATGCTGTCCACATCCCGCCTGTGCCATGCTGTCCCCGTCCCGCCTGTGCCATGCTGTCCTCATCCCGCCTGTACCATGCTGTCCCCGTCCCGCCTGTGCCATGCTGTCCCCGTCCCGCCTGTGCCATGCTGTCCACATCCCGCCTGTGCCATGCTGTCCCCGTCCCGCCTGTGCCATGCTGTCCCCATCCCGCCTGTGCCATGCTGTCCACATCCCGCCTGTGCCATGCTGTCCCCGTCCTGTGGGGCAAGGAGGGGCTGCCGAGGGTGGGAAAGGAGCGGGTGATGGCAGAGCCCACGGCCAGGGCTGGAAGGGTTGGTCCCATCCCTGGCCTGCAGCCACCTCTGCCCAGAGAAGCCCCTCCAGAAGTCCAGCAGCTCCCCAGATGCTCCGAGGTGTCGCAGACCCCAGTGGCAAGGGGCAGCCCTCCTCCCCGTGGTAATTCCCCCCTCCATCCCACACCGGGGCTGTCTTGCCCCCTGCTTGCCCCAGGAGCTGTGGAGGGCCCAGCCAGGCAAGCGGGGCCCAGCTGGCCCCAGGCCAGACCTGCTGCGGCCACCGCTGGGTCCACAGCGAAGCTGGTGGCACCTCCGGGATGACGTGCTGCAGAAAGGGTAAAAGCAGCTGTGAGAGAAAAATGTGGGAGAGCACAGCTCTGCAGCCCCCCACCCAGGGCAGGGGGCCAGGGGGCTCCAGGCTCCAGAGCAGACATTCCCCGGCAGGCCCCGGCCAGGCAGGCTGTGCCCCCAGCCCATGGGTCCCCCGGGGGAGCAGACCCCCTCCCCGGGCAGGGGGTGCCCCACGGAGGCTGTGACCCACACTGGGGCAGGTTTTCTTGCAGGAACTGTGGCCCATGGGGGATCCACACTGAAGCAGTTCATAAAGAGCTTTATCCCATGGGAGGGACAGGGGAAAAGTGCGAGGAAGGATCAACACAGACAGAGTGTTAGGGACTGACAGCAACCCCCCTCCCCCACCCACCTGCACCGCCAGGGATGGGGAGGAGGTTGAATGACCGGGTGAAGCTGAGCCTGGGAAAAACAGGGCTGTTGAGGAGAAGGTGGTTTTAGTCCTGTTTCTCACCATCCCACTCCATTTTCAATTGCAATAAATGAAATTATTTTTCCCCAAGTCAAGTCTGTTCACCCATGACAGTAATTGGCGAGTGACCTCCCTGCCCTTCCCTTTACCCATGAGCTTTGTCATCCTATTTTCACCCCCGCTGTGCCGCGGAGGGCGGGTGAGAGAGCAGCTGGGTGAGCACCCAGCAGCCAGCCACTATCAAACCACCAAACCCTCCTCAGCTCAGCGTCTCTGCAGCCTCGGGAAGCTCCTGCACATGCCCATGACCAGCGTGGGAGCCCTGCTCCATCCACCACGCCGGGCTGCTTGCTGGGCTGTTTTTCCCCAGATGAGGCTTCGAGCACATTTTCAGTGCTGAGGAGCACTGCGGGAAATAACCCAGCCCCCTCAGGGGGGGATTGCGAGGCTAAAAGGATCCTCGCAGTAGCTGTTCTGCTCTCAAAACGCCAGGAGTTGTTACCGGTTTAGTGCTGGGTGCCAATTCTGCATCTCAGCACAGCAAATCACCTTGTCCCCTCGCTGCTGTTATTTTCCTCCTGGCTGTGATTTCGGAAAAGCACAACAAGAAATTAGCTCCTGCACGGGTTCTTGCCTAACTATGAAATACTTGCCTATAACAATAAAACCTAGAATTACAATAGCCAGGAAAGACATTTGGAGAGCTATTACCCATCACATCTCAGAGCCACCAGATGGGAATAAAATAAGAAACTCCTCTGGAAAGAGCTCTCCGGGTTACACAATCTTTCTTCTTGTTACTTTGCTTCTGTCAGAGGAACACCACTTGACACAGAGGATCGGGATGGCTGTTCTAGGTAGTGATTCCTGCGTGCCTTCAAAATAAATACTTAGCAGTTTAGGAGACCCTGCAGCTAATGCCTCGGTTATTATTTTCCCAGTAACCAGCACTGCCTTGAGCACAACCAGCGTGCAGGGACCTCAGCTCCAGCGCCTGGGCCAAATTCTCAGCTGGGGCTTGCATGAGGAACCCAAACTAGCAGTCCTGTCAACAGGAACCAACCCTTTTTCTTTTTTTCTTTTTTTTTTTCTGCTATAAATTCCTACCTCAGCCCACAAGTGAGACCTCCCCAGGGTGAGGAGCCACAGATGAGACATTGGCACGTATCTATCACAGTAACCCTCGTGCGATGCGACACTTCACCCACTTGCTCTTGACGAGATAGCCTGGATAACTGGAGACCACTGAGCTGGGATTTCCAGCTTGTTGTTTCTGCTGTGTGACTTTATTTGAATGTGTTGCTGGAAGGATGCTGTCACTTTGCTCCTGAGCAAAAGGCGCAGCTGAGATCCCAGTCCCACCAGTGCCGGCTTAGCCAAAAACCTGGATAAGCTGAGTAACTTTACTGGATTCAGTGTGTTGCGTGGCTCCTGCCTGTACTAAGAATTAAAGCCATTGATAATCGGAGAATTTTTTGATTTATAAGATCAGCGATTCCAGGAACCTCCTCCTCCCAACACGCAGGCTCAGCCCACCTAGAAGATCTTAGTTTTTCAGTGAAAATGCAGAAGAGCTCATCCCCTCACCTTGCTGGCACTAGGCTGGTGGGGCTGGAAGGGCTCATGTCCCTGAAGATGGCACAAAGTTTTCCTGATGTTTAAAGGACCATCTACAGATCACTTTGGATCAGCAGTGACAGCAAAGGCCCTTAATACTTCATCCCAATGTCCTTGGAAATCCAGTTGAGATGCCTAATGGTCATAGATGCTTTTCCCACTCCCCAACCCAATGCAAGATGGCTTTCTCATCTGCAAAGATGAGCTGCAGAGATTTCAAATGCCTAATTTCACACTGCATAGCGGAGTGCTTAAATCTGTATCTATTAGCAGTGGATGAGTGCCCAAATTCCTGTGATCAAGCAGAGAGGCTTTTCTATTGGGAGTCCACGAGTTAAACTTCTGATTTGGAAATAACAGCAGTTTAATTTGTTTGAGGGCTTAGAAGGAACTTTCTGAGAGTTTGGCTCTCTGCCCTGGGCAGCAGAAAGGTCCTGCTAAGGGCATTGGAAGAGTAAGAGCTCCCTGCTGACTTCCATCAGCCACAAAGCACATCAGATCGTACTGGTTTCTAACCTGGACCTTCCCCCTTAGAGAGTCTGGAGTGTGGACAACGCACGCCCTAACAGCACAGGTCTCATCTCGTAACATCCTCCATGAGAGCTCCAGCTGCAAACGGGACGCTCCGCCACGGAGCTCCATCTCCCACGCTCTGCCCCAACAGGCCCAAGGCTGGATGCTGCACTTACCTGGTCTGATACCAACAGCCTGCTGCATCCTCCGCTTGGGTGGGAGAGCTGCTGCTCCCACCGGGGGGGCTGCAAGGGCGCCCCTGTTACACGGTGCGCCCACCGATACACCTCCCTCCTGCACCGGAATGCACCTACCCATCCCTTGCTGTCCTTACGGGCACACGGCACCCCCAGGCAATCTGGATTTTAGGAGCATATGGATGTTAAGAAAGTGGGTCTACGGGGTGTCCCAACCTGCGGGTTACATGTAGAGACACCCAGCCCGAGCACAGGAAGGCACTTGCAAGCGAGGGTTTTTTACCAAGTAACGTCTCTTTTCAGCTTCTTGAATGTAACTGCATTATCTTGGTGAGCAGCAGCTGGCAGGGATGGATGAAATGGGAGGTTAATCTGCATCGGCCATCTCTCTTGATTTCTCCTTCATTTCCATTTCTTTTTTAAAATGGAAGTTCCATTAAAACGGCAGCACTTTTCTATTAAATAAGTAACAGAGAAGAATGACTGCCTCCGTATCTCATCATCAGTGAATCTTTTTAAAATCACTCAAGAGGCAAGGCTCAAATCATATATTTAATAAGAACCACTTCGATACCACTTTTTAAAGCAATTAACATATTATTAGAGATAAGCGCAAGATGCAACATTTAGATCCAGATTTCTAAGACAGATTTCTACGGTTTAGGAGGGTGCAGACCTCGGTTCATCGCCTCGGCAATCATCTCTGCATGTCACAAACCAATGTCAGAACAGAAATTCAGTTACATGGACACAGCAGATTAAATTCTCTCTTTTAATCCTGATTTTACTCATGCTGCTTCTGTTCAGTCATTTGAAAGCACTCGATGTATACCTGTGAGAATGGGCAAACCACCTCAGCGGGGTTTCTGCCCCACCTGAGGCTCCTGGAGCAAAGCGTTCATTTCCACTGTCCCCTTCCTTTTGGATACATGGCCATTTGTTTCCCTTATGGAGCACGAAGGCAAGGCATCTCTGAACCTTAATATTTTACAGGATCAAAGAGGCCGTCACCAACAGGATCCTCATCGCCAGGTCACCTTGTATCGCCTGCAGGCAAGCTCCCGGGCGCCTGTGCATTGCCTCCGACAGGCAGCACAAATGCCACCAGGCAGCTGGAGATGCTCGGTGGTGCGCCCTGCTTCTGCCAAGGGCTGCTGCCTCCCGAGCGGAGCCGCATAGACATCCCGGAGTGACTTTGGGTGACAATCCGGTGTGTTAAATAGAGCAAGTCCCTCCTGTCTGGTGGCTGAAGCACATCCTGCCAACGACAGTAGCCGAGGTGTAGCCACACATTCATTTCTGCTGCCGGTGACAGGGACAAAAACCCTTCAGCAGCTGAAGCAGATGGAAGGCTGGGGGCGGCGACACCTTATACCATCACGATTAAATCTGACAAAGCCCATCTGCTGGCGCCCTGAGCACTGGCAGGGCTAGAGCTGAACTGGGAACCGTGAATTATAGCACAGGCAACATCCAAGGGCTTTTTGGTTGTTTATCCTGAAACATGCAGGGTTTTCCCAACACTAAACAATATGTGGCTTCCACTGATGAATGACAGCAAACTCCTCAATTAAAGGGCATTTTAGCGTTTTGACCATTAGCTGTGAAGTCTCAAATCCCCCAGACTTTCCTGGAGTCCACTTGATCAACGAATTGCTTTTCTTAGAAGGCAGCAACAAATGTAAGGGCAAACATATCATGCATCTAAAGACATTGTGATCATATTGGTTTTGTAAGTGCTAGAATTTATTACACAAGAGATGATGCAACAGCGATTAAGAGAGCAAAATTCTACATTGACTCCCTACTTTGCAATTCAGGACAACTAAGAGGTTTTACTTCATTAAGGAAGCAAGGGAAAAAAAACAGCAGAGACAACCCCAATGGATGAGGAAGTCTTGTCAAGCCTAAATGAACAATCAGTCCTATGTGACGCTCATTGCTGTAGAAGGAACCATGAAATATATCTGCTTCTGTTCAATAAATTACTAAAACATCAGTTATAAACCTGCTGCATGGCATTGAAAATTGAACTCATTAAACATCCAGGTAGCTTCATCCTGATGCAAATGGAAGACAGGCATGAGTGCTCTGCAGCAAACAACTCTGTGCACATCCCGTCTTTGGGAAACATATTTACACATACGGCTCATATATTAATATATTTTTAGTGCACCCTAGCCAGAGGGCAACCAGAAAGAGAAGGACAGGAGATGGGCTGGCTTCTCCTTTCCACTGAGCAAAGCCTGTATCCACCCATTAGTCTAGCATCTGTTGTAAAGCAACTTTACAAGACCACGTTTCCCTTTTCCAGGTAGCCAGACATCAGGACCTCAAACCAATGGTCTCCCATGATGCCTGGGTAGATATGGTAGCCAAGATGACTGCAGGCCAAAAAAAAGCAGATGAGTTCGCCCCACCATATTAACAAGCCTCAAGTGACTGCAAAGTCAAGAATTTATGGGTCTCTCGCCCTCCCTCTCCCTTCCTCAATTCACCACAGCTCATGAAGGTCCGCAGCAACATGCAGTTTGGGGTGGACCTTCACCACAGTCACACACTGACCAGGTGGGATTAGGTGGGCTTGAGCCTCAGGAGGAGAACACTGCTACCAAGTTATGAGACTACCGTTACTGATGTCTTTGTTCAGAGCAAGGATGCCTTAAACCAAACCCTACAGCCTCCACGGGAGGGAAGCCTGAGCAGGACTTTCTCTCATGTTGCCTGCTCTCAGCCTGCTGCACTCACCAGCGCATCCATCCTCACTTCAACAAGAAAAGAGCAAAAAAAGGGTAAAGGTGAGTCTCCAAAGGGACAGTGCCAGGCTGAGAGCCCTGCCGGGAGGGCAAGGTAGCTCTGCAGCTGCCCAGGCTCCCGTGGGGCAGGAGGCATCTCCCAAGCCTTACGCGCTACGCGTCAGTCTGACTGCCACCTGCAAGGGCAGGCAAGTGCCCCAACAGGCAGGCAGACATCCCAGGTCTTTTCCAAGGAAAACCTGTCTGGAGCCTCCGTGGGAGGGACTGGTGTTGCACGGGGCTGGCTGGGCCAACAGCAGCGCGTGGGCGGTGGAGAGGAGACGATGGGAGATCACTGGTTTTATTCAACAGAATTTTGCTTGATGGCACCTGTGATTAAGGGTTGGAAAGATCCATGGGAGCTACTGCGGGTGAGATTTGCCTCTCCCAGATTCAAGAAAGGGGCTGCTGGATGTAGGGGCAAGAAAGGAAGAGGAGGGAGGACCTACCAAAACACCACATCTTTCAAACTCAGCTCATTTGGGGCTCGGCAATGTTCTCCTCTCACAAGCATGTAAGTTTTCGTGCTTGCCAGGCAGATATAGCCAGGGTCTCTCGACTCCCATTGCGGCGCAAACCTACCCGGCCCTCTGGGAGAGCGTGGGGTTGTCTGGGAAAGCAACAATTCCCTGTCAGTAAAATGCTCACAAGACTGCATGAGCTTATTACAGTCATTCCAGCAGAAATAAGTGGTACCTTTTAGAGTGCTTGCCAGAAGAAAATAGCAGTTCTGACCCAATTTCACACAGTTGGAATCAGCTGTGGGAGACTAATACACAATAAAAATAAAAAGACACAAATGCCCCTTTCCCCCATGTCCTCTCCTAATAACACGAATAAAGCTCTGTTTTGATATTTCGTCCTTTCCAAAGGAGTCCAGTCAGATCAGTCCAAGTCAGCCGTGCTTCGAGTCAAACTCCTCTCACTCTTCTGCCCTTTACTTGATGAAATTTTTAATTGTCCATCTTTGTCCTGTGCAGCTGCGAAGAATCAGATCAATGCCGGCCATTCCCCTGTTCTCCACTTCCAAGCATCGTCCCGTTCCTTTGTTCAGGATGGCACCATTCTAAAATTAAAGGATATGGGGAAAATATTAAAAAAAATTGAAGATGTGGGGTAGCCTGTGAAGCTAGCCAAGACTGTGCGCTGCCCGGGAGTGCAGGTGTGTCCTTGTGTGCATCGCTGGAAAGTGCACAGCGCTTAGCTGGGCGGTAATGCAATCCAAACAATAAAATAATTCCTAAAACAATCAATGTTTATTGAATGAGCAACCGCTATCACTGGCAACATGTATCCCAACATGTCAGCAACCAAAGGACATCTGTAACCTTTAAACAGCATGGCTATACCCCTGCGTTAGGAAGGTGTGATGCTTCTGTAGAGTGAATATTATTGATGCTCTGCTTTGGGACAAAAGTACCGTGTTATCATGTATTTTTCATCATTCATTATCTGTAAGAAAAAAAGAAATCTGCAAGTCATCAGCTGGGCAGGTTACATACACCTGAAGGTATCAGAAAGGGAAACTACTGTGAATTGTCCTAAAATACTGTCCTTACCCCTGATCCCTGTTAACCTCATCCCTCCGCCCAAGGACCTGGCACCTGCTCTTGCACAGGACCATTCTGTCTTCGTCCCACACCTTCTCATGCCAAAGATGATGTGCCTCAACTCATGGATTGGGAAGCAGAGGAGCAGTATCCATGGCATACTCGCAACAAACCTGTATGAAATTCCAGCGCTTATGGAGGCTGCTCTTGACCTTCTCGCAATCGAGGAGCTGAGGGAAGCGGCTTTTCACATTATCTACCAGGCAGCGGGTATCAGGCAGAAGAGTCGTGGTCCCGAGGGCCCCGAGATGAAGGAATCCCTCCTTGGTGTAGCGTGCAAGCTGGGAAGCAAGGGAGGAGAGGAAGACAACCATCGGTATCTTTGATGCATCGTTAAAAAGTGACAGAGGAAAGAACAGGTTTGCAGAGCCCCAGGGAAAAACTGTGAGGATGGTGCACGGAGAAACTAGAACTCACAAGAGGAAAAAAACCCAACTTTCTCCAGCCTTTTTTTTTTGTGTGTTGCTTTTGGGTTTTTTTTGCAGATGCAGGTGAGGAGCTGGGGCACAGAGAAGGGACAAGAACAACTCTGAGCCTTCAACCCATCACAGGGCAGAGTCCTCCAGCCTCCCCTGGGCCTTACCACTGTAGGCTGGGGCAAAGGATGATTTTCCCTGGTTTTCAGCTGCAGCCAGCTGGCTTGGCAGTCACACTGGCCCAGCCTGGGGCTCCTCGCATGCTTGCTGAGCCAGGCTTGCCTTGGCCTGTTAACGATGCTGCTCTAGTGTCTGGCAGAGCCCTCTAGATCTCCAACAGCAGCCGGACAGCAACGTCAGCCAAAGGGGGCCAATCTATAATCAGCCATGTTCCGCAGCAATGCGAGCCCACATCTCCCCCATGATTCGGCACTGAAGCAAAGGCTCGGGGTTGCAGCTGACCCCTGTGACACCCCCGGCATCCGACCAGCCAGCGCTCCCAGGGACCTGCCGGGGCTGCCAAGGGGATGCAGGCTGGGAGCATCTGGCAGGGCAGGAGGCTCTCGGGGGCAGCACCCAGCTGGCACCCAGACAGCACTGAGACAGCCACAGAGGGGCCACACACAAAGGGCTCCTCCATTTGCAGTGTTTAAGGAATCTCACCCAAATATTTCCCTAAGCATATTTAAATTCAGGAGTGAAAAGAGATGAATGACAGTGGCCTGCCTTTTATAGTTCAAGGGAAGGATATACACAGCTGCTTATTTAAATTATGAATCAATCCATTATCTAGCAGACAAATAAAGAGTATTCAGCACGTTAATTAACTGAGCATATCTGTGACCCAGATGCTTAAAAAGAGACAGTAAATCACACTGGGAGTTCGGGTTATCTCAGTTAGAATAATTAAATGTTGAAAATCAAGTTAGAACAATGTAGCAGGGTCCGACTGCAGCTAATAATGGCAGATACAGGTATGGTGCTTGATGCCAATATTTCCTTCTCTCAGTGACACTGGTTGTAGGTACAGGTGTGCTGAATCCTCCAGCTTCCTTGAGATGGCTGCCTGGGGTGCTTTGCTCCCAGCTGCTGGCAGAGTTACACTTTTAGACAATGTGCTGTATAGCAAAGCAAAGCCTCTGCTACTTCACATCTCACGGAGGTCTCTTCCCAAGGCATTGACCCCAGGCAGATTCAGCTGCAGCAGCCCACACCACCAAGCTGATGCTAGCCCAGGGCAAAGCTGCCCCATCCTGTCCCCCAGTGCAGCACCTGCTCCTCTGCCCCCAAAGCCTTTGGCAAGACGGTGTAGAGCAGTACATGTCTCTCTAAGCTTTACAGTAATTTCCCCTCCAAACTGCTGCACTGGCACAGCAGAGGTGGAAAGGAAGGGCAGCCTGCAGAGCTTAAAGTCATAGCCATCACCGCCTGCTCCCACCGATCCCTGTGTCCCCAGGTGTGGGGTGCCCGACCGCAGGATGGGGATCCTTCCCACCACCGAGCTCAGCTCATGCTGTGCCAAGCTCCCAGCAAGGGAGCTGCCCTGCCCACAAGGCTGCAGCAACCTGGGAATGACCCCCCCGGCACCTCCAGCCCTGCCGAAGGCTTAGACTCACACGGTCTGTTTGTAGCAGTTGGACGTTTCGATGAGCCAACCCCTGAGTGAGACGGCGCTTGCATCCTGACAGCATGTTTTTAACCACGCAACTCATCTGAGTTAGTATTTGAGCACAACCACCCAGGATGAGGCTGTTTGTCTCGCAACAAGGAAGGAAAAGACAAAAAAAAAAGACAAGCCCTCTCCACGGCAGATGAAGAAATCACTGAGGTCCCAAATGGGCAAGTTACTCCTTCTCCTGCTTCCGAAATGTTTCCTACCACATGCATAATTAGCGTGCTAGACACTTTCTTTTTTTATGATGTTTGGCAGCTTGTCTTCAGACAGTTGGCCTAATGCCCACAAGGCAACATGATTTCTACTCTTACATGTTATCGCTTAATGTGGTAGGAAAAGTAAGTAAAGCAAAAATCAAATCTTTCCTGAGAAGGGAGCGGGGCGGGGGCTGCAGGGAGAAAAAACAAGCTGAAAAACAAACACGGGTATTATGAAAAATGCATTAAGTGCATCTATTAGATGTGTCACCTACTATGTATAATAGCCTGATAAATAAAGCCTAAACACGCGTCTGGATCTAGCACACCGCCTAATGCCTGATCTGCTCTGCCGAGCCTGCAGGAGGCTCAGCCACAGCCCTCAAGCCTGTCCAATTGTCCAACCTGAGAGCAATTATTCCCAAAAATCCCATCTAACTTGCAAGTGCAAGCTCCGCCGTGCTCCTAAGACATTCACAGTTTTTTTTCTTTTGGGATATTTTGCCTTTCATGCCTTAATTCCTGTTATTTTGCTCCTCTCCAGAGCAAGCAGGAGGTCTCAACCACAAGGCGACAGTGGGGGGTGAAGCACTCGGGTACAGGGGATTCCTGCGCTGAGGCACTGCTGCCGCTGCTGCTGGGTTTCTCTTGAGCAATAAAAAGGAAAACAGGGAGCAGAGGCCAACACACAGGCAGCCGCGGGGAGCAGAGCTGCAGCCTGGCCGGCACTTTCTATCTGGATTTGCCTGGTAAGAGGAGGGAAGCACCTCTGACTCATCACCATGGAGGGTGACCAACATTTTAAACAGCAGCTCCAGATGCTGGGCTTGTGCCTGAGCCTACCTTAGAAACTGAAGATGCCATACAGATACTTGACGGTATCAGTGAATTACACATGCTGCTGTTATTAAAACCTTCCGAGTGGTTGCAGCAATTCACCAACTCAACAACTTGGCACCTCAAACAAACTTGCCTGCTCCAACGTGGCCAGCACAGCCCCAGGTGATGATCTCTGAGAACTCATCCATTGCCTACGTATGAAGGTTGAGTGAACAAGATGTAAGAGGCTTCTGGAAGTGCTCACAGGGCTATTCAGCATCAGTTTAAAATACCCCTGGGGCAACACCGCTCCTTGGCTCAGGGGAGCACACAAAGGGCTTCCCAGCAGCAGGATTTTACTTTGCTCCTTCTTTGGGCAGCATGTCTGGGAGTCTTGGTGATGCAGCTGTGTAAATCCTGCCCTCTAGCCCAGGGGTGTACGCAATCCACCCAGCACCACCAGAATGGTCTGTGCTCTTTCCCTCCTCACCCTCACAGCACAGCCAGGTAAGCACTTCCCACAGGATCTGGGAAGGCTCTTCCACCTGTTGGTCCACATCAGCTTTCTCCTCTCAGATGTTTCCTAAGGATTGTCCTTCTTCTTCTTCATTCTTTCACTGCTGACCACCCCAAAAATGTTGTCTCTGCCAGCAAGTGTCTGAACAAGGCTGTTCAGGATCCCTTGGAGATCCCATGGCTGCTTTGCAGTCACCAATGACGTCCTCACATGGTCATTGCGGTGCTTAAAGACAACAGAAGTTTGTCTGTTCTTCCAAAGGACACGATTTCCTTGATGAGAAGGAGGTTTTGCCAAAGTGCGGTCCAGCCTCAGAAGGTTAATGACAGCCCACATCACAGAACCTCTTAAATCCAATGATACTACATGTAACCAGACTATGTTTTCCTGGCTTTGTGGGAAGACAAATCACTGAAATCATCTGACTTCAAATCCTGCTCTCTTGCCCCCCCCAAATATGTCTGTCCTTTAAAGTGATCTGTCCCGTGTCTGGCTGCCCGCGGAGCAGGACCAGGCACCATTGAACCAGTGGCGAGGGGCACGGTCAATCCAGCAGGAAAAAAACAAACATGGAGCTACCAGCCCAGCACAGGACAGGAGACAAAGGGAAAGACCAAGAGGAAGGACCAAAGAAAACCAGTTTAAAAAGATGAACAAGCTCACCATTTAGAAGTGGTTAATACCGATGGGGTCTTAAACTCTCAATCTATGGAAAGGGCCAAAAGGCACGTCCCCAGGCAGACACACCGATTCATACCCCAGCCCCTCAGGGACACCCTTCCAGGTAAAACTGCACCCCGGGTAAAACGGCACCTTGCAAAGCCCCCGCCTCCAGGTACCGCTTCGGGGGGTGCTGTGCCCTGGGGGGGACCCACAGCCCTGCTGGTGCTGGGAGCGGAGGGGCCACACACGTGCCTGGCACCTCGCTGGGGCTGATCTCCCACTGGCAAACTTGCACCACCAATACATCTTCTTTGATTATTTTTTCTGGCTGGCTGCATCTCAGGGATGGGGGAAAGTTAATTAGACATCTTAGCACCTGGGAAATAAAAGCCTTGATGACCTTCATTGACTCTATTGGAAAATAATTTAGGGTTGCTTAGCTTCCTTTCTGCACCAAGCAGATCATCAATTAGCAAGCATAAGTAAAGCATACAGTATTTTCTTTTTAACAGAATTTAATCTGATGTGCTATTTTGTCACCCTTGATACTGCTGTGTCCTGGATGATCTCAGTACTGATGGTTTTGTCCTCAAGTTCTGATGCTTAAATGGGCAAAACATATTTTATCCTATAATTAAATGAAATGCTCTGCTGGGTGAACATTATCTTAAGTTTTATAGTATTATAGTGCTTTCTATCACCTAAATATATCATCATACTTCTGTCACTCCAATGAGGTATTACTATATTATTAGCGCAATACATCATTACGGCAAGGTGTTTTCATGATGTATTGCTTAAAAGATGAAGCCATCAGGAAGAAAAAAAAATCCACGAGCAGGCTCAATATAATTACAGGATAAAAGGATACTTCATCATGAAAGCTGATAATGATTTGACCTGGAAGTGAATGAAAGCAGGGAGAACGGAAAGCTAAAGGGAAAACAAGAGAAAAACCAAAATTTTTCCCCACTGATAGATGCTACAACAGAGCTGTTGTGAGCAAAAGCCAAGATCTCATCTGCATTCAGCACTAGGCAGGGATCCAGCATACCCCACTGCACCCACCTGAACGATGCATGCTTAGCTTACACCCATGAGCAGCCACCAGCAGCGAGAGCAGAAACTCGAGATATAGCACAGGCTGCCCTGCCTCAAATGGGACAGATTCCCCGCAGAGAACACCCCTCCCCCTCTCTCTGAGCGGGGCTGCTCATCTACAGATACTGAGCAGACACTAGCCGGGGGGTGGGGGTGGGGCATGGACCTAGAGTGAGTACTTCCAACAGAATCCCAACGTCACCCAGCAAGGCAGGGAGCAGGACCCACAACACCGCTGTCCTTGCACCAGTAAAATGCCAGCAGGAGCCTACACCTCAGCCTCGCTCGCCGACGCTGAGGAACCTGCTCCTTAATTGTGAAATGCTTTTCAACACGTATGTGACAGGCCACCCGTGAAGGAGAGAAGTGGTGATGTTGGGGCCCCACATGAACACCCAGCACAGGCACCATGCGTGTCTTTCAGATGCTGAAAAACTCCAAAGGAATTACAACTCCTAGTGGTTTTTACACATATATCTTTATAAAAAAAGCGAGCTATTTGAACAAAGCGTTTACATTACCTCTAACTATATTCCCAGCAATAAATTACAACACGCAGCCCATTAATTAAACAGTAGTAGTGAAAGCCCGATTTCTTTTGCGTGGCGCTCATGCTTCTGCAAAAGGCTAATTTCAAAGCTTCTGCACTCACTGATAGCTACTTCTAAAAAGCATTTTCAAGGAGTTAAACTAATTGCATGTATCGTGAAACAAAAGAACTGCCAAGAACTGGCTCTCAGCTGGAGAAGGAAGGGACAGCGTGGAGGTGGAAGACCAGGAAGAAAAATCTGTGCTGAGCTTGTGCGACAGGCGAGCTGAAGGGAGCCAGCAGCACTGCAACATCTGACTTCAGAACATCAGGTAGGAAAAGAAAACATCGTTAAGTTTAATCACAAAAACAGCTGAGGAAAAAATAAATAGCCTGCTTTTAACCATTCATCTTAAAGCCCAGTGTTAGCAGACACTATCAAGCTAATTCAGTTTCTCGTACTATAATGCACTTTGGGGTTTAAGTTTCCATCCAGAAAGTCCAAAAGGCAGTTTGTGCCATTTAAGAAAAAGCCTGTGTCCTTTTAAGCAACAACTAGGTTATATTTAGCAATAACTCAATCAGCCACAGTTGACTGATCATTGTTTAAAGACAAAGATAAACCAAAGTGAGATTTACCTCTACCCCGAAGGACTCCCGCAGCTGGTTCCTAGGCTCAGGTGGCTCCTGAAGTTCACAGCTCAGGCTCGGGTGAGCTTTGGGAGTACTTAGTCCTGGTGAGCCTGGACATTTCAGGGTGACCACATTGTGAGGCTGGGCTCTTTATGCATTCCCATCACTTGAACTATGTATTTCTTAGGCTGAAAATGAAGCTCCTTGAGCACGCTGGATGCCAGATACTCACTAAGGCTGCCACCACTGCAGTGTCCTGCAGCTCTGCGTCCCCACTGGGTTCCACCCCAATCTGCAACTCATCCTTAATGCCAACGAGGCTTATTTTGCAGGTGAAGAAATAAAAGGCATGTTTAAGCCATATCGGAGGCCTGTGGTAGAACAGAGCGTTGACATCCTGTTTTGCTAAGCTCCAATTAATGCCCCAGCTTTTCATCCAGATTTGATGAGCTAATCCTCAAGACGTGAGAAAAAAGTTGTATCTTGTCTCAGGAAAGCTACCA
This sequence comes from Falco rusticolus, assembly GCF_015220075.1. Classification (NCBI taxonomy): domain Eukaryota; kingdom Metazoa; phylum Chordata; class Aves; order Falconiformes; family Falconidae; genus Falco; species Falco rusticolus. The sequence continues at coordinate 25,458,944 of NC_051187.1, read as the reverse complement.
GGAATGGGATTACATGTTCCCAGAGCTGAGGGAACAGCTACAAGATTTTGCTGTGAACTCCAGTCTGTTTTTTCCACCTGAAAAGCAGCAGCTGGGGCATCTCCCCACCTCGCAAAGACCCCCACCCATGCAGGGGCTGCACAAGCACTGGGAAGGAGCCAGACTGACATAATCTGCAACATCCAATGGATTAAAGAAAGTTCTGTTCCCAAGACTGAGCTTACCTACCTCTGGTATTCACACAGGTATTGAATATTGGGGTATTCAAAAAAAGACACCCAAAGGCTGCAACCCTTCATGGGCTAGAATGCAGCTGGCCCCAGCAAACTAGCCACAGCAGCCTCTGAACTGGAACACTCTGCTGCTTAAATTAGAAACCTGTTCAATAAATAAATGACCACAAATAAACTGGGAAACCCTACTGCCTGGTGCGGCATTTTCTTCCTCTCCCTGATCTCCTTTCTGATTCATGGGAGAAATTTTCACAGGCAGGGTTTTATTACGCAAATACCTGAAGGTACTTAATGGGCTGGTCTTTATTATGTTGTATTTCACAGTTTTGGTCTTAATGAATGCAACCAACACTGCTTTCTTTTTTAACACTACGAAGGAACCAGAAGTTTCCCTCCCCAGACCTGCACGGAGATCCCAGTGACCTGGAGCAGAGCAGGGTAGGCTTACAGAGCAGGAATTCAAACCCTGCTGTTGAGCATTCCTATGTAATTTATACACTTCTGGGTGGAGACGAAGGTTTGATACAGTACCTTGCCTCTGATGGAACACTGCTGTGTCACCTGTGGTGCTTCATCACGGCAGTTTGTTGTCATGCCAGTAATTTCACCCGGAGTTTGGTGCTCACAAGGCTTACTGCCCATCCAGCAGTTCTCAGCCTAAACCCTGTGTCACCTGCCAGCACTGACAGCTCTGGGCTGCAGTCGTGATGTTAAAATAAGCTGTTGGGAGGCATGGCCAATGCCAGAATAATCAACATCATGATGCCAAGGCAGAAAATGGTGGAATGACAAGCCATGGCTGCCTTCCTGGGTGAGGGAAAAACACAGCCCATATAGCACAGTGATGAGAATATGTTCAATGAGAGGGCAGGTCTTCCCTAAAACATGCGAAGACAGATTGTTGTCCTGCAAATAAAAAGAAATCTCTGTAGACACCTTAAATTTACCTGACTCAGCATCCAGGCACAGCTGGAATGGGATTGTCTCACCCACTCTCTCCCAGATCAATGTGAGGTGTCCCTCCAAGTGTAAGACTCATCTTCTTGGCGATGGAGAACAACAGGCGGGACTTACCCGCTGTGGGAGGTACCACGGTCTCCTCCTGTGGCACGTCCTGCCTTCTTTTGAGAGAGTGTAGGTGATGGTACCAGCCTACAAACTGGGGTGTTCAGACCGCTTTTAGTCACAGTTTTCCCCTAATTTCTAAGCTGATCAGTAGACGCAACCCCTTCAGTAAAAATGCGGATGATCCATGATAACAGGGAAATACTTCTGTCTGGCAACAAGCGTGGACTTTTCAACAAAGAGAAAAGAAAAGCAACGGAAGAAACAGCCTTGTCACAGAGGAGTTTATCCCTGTTTCCACCCATCGCCACTACACACCAGGCAAGCACAGTGACAGAAGAGCCCATCATCCGCAACCTCTCTGCCTTGGCTAAATTTCCAACATAGATAGCCACAGCATTTACATGGGAAATGCAAACAAGATACAAGATACACACATCAGATCCTGAACACACATCAGATCCTGAGGATAAGCACCCAGGGCCTCACTGCATAGAGCTAAAATGCCAGAAGAACAAGTGCTGCTACTTTGTGGCTTTAAGAAGGTCAGTCATGATTTTGGTAATGAAAAAAACCCTAAAATATCACATTGTAATTCTTGAAAACCCCGTATGTCATAAGATGGCCATTCTGCTTCCAGGCTTAAAGGGAAACTTGTATTTTCTCCTTAAAGATTGTAGGGGAGAAGGATACTGTGCTAAGGGATTTGCATGATCAGATGATGACCACTAGGCATACAAAAAGAAAAACACAAAGGAAATGTAGGCAAAATACCGAACTGGGGATATGGGCAGAGATAAAAGAAAAGCACCCAGGAAAAGTTAGTGGGGAACTAGGCAGAGATCCCTGGAGCTGCAAATCCTGAAAGTCCAGCTTAGAGTCTGCTGTTGGTTTAACACATGCCAGCAGTGAGAGCAGGTGTGGTACCCCCTTTTGTTCCAGCTCTACGGCGACGGAACCAGCAGTACGCCCATGCTGCTTTCCTTTTAAAATATGGTAAGAGATAAAACCACAGAAGAGGCTGAATCAGTTTATCATCACTAACTTTCAGTATTTGACACATCCACTAATCCTCTATAAGATATGAGATCTAGAGTGGATCTTGGAATGATAATTTTTAATCTAGAATTAGGATAAGAAGCTTCTGGGTTGCTCCAAACTTTTGGAGAGGCAAAAGGAGTGCTAGAAAACTAATGCTATGGTAAACCCCAGTCCAGCTGAAATGGCTAATTATCATTCCATTAAAAAGCACTGTTTGTTTTCTTTACCCAGAGGGTAGTTTTTACTCTGCTGGGTGAAGGAGAAAGGAAAGGTCTTAAAACGTTCTGCTTGTGTGTGTTCTGCTCTGCTCACTGGCTATTTGCTTTCAGCATTATTTACCCTCATTTGGAAGATTTTTCCAAATTATGCTTTTACTTGAAGCTCTGGCGTGATTATGGTGATCCAGAAAATAGCTACTCTAAGAGAAGCTGGGAAAATGTACCTTTATACCTGAGGTATTTTTAAGAAGAAGGTGGGCCTTATACATTTGAGGGTGAAGCCAAGAGGCGAGGTGCGCGGCTGACCTCTGCCCATCCAGCCTCTGCCGGGTACCGCCTGCTCCTGGCACACGTGGTCCCCACAGAGCAAGTCCTCACCTGCGGTCCCCAGCCGTGGCACGGGTACAATATTGCTGTGTGGTTCTCCTGTGGGCCCTGGTCAAGGCAGACATCTTTCGCCTTGTTGTTTCGAAGCTGTAAGAAATAAAGAGCGCAGAGTTATACGGTCCTGTCTCCTCAGAGATAAGCAATAAACCGGCACGCGGCAATGCCTCTAGCCCCTTGCTACAGAACGAACATGCGGTGCTATATCACTAGGCATAATCAGGCAGAGAAAGGTTTAATGCGCCATATGTTTTCCTTAAATACAAGGCCTAATGATGACTGCTTTTATATAATAATCACCATTCAAAGCAGCCAACTTCCTTGAACAGAGTTTTCTTTGTATTTGGCCGTGCATGGTGGTAACAAACATATTTTTAGACTATCGTCAGCATGTTGCCAGGAGTCTGAAATCAATGCCGAATCGCTTGTATTTCATTGAAATCTCAAAGTGCTCAACTAGGCAGGGAAAAAAGTCCAGCTAGCACAAGGAGCCCCTTCGAATCATCACAGGGATGCAGGAGGAGGCACAGCGATGGCAAACCAGCTGTCAGGTACTGAAGGATGCACTTCGGACGGAGCGTGGAAGGGCTGGGCTCATGCTACAAAGCCAAGTGGCTGCTGAACCCCAGCCACCAGGTCTGGTAACACAGAGCTGTCCTCTCTTCAGGCTCCCCATGTAGGGCAACTGCAATAACGCCTTTGAAAACACTATTTTTTTTGAGGCTTTAGCTTGAAGGCATTAAGTAAGTTTGGTAATAAATCTTTCTTAAAACTGATGTCCATCTGGGGTGCTCAGGCTCTGCTTCAAGAAGCCTTCTCAAACTGCCACTGTTTCACAAGACCTATTGCAACAGAGTATTAAGCCCATAAATGCCTGTTTTTATATTCCCAGTATGGTCTCAAAGCCAGCAGAGATTGAATTAAGTCTCCTTACTTTATCTATTCCTTAAGCTGTTGTGACAACGCGCTGCATCCTACAGAGACCTTGTAAGGAATTAGGCTGAGTTTAAGTCAATGGGTTTTATAAGATGACTATGCATTAAAAATATACATACAGCTGCTTAATCCATGGAGTCAATGGGTAACATAGATAATTTTCTGTCAAATCAGTAAATGAGGTATTAGAATATTTTACTGTATATGGTCTCCAGATGAGAATAAATCCCAAAATAGGTTTTTAGAAGAAACTGTGAACAGATTTATACAAATTTAGAAAATTATACACAAATAATAGGTTTTGATTCATGTTCACAGAATCACAGCATGGTGGGGGCTGGAAGGGACCTCTGGAGACCATCCAGTCCAACCCCTGCTAAAGCAGGGTCACCTCATGCAGGGTGCACAGAGTCACATCTAGTTGGGTTGTGACTGCCTCCAGGGAAGGAGACCCCACAGCCTCTCTGGGCAGCCCATGCCAGGGCTCTGCCACCCTCAGGGTAACACAACTTCTTCCTCATGTTCAGAAGGAACTTCTCGTGTTGTAGTTTGTGCCCGTTGCCCCTTGTCCTGTCACTGGACACCACTGAAAAGAGCCCAGCCCCGTTCTTCTGATGCCTGCCCTTAAGATATGTGTAGCCATGGATGAGCTTCCCTCTCAGCCTTCTCCTCTCCAGGCTGAAGTGGCCCAGCTTTCCCCATCAAGGATATTCCCCTCCTTGGGGGCTATTTCCCATCAGAGCCTCACCAGCTGGAAGTATTACCAGCCTGATCTAAGGGATTCTCAGCCTTAATTACCTCGCCATAAGCAATGGTGTTGTTGTATCTTCTCATCTCTGGATAAACGTGGTCCAGGTACCACTGGAAATTTTTACACTTCAAGCTCTTCCTTAACGCTTTTCTCTCAGAAACATCCCCAATGTCAATACCTGGATTCTGAAAAACAAAGACACAACACATCACTGAACAGTTACTCTTAACAAAGATTAAAAACGAGCATATTTCACTGATGTTTGATATCACTTCCAAGCTGCCTGGAAACTGCCAACAGCTGAGTAACTCCACACAGAGGCTATGCCAGGGAATTCTGGCATGTGTGTCCAAGGCTTAAACCATCCTCACAGAAGTTGGAAAGACGATTTGGGTTTCAGAGCCACTGTGAGCATGGGACATGTACTTCTCTCATAGGTTTTGAAGGTTCTGAAGGCATTGTTGCAATGGCCACCAGGCTGATGCTGGGCACATTTTGGTCCTGGGATGTAATTTAGAAAAGAGGACCCAAATGGAGAAGAATAGGTTTTGGAGGAAACAGAAGAAGTGGAGTGTGACAGAGCTGAATCTATTCACCGATTCCCCTGGGCTTTGGATCCATCTGAGCCAGACTGAACCTGTCAACGGGCCCAATGACAAAGTATTTTTGAGAGATCTCACCTCCTGTTTAGGTACTGACGTACAGGACTTCCAGAAGAACTTAACGGTGAATGTACATCAGGATTTAAAAGGTGGTCACGTGCTGAATGCTGGAAGTGGAACCCCTCGTCTGTGCACTGAGCACCAAAACCCTTCCCCTGACACACCAAGGGTGCATGACCCTACTAAGAGGCAACACAGAGGACAGCACGGTTAAAAGGTATAAAATAAGGGGGGAAAAGAAAAGAAGAAAAATGAGAAAGGTCTAGGACTCATATAATAGAGGCAGAGAGCGAAGAATAAAGGATAAAAATTACAGAAGAGAAGGTGAGGCTAAACCTCAGAAAAACCTCTTGACAATTTTGACAATTACGCAGTGAAATAGTCTCCCTGGAGACACAGAGGAACCCCACTGCTCAAGACAATTTAGAAGCAGACAAAGCTATGGTACCTGTCCCCGAAGGAATAATCTTACAGGAGCCAGGAGCAGGGTCTGAAGAGAGCTGCCCCCCCTTTAACCTTTTATTCCATTACAGAATTTGGGGAACTAATGCAGCAGGAAGGAAACCAAAGGCACACTGCAGCCCCTTCTGCTCCTTCCTACAGGTGTCTGGGTTTCTACTCTGTTTTAGCTCCTGCTCTTGTCTTTTGTAGTGATCATTAAATACAGCTGGGAAAGCAATTTTCCATTACAACACTTGTAATGATCTTCTAATGAATTATTCACTCTGCTTTAGAGAAGACACCATTTTAATGCACGACTGGTAGCTCATAGGTAAAAATAAAGATGATTCAGTGTAGACAGGTAGGACAGGCTGAAATCTGAGTGGGCGAGATGGGATGCAGAGCAAAACAGGGCCACAAACCAGTCAGCACCTGAAATATTCAGTGCATGGAGTTTGGCTTGGTTTTTAATATAGCAGCATCACAAAGTAATTCGCTGTATATCCATAACCCCCTGCACAACACCGCCTGTCAAACAAGGCTTCTCTAAAATTAAATCTTAATTTTACTGCTAAGACCTATGTAAAAACCTCAAATTGTTTTTAGGGTAACCCAGGTCTGTTTCTCCAGACCCATCCCCCAAGGCTGGTCCATGTAATGCTGCCTTTTCTGAGCCGTACAGGACCTGTGGGTTCCCAATTAATTTTAATACGTTTTTGCTGTGCTCCAAAGCTGTTCCTGAGCAGAAGCATGGTGTCTCACCTCTGAAAAAGAATCAGCCCAAGGACTGGGGCTGAACCTGCAGCAATTTATAACTCCTGCCTATGGATGTTTGGATCTTGCAACCTATTTTTAAGACAGACCTGAAATCACTCAGTCCTGCAGGCAACTCTCTGCCTCTCGGAACACTTGGAGCGGTGCCCATCACCACCAGCGCCCTCCTGCAGCTCGCTGCATAAACAGCATTTCTCTCCATCTCTGTTCATCTGTTCTCAATAACGAACTAATCCAGGGCTCCCTGCCACCCTCAGGACCACAAACCATCAGCGCAGGCAGCTCATCGACCCTGCCCAGGTACCTGTTGTTCCCTAATGCAGTACGAAGCTGCAGCTACCCTGGCTCTAAATGCCAGTAACTCTCCCCAGATGTAACCTTTCCTCAGAAAGCAGCAGCAGCAGCTCATGTTTTTACGTTTTAATGTTTTCCAAAATGCCCCAGAGCACAGAGCTGCCAGCCAGGGATGCTGCCGCAGCAGGACCAGGACCACAGCAGCGCTGTGCAGGGGTGTGATCTGCAAGTTATGAATATTTCATGTTTATTTTTAGCACCAAAAGGGTCGCTGTAAATAACTGCTCACATGGGGTCTGGCCACTTGTGGCAACAGTTTTTCCACACACTTGAACAGAGCAGCCCAGCACTTGTAGTACACTGCAGGTGGAGTGGGTGTTGGGGGACTCTGCAGGGCCCCCACCAGAATTCTCAACCCACCCATAACCTGAAGAGCATCGTTGTCTCCCCCTCCCCACCACCCCTTCTTCTGGCAGGACCCCAGGCAGGACATGGAGGGACCAGCCCAGCTGGGGGTGCTCCCAGTGCGCTCCAGGCAGGGCTGAGAGCCAGGAGGCAGGAGATGCTCTTGGGTTTCATGATTGGACATAACCTGCATAGGGACCAGAGCCGAGCAGCAGCCTCAGACCTCCATAAAGCCCTCCTGGAGCCCATAGAGCTTTATGCAGAAGTGCTGGGAATCACCTAGAGAGGTCCACACACAGCATGTGTCCCCTGGGCCTGGCCAACTTGTCTTGCTGGTGGGACCCCACGGTTTCCAATGATGCACCACACTGGGATGTGGCAGGATTTACATGAAAAATAATGTTTCAGATCTAAGAAAATCCAAGCATTTCCGTGCAAAAATAAATACAACCACCAAAGCTATTTAAAGAGAGCATTTCTGGGGCACTTCCATGTGGTGCTGCTAGGAGGGGATCTCCTTCTGTGAGCCACCAACCTCCAATCCTTTACCTGTGAACACCATTTTGAAGTGCTGGTGGTCTCGACTTTCCCAACACTGGGAAACCAAATGGCCCAGGGACCTGGACCACATACTGTTTGCAGTGAGCTCTGGGCAGTGACAGCATCTGCAAACTGGGAAACCTGGGTTGGGCTGCACATGACATGGACCTGCCTGAGCAGCAGGAAAAAACCCTCATGTACTAAAGATGCTGGCATTAGTAACCTTCTGCCAACTGACTTTACACAGACTCCATCTGCGGAGCAGTATCATGACATAAACCCATGCTGTGTAAACACACCACAGAGAGATAAACACTATAACACAGGTTTAATTTTTAGAAATGAAAATAAAAAGGCTGATGTGAACAGTAGGAATTCCTCCAAAATCTGCAGGTTTTGCAGCATCTCTGTCAAAGCCGAGCGAGCTCTGCTGACTTCCACAGCTGGGGATGCAACCCAGGGTATTTATGGCTCTCCTTCACCCAGGGGCACTAATGTTCTATAACTCAAGTTTCTAACCCAACAAAGTGAAGACTTAAGAAAGGGTGCAAAGGCCATACCTCCAGCGGCAGGTTCCACGCAATGTAAACGTGCCATTTGTAGTCGTCCATCCACACCTCGGCCACGCGCAGAGCATTGCGCTTGGTGTAAAAACCGATGTTGTTGTTGTAGGGCTTCTTCTTGCGCTCAATGTGAGCCACCCTGGAGCAGGGCAGGACCTCCATGCTGCCACCGCACAGCCACACCTGCAACGCAACCGCACAGCACTGTCAGCACGGGGCTCTGCCGTGATGCCAACAGGTCCACGTACACGTTAAAGAGAAGGAAGTGGTGGGTTTTGAGGTTTCTGTAATATCCTGGTGAGCACCGAGCATCACACCATTTGGCTGGCAAGCCAAAACCCATAGCCAGGTTTGGTCTTTGCCCAATGGTGAGACACACAGAGAATTTAACCTGTGCCCAGAGCAAAACACACGTCAGCTTCAGAGGGATCGGGTCTATATCCAGTATGTGGTTTCAACGCGTTGTAGGATCAGGCGCTGAGTTTACAGTGATGTTGCTACTAAATAAAAAGGATTCGCAACTGGAATAGTTGAAACCATGGCAAGATCTCCCGAAAAAGGGATGACTCAGTGAAACATATGGCAGGGACAGATTTCTCCCACTTAAAAACATTTGTTCATTATTTTTTTTTCACATGCTGTTTAAAATTCCCTTAAATCACAGTGTACAAGTTAATAAATTCAAGGTCTTCTTTTTATCACACGGAAAGGAATTCACAGAAAGACTTGCTACACCTGGGTTCTTCCCCCCCTGTTTGTCTACATCAAGAAGTTATTTATCTTAAATTAAAGATGCGTATCCAGGACACCAGGCACCGGGCAATCATTACAAACACATATGCCGAACAGGCCTAATAATCCCAGTTTTGCCTGTTTTGCAGTCTGCTCTGCATTATCATTTTGCACAGTTGTTACAACACCCATCATTTCTGAGATCTCTTCCAGGCTCACCACCTTTTACCCCTTCTGCGTTCCCTAAATTTTACCGACCCTGCTCGATCCGCTCTCCCGGCAGCACAAGGAGCCTCCTGGCTCTATCAGCTGCCCCTTTTTAATCTCTCGGCAGTGGGCTGAGCCCACCCGGCGTGGGGCACGCGCACATCCCAAGCCCAGCTGACGCGACTAAGGGGCAGTGCAGCAGGGACACCTTCACTCAGCGTAATCCTGCCACCCGTGCTGCTCTCACTCGCAGCACTGCAGAGTATCATCAAAAAATCAAAGCCCTGTTTTATTAGCTAGTGCATAAACCTGTAGAAAAAATAAAATAAAATAAAAATTCCTATCTTACTCCTGTTCTGTCATTTGACCTTTATGAACACTTTAAAATACAATTTCGTGACTGCAAAGCAATTTCAGAGCTGATGTCTGCAATGAGGGGCATGCCCATCCCTCCTCTCCAGCACAGCCACGCTCGCCTCTGCCCAGCCAAGTCCACAAGGTCTGCTCCAAGTTTTGCAACAGGCCACACACTGGTAAAGCAAATAAGAAGTGAACAAGATAGTTCTAGAGGAAAAGAAATACTTTTAAAAGGAATATTCCCAAGGCCACAGTCTGACAGAAACTGCCTGTGCTTTTTGCCTGCTCAGTTCTTTAGTTTCTCAGAGTTGCGGTGAAACCGAAGCATTAGGCTCTGCCCTTGGGTGCTCCCAAAGCTGCTGGGTTCAATGCTGAATAAAACTGCCAGCCCTGGAAGATCCCCAGCACCACCTCTTTTTGCACTTTGGCAGATTTGTTAGGTTTTGTCCTGATTTGAGATCAGAATAATTATTTTAAAAAATGTAAAAACTGTGCCACAATTAAAATGTCGTTTTCCAGCAAGCTTGCCTCCAGCAGTAAAGGTGCCTTTCCATGTCTTTCCATGATTTAGTTAGATAATTCACATAGCTTGATGGTAGACAGCTTTCCGAGATTTCTCAAATATCTGTACAGACTATCTTGAAATGCACAGGTTGGAATAACCTGAGAGAGAAAAGAGTGCTGGGCATTGTGCAAAGGGCATTGGCTGTATACGTATCCAAGCGCAGTCCCAGAGAGATCAATAAAAACTTAATTCAAAAAAGGCACTTATGCAAGGAAAGACCATAGTTCTATCTCCTAAATAAAACATAAATTGTCATTATAACTCTTTTTACAAGGCATTTATAAATGTATCTGCTGGTAACAATGGGGTTGAAGAGAACTATTGCATGGGAAATGGCCAAGTCACACCCAGCATCACTGTCCTCAGCATACAGAGGAGTAAACCATGGCCCCAGGAAGACATTGTTTATTCCCATGTGGCCTGGCAAGGACTTTCTGTTCCTGCTGAAATCCAAAAATGCATGGGAACAGGTCCACAGGAGACAGCACAGGGGCTGCAACCCAAGGGACATCCTCCTTGGCCACGAAGCATGAGGTGCACTTACCCTACAACCTCAGTGTGATGCTTCATCCTTGCAATAACCATGACTTTGGAGTGGTGAATGGCCCACAGAAAGGCCCCAGACTTTGTTCTCTTGGTGCCAATAAGCTGAGAGACACGGCAACCAAAAGGGCTCAGCGGACCTCCATCCCCCCAGCAAGGCTGGAAGTCATCGCCTCACTGACGCCCTGATGTCCCAACCTGCAGCAACTTCACCCCTGTAGCACTCAGACCTTGAGGGCAGATGTTTTTTTGGGAACCTTCATTTATGTCCCTATTGAGCAATTATTTGTCCCACCAAAGACCTTTAACAGATAGATTACCTTCCCATTAAGTAGATTTTTCGCGTTCATAGCAAATAAACCTACAATCCCTTAAGACAGACTATTTACTGCAACTAACAGCATTAACAGGACAATCAATCCAGCAAGTTGTTTCTGCTAATTCCTTGAGGAATTATCTCTTAGTAGATGGGTAATCGAGAGCCGGGACAACATTAAGACCAATCAGAAAAATAAGGCATTGCCAAATTAATTCATGTTTAGCCTGTTCAACAAGGCAGTGTATTTTATATTGCTTCCTACAAAGGATGAAGTCACGTTCATTTCATTTGACAAAATATGCATGGACGGCATGTAAAAGCATGTTTAAAGACTGTGTAAAGGCATGTTAAAGAAAGAGTATGTAACACAACAGGTTAAATATGGCGAGCAAGTCTCAAGTTTCTCTTGTTTTCTGACATTCAAATTCCAACACAACTATTAGCTTGCCATTCATCCACCCGTAAAGAGACACAGAATTAAAATAGAAGCATCCCCCTCCAGTAAATGATGGTGACTCAGTAAATTCTCCATTACTCTACACATAGGAGTAATCAAACATACAGAAAGATGCCTGGATTTATAAATAACCAGCTAACCCCAAATTCTAGTGAAGAAATCCGAGAGAAACAAACAGAAAACAAATCCATCATCCAGAGATCTTTGATGTGTTTTTCAGATAGCTGGTGGGTAATACATCCGCAATTATTTTCCAAGCAAAATGTAACTGTCCTAACAATTCAGCATGGAAAAACAGCAATTCCTCTCAGGCAGTGAAACATCCGAGTACAGCTGAAACTGCACCAGCCATTTACCTTCTAGAAGCTTTTGCACATGTGGGAGGCAACCTCTGGTTAGTGTGAGACTTCATCACCATGCTCCAGTGATGGGGCAACCCACCTTCGCTTTCTGGTCACCCTTCAGAAGCAGGAAGGTGTCAATAGGGTGCGAAAGCATTTGTGAAAGAGCCGGCATCTCAGTGACCTCACTGGGATAACCCAAAATGGGGAGCAGGTCTGATGCAATACAGCAGCAGAGCTTCAAAGGGAGGTCCAGGCACCCCTCGTGTGCCCATGTACCTCCCGGCCAAGACATCAGCATCTCCTCTGCCACCAGCCTTCAGCCTCCATTTGCAAAATCAGTTGTTTTTACAGTGCTTTTATGGAGCACTCTATAGGTCTTCATTCCTAGAACACATCCTTCATGCATCTAGGACGTGACTAACCGCAGCATTTGGGAGCATCCTGGAAAACAACAGTGACCAGCCCTGTTAGATGGGACAGAAGCAAGGCGAGGGAGAAGGCACCCTGGCATTGCCGGCAAGGGCACATCCCCTGCGGCTACTGCACTGCTGCTAATGGAGGGGGAATAGAAGACTGCTCACAAAACACTGTGTACTGTTAGTCCTCTGGGCGTGTAATAGATACAGGGAGAAAATCCCACTTTCGCTTGACCAGCTCATCGCAGCAGCCACAGAAACAGTTTTCCGAGTATTATGCAGTTCAGAACAATTACTGTCCATAATCCCCTTTGCCCTCAAAAATGCACTGCAGCTATCCATTTGCTTTGCTCCTGTCTGCCAGAGCTGGCAATTACTCCCGAGGAGCATTATTTAAACAAGGCTTTTGGCAATCTGCCTGATGTCGAAGGAGCCAGCCAGGCAGCAAAGGGTGACCCAGAGGAGACCCAGCACCCGGCAGGGTGCCGAAAGCCTGTCCTGTGCCACACCAGGCTGAAGGCACCATTTGTGCTCCCCAGCTGAGCAGGGCTGGAGATACGCGTTGGAGGGGCTGGCCGTGCCCACGCCTTGAGGCTGGCAGTGTTGGTGCCAGCAGTGCTTTACAGGCCTGGTTTGCTGGGACGGAGCAACCCAGAAGATGCGTTTGGATGCCACCTGGGGCAAGCAGCAGGAGGATGCTGAGCATGACGGGCTGCTGCCTTGTTCCACCCCAGCCTCTCCAGCAGAACAGAGCTGCTTCCTCCACAGTGTGCTGTCCCCCTGCGCTCACCCCACAGCGCTGGGACCCTGGGGGCTCCCTCCCTTGGGTGCAGGTGCAGCAGCATCGAAGTCCAGCCAGCACCCACCAGGCAGCAAAGGACACAGGGGGAGGCACAGCCACAGCTCTAGCAAAAGAATAGGTGAAAAAATCAACTTTGAAAACAGAGGTTTAATTAATGCATATATATTAAGAAAAACTTGTTACCCTCCTTAGCCTTCTGCAAGCAGCCCTTGCTATGCCATGGTGCCCACTGGCAGGGAAGCAGAAGATAAAATTATTTAATTAAGGAGAATATTTTCACCAGAAAATACTGACGCAAGGGCTCCTTCCCCTGGCATGTCAGAAAAACTTGTACATCCCCCTTCCCTTCACGTGGCTGCAAGCCATACAGGGGAATCCAGGCTCACCATCTGTTCTTTGCACAAAGAAAGCTATCAGGAAAAAAAAAAACAAAGAAAAAAAAAAGAGAAGGACTTTGGCAAGCTCAGAGGCAAACCTGGGGCTGGTCTCTTGCCCCCCTCCAGCCAGCGGAGTGCCAGGATGGTGCCCTGCCTGAGCACAGCACCTCCTCCTCTCAGCCATCAGCATCTCCAGATGAAAAATCCTACTATTGGTGCCCCTGGGCCACCACCTTATATAATGCTGTCTCCTCCTCATCCCTGGGATATCAATAATAATAATAATTAAAAAAAATACTAAGATAAGAAGGGACAGTGACTACCTTGGGTCCTGGACATGGTGTTCTAGCTGGAGTGTGAAGTGACACCTATGATGAACACTGACAGCTCCCATTAAAGGATCCTGAGTTTAGTTGCTTTTAACTTTGCCAAATTTTAACTATTCAGACTGAAATATATCCTAGAACAGCTCGAGCCTGCCTGCAGTTAATGCAAAGAGACATCATGTCTAATGGTGTCAAGATGAGTCTGCAAGGTAAACTTTTAATCTCTGAATGTATTGTGACAGAAGGAAACGGGGGAAAAAAACCCTGCTCCTAACTTTCATTACACTGACTCCAGGCTTTTTCAGCTGATAACTTCATTTCTAAGGCGATTAGCAAAACCATGCCTTAATTAGCAATAGATTTCCCATTTAACAGCTTTGCCTTATCTTCGCCCCCCTCCCTTCTTTTAAAAGTAACTTCCAAAGTTAAGGGAAAACCACAATTACCCAGGGCAGCTAAAATAATAAGGATGTATCAGAACAAAGACCTAAATAATAAAAGTGAGAAACAGCAAAAAAGGCAAAGAAATAATCATTTCTCCACACGCTCCCTTGTATAGTTCTGAGAGACGATATCTCTCCAAATTACTCCTTTTGTCGGAAGAAACAACACGTACAGATACATTTCCAGCCACGCAGCTGAAGCAGTTTCTGCACTTTCTGTTCCCACTGTGGCTGTGCTCCATCCCACGTCACTGCAGACACCACGGAGGACATCTCCAGGGCCAAGCCCCTGCCACCACGTCCTTGCTCCCCAAGATGCCAGAGCAGGAAAGGAGTCAGGAATGGGATGAAGTTGCCCCTCCCAAGCTCTGCAATCCCTCGTGCCCAAAGCATGACGGCTGCCGCTCTCCAGCGGGGCACGGGTGCTCCATGACAGCGGGGACGAGACTGGAGCAGGCAGTGCTGACATGGGGCAGGGCAGCCCACACCAATCACACACCCCCCCAAGCACTGGGGCCAAGGTTTCCCACAGCAACCGCTTGTGCAGGACAAGAAAACACCAGAATTTTGGAGCAACCATCCCTTACACTCAAAATCCCTCTTGAAGAGAGAAGTCATGCAGCACCCGCTTGTTATTTAAGCATCCTCAGCGCAGTGCACAGGCGGTGTGTTGGCCTTACTCCCTCTAGAAAGCCTTATGGTTTGGTACTTACAAGCATAATTTAGCAGTAGTACCTTTTATTTCCCTGGCACAGGGCTTGTGTACCACAGTGGTGACAGAACGTACCACAGCAAGGCTCTTAAATCCAAATTCCGGTAAATAAACAGCTCCACAGCAGTGGCTGATGGCTGTTTATGGGCGACGATCAGAAGTTGCATAACTCTCATACGCAGCAAGCTTTTAATTTTTTTTTAAATATTCATATATATATATATCTCCTGTATCATCACTGAAGTGCTCCTCCAAGCTGATGTGAATGTTGCTATCGCATGGAACAATCACTGCAAGAACTTCAGTAGAAACGTTAAGTTGAATTACACGAAGGTGAGTAAAGAAACCACACAGAGAGGGGGGAAAAGAAAAGGCAAACCAGCTCTCTGGGGACTTTTCACTTCCACCACAGTGGAATACACCACTCGTGACCTCTGCAGGTGGACACAGGCACCCCTTGAAGAGGACTGCTTTTGAATTTGGGTATGCGGATTTTCACAGTTCACCTCACCTCAAGGGAGGACTGGTGGTGTGAGAATTTCTGCAAAAGCAGTGAAGGTCCCACCTTTGAGGCCATTTTGCTACAGACCTGGCTGAGGTGCAGCGTTGTATCTACGGCCAGGTGAACCCCAGACCCCCCAGGCATGAAGCCTTTCCAAGCGTGAGGAGGGACAAACCCTCTGGCAACACCACACGGGCAGGGACAATGTGTGCCCTGACAGACCCAACAAAGAACATTTTGTCGAAAATCTCAATATAATTTCATTCTGAACAACTCATAAATTCTCTTGGAAACCTCGATGAAGAAGCGAAAGAGACTCGGCATCCTGCAGCTGAAACAGGAAGAGGAATTTCTGCAGGAAACCTGTACGTTTCTTTTCTCTGCCATGAGGCCACAGAAAACCTTCTCAGAAGATCTGCACCAAGCAGCCAGATCAGGTGTGGTACTCATGTGCCACCTCCTTCAAAAATGAACGGACCATGTCTCCACCTGACCATCTCAAACCACGTCCGTTCAGGCAGAGAATGGAAGCGGGAGGAAAGGATAACACTACACTCAAAAAAATCATTTTTCTTTTTTTGGCATTAATTTTCTCACATTTTCTCCTCACGGATGATACCACTTTGGACAGGTTCCTGTCTATCTTGTGCCAGACCAATAACAGAAATGTCCAGATTGTCCAGTGTCCAAATGTCTTACCTTTCCTGCTGAGATCACTGAATTCATTCCTTTTATAATGGCCACTTAAAAATGCCAAATAGAAGTGGAACTCAGGTGCACAATTCACTCCACAAATCCTAACGTACAGCAGTATCGGGGAGCAGCCACGGTTTTCATCCTGTTAACTCAGCAAGGAACATAAATAGTTTAACATTTGACATATTGGAGACATTAGAATAAAGCAAGCTTCGCATCAATGCAAAGCAGTGATTTCTCTGCGCTGCCACAGTTCAAGGAGAATGATACACACACACCACAATTGTGTTTGCTCAAACTGGAGGCTTTTCCAATGAAAAAATTATGCAGTGCTTCTCCAACAAATGCAACACAACCTGTTCTAAATAGAGCATCATTCCCGGCTACAATAGGTATTGATCTGACTTTATCACCAGATAAGATACATAAGAATAGGCTTGGTGGGAAGCTACATCTAAAAGACTCTGATCGCAAAGCACAGCACGGGGAGGATTAGCTATAATGACAAGTGTCCGCATCCACTTGGCTTGGAAAAGCTGCTGAAAAGAAGCATTTTGCTTCCCGGTGCATTGGGCTTGATATTTTAATTGCTGCAAAATTAAACTATTGCAACCACAGCGACTGTAGCTGTGTCATTTTAGCACTTCCAAATGCTTGTTGTTGTTGGTTTGGTTTTTTTTAGAGGAACAGAGTATTTTTAAATCCACATCTCACAAATGCTTGGTGACACTGGAGAGATGCTCTCACACCTGAACTTCCAGCCTTGGCTGGAGCTGCAGCCAACATTTCTATTGCCAGCTCCCACAGGGCTGAGACCCGCACTCCTGCAGAGTACCGAGCTCCAGCGATGCGCTGAAGTGGTTTGCAACTATCGTGGTATAAATCTGGGTCTGTCCTAATAACTTTAGTACTAAAATTTCCTCAGTGCTCTGATGTTATCTGATCAGTCTTGGCAGCATGACAAGGACCTGATTATGTTGTAATAGTATAATGCAAAGATTATTACAGACTCATAAAAGACAAGTGCCTTAAAAACAGCATCACAATACCTGTAAGCCCTTTCAGAATGAGAGGAACACGCTGGGCTTTATACGCTTGTAGTACAGAAATTACCTGCAAGATTTGACCCTGAACTACTTGGAGGTTGCTCTTTTTTTTATTTTATTTTATTGCCCGTAATGTACCAAAAGCATCTTGATCTCATTTTCCTATTACCGTTTCTGTCAAAGCTGTAAAAATAAACCAGCATAAATAGTTCGGCAGAATTTTGATCTATTTTTCATGCAAAAAAGCCTTTAGAGAAAATTACCCATAGATGGTTCTTTGGACTAGCACGATTTCACAGGGGGAGCGGTACAAGGAGGGGGAAAGTGCCATGTATCATTTTAAGCATAAGAGGCAGTTCTGAAACAGAATTATTTATGCAGAGAGAGGCAGGCGCGTGATAGAGCAGTTCCTGAGCTGACAGCACCCCAAATCCACTGAGCTCTTTCCAGTCCTCTTAACTCCATCACGACTGCAGCTTTTGTGATCTGTAATTATAGATATCCTCTCATCAGACCCTGCCGGGGAAGGCGCTGGAAGGAAGCCGAGCTCCTCCATGGATGTTCATAGATGGTTGCGATTGCATGTGATTCAGCCTATCCTCCCTGCAGAAAACTGCTCAAGTAACTCACCAAAAAGAGCAGCTAATGAGTTTAAAACTAGAGCACACAAATACAGAGGAAGGAAACGTACGCAGTGTCTGTGTGTGGCTATTATTTGGTGCGGATGCCTATGAGTACGTACAGACACGCACATGCACACGGTGTTTCACGCCTCGTCAGAGCTCAAGGCCAGGTGGACAGACATTCCCAAGCTCTCCATTGGTTTTGCCTTAGTCTTTCACATTCATTATGCTCAGGAAAGATCCTGAACAACAGCGTTGAAACAAACTGCCAGGTTTATCTAAGGCTCTCCAGGGTAGTTTTAAATCTTGTTCTTCTTAGAAGGCGCTTCAAAGGCTCCTGTCCATCCCTGGTGCACAGAGCTGGATGTGTCTGAACCACAGGTACGTACGTTCCTTTGAAAAATGCTCCATTCCCAATTCTAACACTGTATTTTAGTTGACTGTGGATTAGACAGGAGGAAATGCTCAGAACTGATGTCCAGAAGAGTTGGAAGGAGCCAGTGCAAAATCTGTTTTCTTGGTCCTGCCAAAACCAAGAGCAATGCAGTGTTGCCATGGCCACCACTGTCACTTCAGTCATGACCTATAGGCAGCTCAGGCAGCACACGCAAGATCTGGAACTTGGCTGTTGTCTGCCCTTTGCTGCAGAGGGGAAAAAGCAACTGCCCGTTTTACCGATCCTCATGTGGGCAGTGGCATTCCGCTGCCCAGTGTGCTCCCCCTCCCAGCACCAAGCCTGCTGCAGATGGACTTAGCGTGTGCAAGTTTGAAATGTTAAACTAAGGTCCAAACCAGATGGTTAGAGACCAGGGTGGCTCTGTCATATTTTTGCCATTCACTCTGCCATCTGCTTATTTTCTCTGGCAGTATTAAAATCCCCTCTTCAGTGGAGCCGTCTCATACTTTGAAATAATGAATACTTTGCAACTCAAAGCAAGTATGAAAGTTTAAAGCCTGAGCAATTGCTGTAGCTCTGAAGCTATCATCAGCAAAACCACTGATAACTGATTGTCACAGCCAGCCTTCAACCTCTGCTAAAAAACGATGTTAAAATTCTGGTACATGTGCAGGTAAAAGCATTGTGCAAAGGCTCTCCAAGATTAATAAGCTACTAACAGCTGTTCATCTCAACATGGTAGGCACCATCACCCTTTGAACATCACTGCTTCAAGTCTGGCCAACTCCTGAAACGTTTCCTGACAGGACAGAACAGCTGCTAAGCCGGAGCTTTGATTTTAAATTTGGCAGCCCTGTCTTTGGGGGCAGCGTTTAGGGTGGGAACTGTGGTGCAGCTGCTGAATCTATCTATGGAATGCTCCAAGACCATCAAATCACCCTGGTGGCCATCCATTTGGACTCTCTCTCTCTCATCTTCAAAAGTTTCCAGTGCAAGCAGCCAGTGCTCGTACTCACTGTTCGATGTTGGTTTAATAAAGACCGCAGCGTTCCCTTGATGCAGACATACTTTGGGTGCACGGCCACTGACTTCAGAGGACTTGAACTTGCTTGCAGCAGCCAGACATGCAGCTCTTCAACCAGCGCACAGAAGCAACAGCGAGGAGGAGTGAGGCTGCGCAGTGAGTGGGGATGGATTTGGAAGGGATGGAAGCAAAAATGTGTCTGATGCAAAATGCTTTTTGTCCTCCCTTTACATACAGCACCGTTTAAAAACAGAGCTGGTTTCTATTTTTATTAATAATAGTATTAACATGGCTCCTGTACAATCTAATCTTGATCAAAGCCTTGTTTGGATATTAAGTCCTGTGGTCCCTGGGATCAGCAGCACAACTCCCATCGTCAGCCAGGACTTCAGCCTCTCTCTAACCAGCCGCAGCAAAAGCTTTGTGTCAGCTGCAGAAAGGACCCACGTGGATTTGATTAGGGTAAATCTGCACACCCGGGCTGCTATGCCCTCCACATGAAAAAGGACCTCATGTTGGTGGCTTAAAAAAGGCAAATGTATCTTGGTCATTTCATGCTTTTCCCTACCTACAGTGAACTCACACGTTTGGATTATTTATAATAATTAAAGAATCACAGGGCGCCTTAACAAAATACTTGGATCTTCTGGCAAAGCTGCTTGCATGAGCCCTCCCTAAACCTTACTCAACCAAACCCAATGAAGACAGAACAAAGAATCACAGAACAGTTTGGGTGGGAAGGACCTTAAAGATCACCTCGTGCCACCCGCGGCCACGGGCAGGGCCCCCTCCCCCCAGCCCAGGCTGCTCCCAGCCCCGTCCCACCTGGCCCTGAGCCCTGCCAGGGATGGGGCACCCACAGCCGCTCTGGGCAGCCTGTGCCCGTGTCACCACCCCCACAGCACAAATTCCTTCCGAAGAGCTGGGGTAAATCTCCCCTCTCAGCTGGAAGCCATTCCCCTTGTCCTGTGGCTACAGGCCCTCATAAAACGTCCCCCTCCAGCTTCCCTGCCGGCCCCTCCAGGCCCTGGGAGCTGCTCCAAGGTCTCCCCGGAGCGTCTCTTCTGCAGGCGGAACAGCCCCGACTGCCCCAGCCCCGCTGCACAGCAGAGGGGCTCCAGCCCCCCGAGCATCTCCGTGGCCTCCTCCGGACCCGCTCCCACAGCTCCGTGTCCTCCTTATGCTGGGCCCAGAGCGGACGCAGCGCTGCCGGGGGTCAGAGGGGGGGAATCCCCCTCCGGCCCTGCCGGCCACGCTGCTGGGGATGCAGCTCAGGGCACCGATGGCTCCCCAGGCTCTGGGCACACGCTGTGGGGCCGCGCTGAGCCCCTCATCCACCAACACCCCACAGTCCTTCTCCTCAGGGCTGCTCCCAGTCCACCTCTGCCCAGCCCGTGCTTGTGCTTGGCATTGCCCTGAGCCAGGTGCAGGACCTCGCACTTGGCCTTGTTGAGCTTCATGAGGTTCACACAGTCCCATGTCCCCAGCCTGCCCAGGTCCCTCTGGATGGCATCCCTTCCCTCCAGCACGCTGACCGCTCCGCTCAGCCCGGTGTCATTGGCAAGCCTGCTGAGGGTGCACTCAATCCTACTGTCCATGTCTCCGACAAAGATGATGAACAGCACCAGTCCCCATAACGACTCCTGAGGAACACCACTCGTCACTGGTCTCCACATATTATTATTAACATATTTACTAGTGACCCAACCCACTGGAACAAGAGCACCTTTGGTCTCAGCTCCATTAGGAGATCTGAAATTATGTTAATGTCCAGGAGAGCAGCAGTAACCCTCCCCAGCACAGCCACATCCACCTCTGCCTACTGCCAACCAGGCAGCCATTGTGTGCACGTATCCCACTGCTGTGGTAGGGAAGTGTCCTTCATGGCTGCCCAGAAAGCATGTGGCTTCACATTAAGTCCTCTTATAACTCACGTTGCAAATCGTTCTTTTGATCCACAGGACTGAACTTCCAGAGCAGAGATCAAAGCGGTTTTGAAATCCTACCTCTGCTGCTTGCAGACACCATTAGCTGCTTACAGCTGGCACCCCATTCCCCAGGAGCACGCTTCAGTGCTCCCCACTCCCGGAAGCCCAGCCATAAAGCATCTCCTTCATTTCGTTCCACTTACCTTGGGGTCCAGTCACAGCACGGACACCACTTCAAAGAGCATCACAACTCATGATTTTTCAGGAAGCAAATGCCAGCTGGCATTTGTGCTCGTTACATCACACCTCTTCAAGTGCAACCCAACGGCGGCGAGACCCAAGTGGAGCATTGGCTTTGCACCGTCCCCGCGTGACAGCGTTACCTGGCTGCCGCGTTGCAGAAGAGGTGGCACAAGCTGCTCTACCAGGATGCCCTTTCGATCATCCTTCCCAGAAGGGACAGCTGGGGTCTCCACCCTGGCACGTGTCCGGCCACTGCCCTCAACGGTGGTCGAAGATTAAGCTACACACACAAAATCGCTGCAAATCAATTGCACGTACGGCTGTGCTTGACGGGTCGAAGCAGGCACTTTGTGCAGAAGCTAAATCGCACGGACGCACAACCGCTTTGGTGTTTAGCCCTTTGTCTGTGCTTACGAAAAGCCTGAAATATCCCAGATTCCTGACTTTTCCCCTGCAGCTGTATATAGTATGTAGTCCAAGAAACATCTTGGGGAGCAGAGGGGTGGGGAGCAGAGCCGCAGCCCCTCGGCCCCTGCAGTGCCAGCTGGCTGGGTGCATGGCTGTGAGCACCCCAGGGCTGCAGTCCCTGCTCCTACACACACCTTACAACAAGCTCTGGGTCTGTAACTACTTTGATTTCCAACTGTTTATATTAACGTGAACAGGAAACTGTGCCACCCCTATGGCCAGCTCCCACAGCCAGGATGCACAACAAGAGCATCCAGCACTGGGACCACGAGAGGTTGTGGAGCCTCTGTTCTTGGTCCTTGACTGGGCAAGTTCCTGGGAAAGGTGATCCGACTTGGAAGCCTGGCCAGCTTTGTGCTGGAAGTGGCCTACAGCCCTTTGAAATTCCTTTCCAGACTGGATTATTCTACGGTTCCTGTGCTGAGATGCTTAAGACAGATGTTTGGAGGTCACAGCGAGGGTGCCACTGGGCTAGGGTAGAGAAAGTGAGAAATACTGTCTTGGTTCTTCCACTGAGCATCCTGACAAGTTATTTCTGTGCTATCTGTTTCGTTCTCTCCTTTTACAACTCATGTAGTCTAACTGAGATACAATCACTTGAGCAGAGAAGCTGTCACAACACTTGCAGACAGTTCCTAGTGCAACGGCAGCCTAACCTCAGCTGCGCTCATTCAAGGTACTGGAAAATAAGAAATTATTTCGTACAGCAGGATTTTAGGGGTATTTTGAACTTAAATGACTACTATGGTGTTTTTCAGATGTTTCTAATCTCCAAGTCTTGTGAAATTTTCCAGTTGAGAAGATCCCTTCAGAAACTTCTCCAAGTTAGATTACTGTGCATCATATACAAACTTTTTTTCCTGACTCTCTTCACAGAGATTGGTCAGACACTGTCCACCTGTACCAGACTGGAAACCTGGTCTGAGACATCTTCCAAGTTCCTTGGAGCACGGAGGAGATGGGACCATCCACTGTGTGATTCTGCCAGACTAGACAGCTAAACACAGGTGAGGTGGATCAGGGTATATATTCCTTTTTGTCCACGTAGCAAACAGCACACACACAGACCTCAACTGTGGCTGAGGTCTACAAGAACCACAGGTTGGTGGACAAGGAAGCCATGGTTAAGAGTCTTTTAAAGGTCAGTTTCTACGTCAACTGATCAAAGATCATCAACAAAGCTGTAACAGAGAAGTTCATCAGGAGAAGAGAGATGGGCAACACAGGCATATTGCCAGTTGTCAAAGGATAAACTTTCAGGAATTCTGAGGTTCAATAAAAGCACTATTTTTCTGAACTGCCGAATCTCTCAAGTGAATTAAACTGTGCTGGAAGATGGTGAGAAAAGTTATTTCCCCAAATGCTCCACAGCTTAGCCACAGGAGCTTCATGTGAAGTCTGTGGATCAAGGCAAATCAAAACACCTTTGAACGGGTCACAGACTCAGTTCATTTATTTATTTACAAAGTTTAGGAACTAATATTATTTATTTTGGATGAAATGTGCAGAATGGAGATACTGGTAAGAACATGCAGCAAGACTTTCATGTGTTTATTTGACAGGCTGGTGGTTATTCACTTGATACTACTGTGATTACCACAC
This sequence comes from Falco rusticolus, assembly GCF_015220075.1. Lineage (NCBI taxonomy): Eukaryota > Metazoa > Chordata > Aves > Falconiformes > Falconidae > Falco > Falco rusticolus. The sequence continues at coordinate 25,435,508 of NC_051187.1, read as the reverse complement.
TTCTGTGTTTTCCCTTGTCCTGTTACGTATAAAAATCTCACTGAGTATTTAACAGGTCTTAAGAATTACAGTTCTAAGTCTCCAAATGTACAGTCATTAAGATCATCTAAAATCCACCTGCCTCTAGTTTCACATTACATGCCTTTTTAAAATCACTAATTAATCTACTCCTAAAAAAACCAAAAAGAAAACCTCTGTAGAATAATGACGCCCTCAATTCCTGCAAAAGGTGCCGCAAGCCTAGTTAGTGGCACTGCATCTCACTCAGCACAGGCTGATTTTGAGATTGCATTTTAATAACAGGAGCACAGTCCTTACCCGTTTTTCCCTGACTCTTCTTGTCCTTGATTTGCCAACTAGAAATAACTGTGGTGGAAGTGATACAGTCCCACAATGCTGGTTTCAGACAGACTGTCACCCAAATGGCTATTAGAGAGCCATAAAAAGAGCTCATAAGGATTTTTTTTATTCCCAATGAAGCATGTTGATAAAAACAATTAATGTTTTCATTTATTTATATGTATACATACTTATGAACACATATACTCAGATATTTTGTTCTAACACGAAGAAACCAATTAACATTCCCTGTAACTGAGAGCCTCAAAAAGCACAAAGAAGTATGAAAGTGGTGATTATATTCTAATCAGACATTTCCAGGGAGAATATTTCTACTTTTTCAACCGACGCCTGGAACAGCATACAAAACAGACTCTCACTGTAGAAACTGTCTTTAAGTCAAAATTGCTGCTTTCCAAGCCTGCCAAAATTGGGCTGCACTTCAGGCTACCCCATGGGGTGGCATCCACCTCCCACGTGCATTCCAACCCATTCCCTCGCAGTCCATGCCACCATCTCAGAGAATCATTGAATTATTTAGGTTGGAAAAGACTTTAAGATCATCGAGTCCAACCACTAACCCAACACTGCCAAGCGTTACGAATGCCCAGAGCAGCGGGCATTCAACCAGCCAGTGCTGGAGATGCTGCAGGCAGCACAGGGGAGTATCGCACACGTCTGATGAGACAGACAGAGAGCAGCCACTGGGGCCATGCAGTCTGACTGATGTTTTTCTCCCTTTTTCCTTTTGATCAACTCCAGGCAGCCTTATCAACTGGAGTGTCCCATGACTGCAGGCTCCCATGGCCACAGAGGTGTAAGGTCCAGCAGCGCCTCTCCAATGGGAAAATCCCACCTTCTGCTCCACACTCCGCAGGGACACACGCCTTACCTACGCTGTGCAAACAATACAACAACAAGCTGGCTTTGTACACACACTACAGCTGGCCTCTCCGATGGCAACCATGTGCTGGTACCCATGGATAAGAATGAAGAACAGGGCAAGCACGTGGTGACAACCTGCCCCCAGCTCCTTCCCAGCTTCAGGCAATCTGTGACTTAAAGACTCCTTGAGCAAGAGGTGGAAACTTTGTATTCAACAACCCTCTGCAGATTTAATTCCATTTTTTTTTCCAGGAGCAGACATGGGGAGAGCACCTCACTTTTTCTAAATGTCTGCAAAAGCTAGGCCAGGGCTCTTGCATGTCACGACCATGGTATGTCTTAAACATCACGACCTGTGCTTTTATATCCCATCTCTCTCCAACTAATTTGCTTCAGGCCATTGCGAGAAGAGGGCTCTGATCGCATTTAATCCAGTGGGGCTCTATGGGATTCAAAGTGACACCAATACATAGAGTTATTGTCTTCCTCAGCTGAGTGAGGCTGTTTATACTGAGTCTGAGCTGGCACCAACAAAGAAGGGATAGTTCTTTGTGAAAAACAGAGCTGTTATTCTTTGACTGGAGCGGGACACGCCATCTCATGGAGAAGGGCTGGTCTCCCTAAAAACGTTCCCTCTTCTTTCTCTGGTGTCTAAGAGAAGCAGCAAAGCTCTGGGTTGCTGAGTACTGGCTGACTGTGGGGGCTTTGCTCCCCAGAACCTTTGCTAGTGAGGCCAGAGCAGCTCTGCTTAAACTGCCTGGACAGCTGACCATTTTATCATTTGATTACACATCTACACTATGGACTCAAGTATCCTGTGGGAAAGCCGTTTCTTCCATCCCTTCTCCTTCCAGCAGCTCCAAGATTGGGGAGGGCTAACTGGAGCAGGCAGGGAAGGAAGCCAGGCTACTTAGGAGGCTAAATGCCCTCCCATCCCTCAATTACAGCCAGAGAGCAAAGAGTCCAGGGAAGAGCATGCATTTCTTCCACAAAAGGAGCTCTCTTACCAGAGGGCTGGCTGACGCAGCCGGCTTTCACTCCCTGCTACAACAGCTCCTCCACATCAGCTGGCTCCGGAGAGCAGCTGAGAAGATGTGGGCAGTGTGGTTTCATGGGAAGAAGATGAAAAGTGAGAGTTTCCAGGTGAAGGATGTATAGAACATGGAAGAACAGGAGCCCATGTGGTGTGGGTGCAGCTGGGATACTGCACCATCACGGGGCGGTCCTGTCGTGTTTGGCTGTGCTCTACATCTACAGAGAAGCAATTCAGCAGAAGAGGACTTCCCAGACTGAGCTGCATGCCATAGGACTTCGGTGGCACCAACACCCAGAGGCAACAAGTGTTTTGGACCAAGACAGAAATCCAGCAAAAGCACTGCTGCTTCTCAAGTACTCATGGCAGCTCTCAGCAAGGGGACAATCAGGTAGGCTTCCGCAATCAGAAATTAACAGTCTGTATTAATCATCCTGCCTTATAGGGGCAAAATAGTTTTGCCATCAGATATTATGTCCTCAAAAATCAGCAAGTTTCAAGTTCTTCACGATGCCATCCACCTATCTGGCCAAGTTCCTGGTACACATCTGCTCTAGATATATATCCGGTTGAGGCCAGGGCACCACAGCTTCTGAGATGGCCCCGGTCCATAGGGGAGACATTCCTGTTCCCTCTCTCAGCTGGCCTAATATCTTGAAAGTCACCTGTTACAACACGCTGGCACACCAGGGACGGGAGGGACAATGGGACCTGTTGCGTAGGGTATTCTGGTGGCTCACGGAATTTGCAAGGCACGGATGAAGGACAGGAGCAAGTCCCAGAAGAGCCTGTAGACATCTAGGTGGGAGGGGTGGGTGCTCTTATATCAGCACTCACCAACATATTCCAAAGGCTGCATCTGGAGAAAAAATCTGTGGAAAAAGCAACCCCTGTCATTTAACAGGAGTGCAGAAGGATGAAAGACATCACCCGTTAACAGTAAACAATTAACGAGGCCAGACTGTTCTCAGTTATTTTGGTCTGAGAAACTGAAAAGGATGGGTGCTCCTGATGTAGCTGTAAGTGAGCTAATTTATTCTGCCACATTTTCCGCCACGTATATGATGTATTTCCCAAGCTATTTATCTAAATGAAGTATCATGTACTTATAAACAAGTAAGTGTATGGTGGTTACCCAGCCACATTCCAAATTCTGCCTTGTCTAAAGAAGAGATTCATCTTGCTTCAGAGCAACCTTCAAGCTTTACTTCTGCCTCTTCCAAGCACTCACAGTCACTCACACATCTTGAGCAGGCTTTCATTAAATTGAGATTAAAAGGCCTTTCTCCACAGACAAAATCGTAAAATGGAAAATGTCTCATTTCAGCTTTTGCCTCCTAATACGAGGCTTGCCATTCAAGGGCGCACCAGAACTAATAACTTTTCTGCTGAAGCAGCTACTTCTATTTTATTCCTTTCAAATGCATGACAGAGGCTACAAAACCCAGAGCAGCAGCACAGGACACGTTCTCAGGGACAGATCTGCAGCACGCATGCACCATGTTTTGCTCTGGGAGACTCCACTGCACCACAAACACAAAGGACACGGATGCGAAGCGCCCCGCTCTGCTCTCACACATTTACCTTACAGCGATTTGCTGTGAACTCAGCATATAAAGTTCTGGCCATGTCTGAAAATGGACATGAGTCAAAATAATCTAAAAACTTTTTCTTTAAAAATTCAGAATATGATGATTTCAATGAAACTCCACCAAAAAGGAAATGCAGCATTTCAAGGTAATGGACCAAGCCTCATTCAGAGCTCATCAGAATGGAGATCATCTATATTTTCGGTTTTGCATCAAGTTCAAAATTCATAATAAATTATAATAAAAATAAAAGCTGTGAATGAAGCAAAATTTCAGATTTACTGAAATGAAACATTTTCATCAATTAAAGCATTTTTTTAACCTCAGTTTTGGAAACTTTTCAGGTTTTTCTGAAATGCATTTCAACACCCAAATAGAAACAGTGAGTTTTGGAAACCAGAATGTATAAAGTGAACAACACAGAAGAAAAGAGACAATGAGCAGAACTGCATCTTCAGGTCATGATGCCATTATGACTCATTCATTTAGATTCCAACATCAATTGCTATTAGTGCCTAATTCATCAGCATTCCCAGGTTTGGTACAAGTTTAAAATGACAAATATAGCAATTGTCTGTAAACACACAAAACCACAAGAGATGGAAACAAAGCATAAAATCAGAAGATCCCACATTGACTCTTCCCAGACAGCTGTCACTAAATTCTTCTGAACTGCCTGCTGGATAAAATACCCGTCGCTGCAGCCAGGGAGGCTGAGCAGAGGTGGCCCTTCATGCATCCCTCTGCTCTAGCAAGGTCACGCAGGAGAAGGGCTGCTCCAACACTGTTCATAGTTCTGCAAGTCATACCGGCGTGTTAAGATATTTCACTTTACCTGTAGGTCACCGGGCACCCTTAAAGTCACTGCAGACCTTTAAGCAATGAAAAGCCTTCAACCAAATTCCATCTAAAATGAAGCCTGGGCCACGTTCTGGCTCTTCAAATTACACTTGTAACGCATGAGCCAAGTCCCTAAAGGAAAATGGAAACACTTCCATCCACTTCAATAGGCTTTAAATCAGCCTCAAGTGTGGTCCCACATGCCAAACTCGGCAGCGGTTTGCTTGGGAGGTGCCAATACCATTCATTACCTACCAGGGCTGAGATTTCAATCAGAATATGCTGGTAAAACTTTTTTTTTTTTTTTTTTTTAATTAAAAAGATGCATTCAGGTGCAAAAGGATCTGCTCCTCCGAGGCTCTGGGTCTGAAAAGTACCTCTCAGCTCTGCTTCATTAGTTTAACTAGAAGCTGCTCATTGATCTTTCCTGTAAATGAGGAAGCTCTAGCACACCATTAAGCACAGTTACGCACATCGTGCTGGAGGCAGAGAAAAAGCCTGCCTGGATGCTCGCGTCTTCCTTATTGCCATGGATAGCCCAGCAAGGAAAGGCTGGGGATCTCCTCCTCCAGTCTCCTTGGCATTTCTGTGTATTTTTTACTTTCTGTTTGAGGGTCGAGAGCAAGACTTTCCTTCTACCATCACACGGTTCCCTTGTATTTTTGAGTAAGTTGCTTCCTGCTGCAAGCACCGCGACAGAGCAGCTGCACATCTATTTTCACCACTACCTGACCCGGCTCAGAGGTGACAAGGCTGCTGCCTAAGCCTTCAGCGCTGCCGGGGAAGAAAGGATGGGGCTTGGTGTCATCAAAGCTGCCCCTCACCAGAGAAGCACATTACAGGTACACACACACAATGATAACGTGTGTATCAGTGTACCAGTGATAACAGGGCTTTGTATATGCTCACAAAGCATATAATAACTTACCTTGTTCTCATTTGCTATATTCTGTCTGTCATGGTTTGGGTGCTTTTAAATGTCTTCAGAGCTATTTAGAATTATTCATCCTTCTGCAGCATGAAATGAGAATCTGAACTCAAACTTCTGGTACAGAGCTTGTCACTGACTATTTTCATCTTGGTATAATTACTTTTGAGATAGATGCCTTCACTAGAGAGATGACTCAGCTTTCCCAGAGACCAACGCACTCTCGAGTTCTCCAACACCCTCTTGCTGCAAGAAAACCCTGCTGAAAGTGTTTGGGGTGATTTTCTGCCTAAACCCCAGCCTTGTCCTGGGCTCTGCGCTGGCCAGGAGTCCAAGGCCAGCCCTGCTTCAGCAAGAGAGAGACAGGCACCGAGGTCCCCAGCAGAAATCCCGTCGAGGAGCCACAGCCCAGGCTGGGTGGGCTTGTCAGGTACCAGGAGCTCCCACTTCCCTGAAAAATACTGCAGTTTGGAAATTCCTTTTCCTTCTCACCAGTCCCAGATAAAGTCACCAGAGCAGATTTATCAGCAGATGCACTGATTTACTGGGAGCACTGGGAGAACACGCACACAACGTTTAATTATGAACGCTCCTCACCAAACCCATACAACCACATCAGCAACTGACACCTCCCTCAGTGGCGTCAGTGGCAAGCCAGTCTAACACCAGCTGCTTTTTATTTCTCTTAAGCTCCACACATGTAGGAGAGAGACAGGATTTCACTTCATCTGAGTTAAGGTCACATATTACCAGGTCACACACGTGCTGCCCAAAGCGCAGCCAAAGCCTTGATGCTGCCAATGACATCTTGTGATGATGGCAGAGGGACTTGGTTTTAGTCCCAGATCTGTAAAATCTCTTAAAATGAACTAATAGCAGCTGTTAAGTAAATGCATGGTTTAAAGGTAGCAATTAATTTATGTGTTGTCAGAGGTCGAACCCCACACTATCTGCAGATCAACAATTAAGCAGTATTTAACTCCTTCTAAAAGGCAGCAACAATTACTTAGGACAATGGTATTGTAGTTGCTGTTTTTCTTGAAAGGGCTTTGCTTTGACCAAAACCTATTGTATTTCACTTTCACACTGGTACTGTTTCCCTTTTTGCATTTACTAAATGAAAAGCAAATCCCACAACTTTTACACACCAAAAAAGGAAAAGAAAGCTGAAAACCATTCTTTTTCTGCTTTTCCCTTCCTGCTCTGGAAAGAAAGTACTGGAAAGCTTTTGACAAGTCAAATACTTTCATAGCCAGTTCACAGCATTATTTTTTTTTTAGTTGGCATCAGCAAGAATAACACTGTTCATCTTCCCAAGCTGGAAGATCAGTGGAGATCTGGCAGCAGTTGGGAGGGGATGGCTGAAGCCGACACCATTGCCTGCCCGAGCTAGCACAGGGCTCACGGACACATGATCTCCACATATGAGCTGTAAAGTGCCGCAGCTACAAAGCAAAGGCACAACCCACTGAGTCACAACAGTGGCAAGGGTCAGGACTGCCGTGACGGCTTTCATCTATCTAGTGCTGGATTTGACTTAACAACCTAAACCAGAGACCTTAACCCTGCAGTCATGGCTGTGCAAAGTCTGAAGCGGTCGTCGAGCCAACCAGCCGACTTGCACATGGTTTCCCACTGGTGGCAGGTCCTTCTTGAAATTCAAGGCCAGTCTACGCTGTTCTTATTCAGCTCCAGTCTTCCATCCTACATTTGATTTTCAATTAAAGTAAAGCAGGAAAAAAAGATTTTAGCAGGGAGCATCTCCTCCTCCTCCCAGGCTTTTAACAGGAAGATCTCTAACCCAAGCTCATCACCTACATTTTTCCTGAACCCGTGTAGAAAGAGAGGCACCTCCACAAAGAGCCTGATCCACGAACATCAGGGTGCGATGCATCACCCCTCAGCAGGCACTTCTCTCCCTCTGATCTGCAGATGTGGGGCCAGACACAGAAAAACATTTCAAGATAGGTGAGATGGATCTTACACAGCTCATCCACACATGGAATTATTTAGGAAGAGCTTTGGCTGGAGCTGGCATCTCCATGCTCTTGGCTCTCTACACACCAGTGCACTTCCATGTGTCTGGTTGGAGCAGTGTATTTTAAGCCTAAGGCAACACCCATCAAAATCAGTAAAACATTCCTATGAACCTCAACAGACATTGAATAAGGACTAAAATATTTAGTCACCGGAAAGAAGCTCAAGCTGTTATTTGGTCCTTAGTAAGCAGACACAAGAGATTATCTTAAAAAAAAAATATCCAAAGGCCTTCACCTTTGCAGGGTGGACATAGGCACAGCCTGTCCCATGCAGGACATGGCACACGCCGCGCTGCCCTGGGATGCACACAGCAGCACACGGCAGCACATGGCAGCACACGCAACAGCAGCACCTCGCCAGGGTCCCCACCTAGCCCGTGCCTCATCTCCTCTTTGTGAACTGCTTCCACACGCAGCGATTTCTTGGGCTAAGCTTTAAGCCAGGCTCATCTCGCTTTGCCATCAGCTGCTCACAAGAAAGGCACCTGGTCCCTGCTGGTCACTCAGCCATCGGTGGGGAGGCACAGGCGCTGCCCCAGGGTGAGCTGCACCCACAGGAGTACCCAGCTCCCCTCCAGCACTGGTCAGGCTAATTAGAACTAAATATCTAATTTCTACCCGACTCTCTTTCAGTGCAACAAATCCCACTTGCAGTGTCGCTGTGCCATGGAGGAGATTTCCTCGTGCCGTAAGACCGAGGAATTGAGCTGCAAATGCTGTTCGGCACACGCAGCCGAGGGCTGTTCCACACGTGTTGTTACACCTACAGTAACTACAGGAACGAACCCAAACACCACACAAATACAGTCACGATGCAATTCACACCGTCATGGCCACTGCTGGCCAAACAATTACAGGTTCCTGAGCTCATCCACGTATTACAATAAAATCACATCCATAAACCAGCAGGAAACATGCAGGCTAACGCTGGGAGAAAATGTCTTTGAAAACTGAAGTGGTGACTCACTCGAGGATCGCAAAAACTGGTAGGAACTGGGATAATCACAGGATTAAAAAACAGAATAATGACCCCCAAGTCTTAAAGGAAGAACTGTTAAACCATGAGTCACGTTCCCCTTTGGCACCACCCCACCGGATCCCCCTTGCTGGGGTTTGCAGTGGAGAAGGGCAAATTCTGGGACAGCCTGGGCACTTACTGAGACCCTCCTGGGACAAGAGCCCACCAGACCAAAGGAGGAATTGAAAATCTGGAGCTGGGCAGATTGTGTCTGGCAGTCTCTGCTTGGCCTCATGTGATTTCACTCTGACTCTTAATTCTACTGGCTTTAAACCATAGTAAAAAGGCATATCCAAAATGAGAGGCACATTCTTAGAGGGTTTTTCTGCTGCCATCTGCAAATCATTATTTCTCCTTCGTAAAAATAATGAAGTGCAAATGGTTGCAAGAAAGGGAAGAAATTCCTCAGCTCCTTCCAGCAGGAATTTTTAGCGGCAGCTGAAAACGAGGAGAAAAGACCTGTGCGCAGCAAGTGTCCACTCATCCTTTCGATAGGTACCTCCAGAGCATGCGGCAGAGGAGGGCGAGCGCTCCCTGCCCCTTGCTGCCAAAGCTGTCTGACAGCACAGCCCACCCGGCACGGTCCCAAAGCACTGGCTGCCGACACACAGCTCTGCTCACACCCCGGGGCCAGCCAGAAAGGCTCCAGGTCTAAAGTCAACTTCCAAAATTAATATATAGCATTGCAAAAGGCAGCATGGGGCAAAAGCACACCTCTGCCAGGACCCCCTGTTCCCCCCCGGCAAGGCGTCGGGTGCACAAAGAGGGACTCCACGGATCAAAAGAGCCACCAAGAAATCACCCCTGAGGATGTCTGACCCACACCCACACACGGCGCTTGGGGCTGGCATGACAGTTTGTGTCTTTGGCTTCATTTTATCCTGGGAATGAGAGGGAGAAGCTTGGCCCAAAGAAAGAAGCTGTTCCGCAGCTATCTCACATGATCTTTTAGACATTTTTTTTCCCCCCTTCCAATGTGAGTCATGAGACTGGAACGAGTGAGATTGTAAGATAATTTAAACAAGTTATCAGCTCCCCATCACTGGAAACATAAAACCCCTTTTTCTCTCCAATGGCAATTAACAAGGAGCAAAAGCAGATAAAACTAGAGACAGCTGTTTGCCATCTCCGCTTAATCTTCAGATAACTATTTTCTTAAACCTCCTCAGACTAGCTTTTCCGTGTCTGCAGCACAGTGGTCCCTGCAGATGAGGCTGTCTCAAGAAGAAGGATAAGGACATAAAGGGAAAAAAGAAGATAAAGAGATGGGGGAAATGCTTGGCATGCTAAAAAGGGCGAAAACCTACAAAGCTATCGCTCAGAAGCAACACAGGAACAGAGATGAAAGAGAAGAGATTAACTTCTGTGGTGCAATTTCATGAAGGCACTGTACACAGCCTGAGTTAATAGGGCTTCTTGCTGAAAATCACACAGGACAGAATTAGCAGCAACTAAAGCAAATGGGAGGATTTGAAGATTAAATCTCAGTGCTACGTAAATGCTTGTTTGCCAGCGCACTGCCACGCTGTCCTGAAGCCTTCATTGTCACAACTCAGTTCAGCTCAGCTGGCCAGCGTTGTCTGTCCGTCCGTCTTTCCCAAGGAACCTGGAAAGTTGCTGCTGAGCAGGGACGTATCACAGATGAGATGCAGCTGAGGCGAGGACTGTGCCAGCTTCCCCGTACAATTCCATGTGCTTGCCCCCAGAAAGCCCAGCACTGGGAAAAAAAACCCCAAACCCACACCTGTCTCATGGCAATACAAAATGCCCCTAGCTAGCTGGAGTAGTGCCCAGCATCACAACTGCCTGAGCCCAGCACCCCACTGTTCTCTTCCCTACGTTGTACCTCACCAGTCTGTCCATGGGGATGGTACAGGAGACAGTGACAAAAGCTGTGCTAATGTCAAGCTACACATCTACTGCTACCCACACATCCTCCAGGCCAGCCACCTCACCGCAGAAGGCTACCAGGTTGGTCATGCACGATTCCCCCTTTGTAAATCCATGTGGACTATTCCTAACTGCCGTTGTATCCTTCAGATACTTGGAAACAGCTTCTAGGATCAGTTGCTCCACCATGTTCCCAGGGATGGAGTTAGGGCTCTCTGGCCTGGAATCCCCTGGATCCTCTTTCTTGCTCTTCTTGAAGACAGGAGCAACATTTGCTCTCCTCCAGCCCTCAGGCACCTTTCCCAGTTGCCATGGGCTTTCAAAGCTGATTGTTCAAGTGGCCTCATAACGGAACTGGTCAGCTCTCTCAGCACTTACGGGTGCATCCCTCATGCCCCATGGACTTGGGTATGTCCAGTTTGTGTATGTTCCCTAACAGGACCCTCCTCCACTGGGGGTAAGTCCTCCTGGCTACAGACTTCTGGTCTCAGGGACCTGGGGTTCTTCAGGGCCAGTCCAACCAAGATGAAGGTAGCACTGAAGACCCTGACCCTTTCCCATTACCCTGCCCCACCCAGCAGCAGACCCACCTTTTCCCTGGTCTCCTTCCACTTGTAGACAGACCCACAGAAGCTTTTGTGGTGCCTCCACACCTTTCACCAGACTCAACTCCAGGTAGGCTTTGGCTTTCCCAGTCCCATCCCTACACACTTGGAGAGTGTCTGGGTTTTCCCAGGTGACCTGACTCTTGCTTTCACCCATGGCACATTTTTTAATATTTGAGGTTTGTCAGGAGCTCCTTGTTCATCCATACAGGCCTCCTGTCACCCTTGCTTGGCTTCCTGTATGTTGCAGTGAACCATGGGCAGATGAACCTTGAAAATCAACTCACCCAATTCCAATTCTCTTAATTCTTGTGTTTTTTTTAAAAGTAAGGTCAATAGAAAGTAACTCAGAATATGTTCCAGTCTTCTTGGATCTCCCCTCTGACCTGAGAAGTCTCAGCAAGCTCTACCAAAGCTACAATCAGACACCACACTGATAAAATATTATAGGTAAGACATCACAGAGGGATGATTTTGGCTTTGTTTTTCTTGCGAATAAATGTGCTAGAAGCAATTTTCCTCTCTTTTATCCAAACCTGAAACGTATTATTGAGCTCTCTAGATTCCATTAAAGCATCAAAGCCATGTTCCACACCACGGTTCTTTAAAAAATAATCAGTGTGCTCAAAAAAAACCAGTCCAAACTCCAAAGCCTGCTTTTGGTTTGAACTGTCAAAACATTTTCCATACGCAGTACAGGTACACACTTATAACTGCCAGTCATTCCAGATGTCTTCCCTGGTAAGGAGAATTTTGCTTTCTTACTTGCTAACTTTTATTATCCATTTTGTGGACACACTTCATCCTAATTGTGTACTAAAGGCAAGTAAACAAGATGTGATTTCCAGTAGGACACCATGTAACACATGTGAGACTACACAGCACACACAGCAACCAGGATTGCTGCTTTGACCGAAGCAACCAAAAGAGTTTGGATAATAAACATGCCATTAGGGCTACGGTTTCTGAGCAGTGCTTCGGGTATTAGGACAGCTTTAAAATATTTGCCAGTATCCTTCTGAGCCAAAACCCTGCTCTAATTAGCTTTAGTAGTTACCGAGAGCCCTCCAGTAAGCAGGGGGCTGTAGTGCTGTGGCTTTTCCCTCCGTCCCAGCTATCAGCATCAGACTCTCTGCTCTGTTTCCACCTTTCCCTTCTCTGTGGCTGGTCCCACACGGGGCTCACCCCTGCCATTTCACCCCCAGACACCATCAGATGAACCATAAGGGTTGGGTTTTTTTTTTGATAAATCAGTCAAACCCTTGCGAACTGCTGGCAATTTCACATCCTCCAAGGGTTTCTTCTGCCTTTCAGATGAGTGCTTTGACTAAGACCACTTGTGACCAATTCCATCCCCGTGGCGGCATGTATATGAGAAAAACGTGTTGAATCATGGCATCTCAGCCCCTTCAAGGTCCACCTGAAGCCAGGCAGCCCCAGGTCGGCTCCCTTTGACAAAGCAGCAGTATTATTAAAGCTGCCTGAGAGATGAGCTGCTCCCATCGGCGGCAGCTGCTCACCGAGGCTGGCAGTGTGGCTGGCATCAGGGCTTTTGGCGCTCAGAGCTGGCAGCTTCCAGGCCAGAAGGTACCATGTCACCTTGAAAAGAAGCATTTCCTCTTGCTCTCCAAGGTACTCCAGGTTAGTTAAAAGTTATTTGTTTTCTGAAACGCGGTGACAGTGTAACACCGAGAACCCCCACGCTGCCAGCAGGCACGCTCCCTAGATTTGCTGCCAGTGTCAAGGGGACAGCAGGATTCACAACGGTCGGCTGCCCAAAACAAAACACTGCATTGTGCTCTTTAAACAAATGCCCTGTATCCAATTCCCTTATGCCTCTTTTACAAATTGAGCTGCTTAATTAGTCCATGATGAGTTATTGCATATATTAATAGGAAGCCCATGAATAAGCACCGTGCTGCTGCCTAGCTCAGCACACGGGCTCTCAGAGCTGGCGTGCACATTGACTCGAGCACGTGGACCCTGAAAATGAAAGTCAGCGAGAAAATCCCATCTTCATGGGCTTGGTTTTTTTATCTTGCTTCTCACCACGTAAAGGCTTCCCAGCCCCTGACAGCCTCTTGGCAACAGCAGCTTGAACAGCAGTTCAAGCTTATTTTGTCTTATTTCCTTTAATATTAGTCTGATAATGGTATGAATATTCAAAAGTAGATCATAAACAGGCCAAAATACCCCTACACACAACAGCGTCAGTGAGCTACCATCGCTGCACAGCCACTGCCGTGATGGCCCACGATGGCTTTTGGTACAGTACTGGCTACAGCTGAGCCCTTCCAAAAATCCTCATTCTCCACCTACCTGAAAGCTCAGCCTCATGAAAACGTATCCAAGGTCCTCCTGACATATGTGCTGCTCACTTCTCTTATAAAGACACTCTGATATATTATGGAGCCAGCACGCTCAGCCCTGTGAAGCGGACAGCCCAGGCAGTACCACCGACAGGGCTGCGACAGGGTATGTGCGTGGCACCGGTCACCCCCGAGGTCTCACCAACGTGCTCTCGATGGCCCTTTACTGTTGCAGGTGCCACTGTATCTGTAATGCTCTAACAACCGCACAGTGTTACAATAACCTTGCAGAGCATTGTCTGATAGTGCCGCGGGAAGCTGGGCAGTCCCAGGTAACACGGGCTTTTTGCTCTTTGAATTAGCGGCAACTAATTGGAAGCTGGATTTGCTTAACGCTGTGTCCAAATACATTCTCTGCTGCTCACATGCTGCATAAAAAGGCACCAAAACATGTTTCTTACTCCCATTTTAAAGATGGGGAACCAAAGTCGCAATAGTTGCATCACTCAGCGTTACAGGAGGGGTCTGAAACAGCCAGACACTGAACCAAAACTCACGGGGTGGTTTTGTGCAAAGAACTGACCTTTCCCATGCACTGCAAATAGGTGAAAACTTACATTCACTACATAAAATAAGCAAGGATGAGAGGAATTAAGGGGAAAAAAGAAAAAGTCTTATTTATTGCCCCACTCTGTGCTGCAGGAGAGCATGTGCCTGCTCACACCCACGAGACTGTAAAGAACCACAGCCAGCCAGCCACATTCCCTACAAAAGGCTCGCAAGGGACACGGAAATGGATCTTTTTCCCTGATCAAGAGGCTCAAACTGACAACATTCACTTTGTAGAAAAGTCATTTTACAGCTTTGAGCCCTGCTTTGCAGCAAACATGGCAAAATTCACAATGCCCCTGCAATGAAATGCAAGCCTGGACCTGGCCGGGATGTTAAACCATGTCGGGTATCATCAGGAAGGAGAAAAGGCTGTAGTTTCAATTTACCCTCTGAACATATTACAGCTGTGAACAGGAAGAAACCCAAAACACAATCAGCCATGTCCGTTCAGCACTTCTGGGTTCAGACTCCCAAATGTCAACATTTTCAGCCCGTGCAGCATGGGATCAGCTATCTTCAAAGAAGTGCATGGTATTTATTTCCCCCTTATATCAGTTAACTAATGCTACCACAATTCCCCTCTCCCCCCACCAAAGCAGCCCTGACTTTTACAACAACGTTAAGCTCCAATATATAATCCCATATTACAGCTATAACTCCTGCAGTGGCTGCCAAGGGTGTGGATGCCGGGCAGGACTGGTGCTGTCATGAGCAGATTCTGGGCGTGACTGGTCCAGGGATGCTCAATCCTTCATGTGTGATACAATCAGACTTCACATTTGCAGCAGCCCGAAAGGTTCCTTGCATACAGAAATTCAATTAAAGAATTGAAAGGCGGCCTCTTGCACCAATTTGCCCAGACAGGCACATCAATTTCTGCCCACAGTTAACTAGGGTGAAAAAAACAAAATGAAATCTGAGAGTAAAGCTCATTCTCTATTGACTAAAATTCATACTCTGCTTTCAGATAAAGGCCACTGTCAATCCACCACCTTTGTCCAAACCAGTCAGAATAAGCGTCAACAGCAGGAAATGCCGAGGGTGGTATTCAAACCAGGGAAAACTTCTAAGTGACAAGAGAGAGAAATAAAAAGATTGCAGGGAAGCAGAGTGACCGGAGGTTACACAACCACTGAGAAGGAACAGGACTATCTAAACAGCCTGGAAGATAAATACTCTTCATTGTGATGGGCTACATCTTGAATTTGTTCCCTTGATTTTTTTTTTTTTTTTTGTAAATCTCTTCATCTAGGTAAATTCCCTTTATTGGTCTACTTTTCAAGTAGTCCTCAAATCATCTGGACTTCAATACACACTTTGGAAACACATGATGCAAGCGAGAGGTCCATCCCTGGTCCTCACTGCTACACTGCTGCTGCCATGACCAACCCTCTCCTTTCCTCTCCTCTCCTAACTGCTGCACTTAAAACTTAGCAAGTGTGATATCAAGAGAAAAGGTAAAGCAAGAGACAGGGCTCATTTATTCTTCTTGCTGCTTCACTTATGAGACGTCACCAGAGCCAGGACTGCTAATCAAAATGTCCTTTTAGATGTACGGCGGGTTTTTTTAATGTGGAATGTTGATTAAAGATTTAACTCAGATCATAAAACTAATTTTATTCAGTGCTTCCAAAAAGTCTTAAAGTTTGGTGAGCCCCTCCTTCCTTATTTCAATATTTGCTGATGATAACTGACTGCCCCGAATAGCCCAGAAATGAACTCCATCACAGGGACGTTACACTCCACAGAATACGCAGCTTCTGGTAATACTGAAAAATTCAACACTAAATTATTTGAATTCAGAGGCAAAGCAACAACAAACACGTTCCTGAAAAAATTCAGAAAATCAGCTATTCAAAAATTATCTCCCCATTAGATTGTAACATCTGAAAAACCTTCACTTTTTCATTTTTTTTTAATTTTTGTATCATTTTGAAATAATTCAAGCATTAAAGTGGTTTATTGGAAAAATACATAACATATAGTCTTCTCTGGACACAAAGGTATCTTGCTCACTATTATGCACAGGAACACTCTCACATATTAGAATAAAAGAGACAAATAGAAAGTAGACCACAGAACACAGTACAACTTAACTGTAATACAAAGCTGCAATATTTCCTTCAAAAGTTGGCTGCTGTGACTTTCACGACCATGTACAAGTCATAAATATAAACCCTTTAAACCTAACACAATTCAATTTGAAATTAAATTCTGAAGTGTCCACAGTTTTTCAAACTCATACAAACACATAAAATCTGTTACTGCATGGATTTTCATTCAAATTTATGAAACTGCATGAAAATACAGATCTTGAAATGGATACCTCCATCAAACACCAGCGCAGACCACAGCTCTGCATCCCACCCGGCTGCCGCAGGAACCGCTGCTAGGTCCTTGGCAAACCCCAGCATCTCAGGTATGTGGTATGATCTATATGACATGTAACATAATGTATGTGTTTGCACAGCCTCCCTGCTCCTGCCACGCTTCCCAGGGATTTTAACAGACTCCTCCTGGGCCTTCAACACACGAAAGAATCACTTAGTCTTGTCTGTTGGCCACTTTGCAGTGAAAAACAAGTGCTGGAAGTGTTACTTGAAAGAGTTGCATCAGAGGTAGAATACTTCTGTCCCAGAGATGTGATGAAACATACACTGAAATTGGTACCACCCGGACAACAACTCTCCTTTTTGAGCAGCCATCCCAGGGTTTCTCTGGAGCAATGACAAGACCATGAGATGCTGAGGGCACCCTTAGAAGGCAATGCCAAATGCTGAAGTGACAAAAGCACGACCAAGTCCCTAAGCCACACTAACATTATGCCTAAGCAAAAATCACAGAATAAAATATACCGCAATACATGCCCTCCCCGTCATACTAGAACCAGCCATAATAAAAGATACTCCATTCACATGCGATTTCATCCAACATGATAAAAACCCTTAAGATGTGTTGGCTTGAGGAAGGCAAGGTCAGTCTGAGGCCAATGCACTGACCTTGTTTTTATTCATTCTTTCTAAGGAACAAAAACTGAGGACTGGGGCTCAGTCCTGCTCGATATGCCAGTGCAAAGAGGGAGGAAAAAGAGGAGGGTGAACGAAGCACTTTGATCCTGTTCCTCTGAACACACGGCAGGCCAGAAAACCAGAGGAGCAACAGCACGCCCGAAGTGGTGAGCAACAGCACTGAAGTAACAGCGGGCAGCTGTTGCACACAGTCACCACAAAGGAGCGAGGCAGCAAATCCCACCCCACTCCTGCAGCCCTACCTGAAGTGACAAGCTCAGGGATGGGCATGGGTTTAAGGACATCAGGCAATTTGGGCTTGAATCGCCAAGATCTGAGCTGGGTGATCTAAACCCACCCTTGGTCACACTTCAAACACACCAGCACCCTCCTGCCATTTCAGAGACGATGAAGGCTCAGGGGGGTAGGGAAAGCCGGGGTGGTCATGAACAGGAGTCCCACACCTCCCACCCCTCATCCAGAACCCCCACGAGCAGCCCAGCCACCACAGGAACCTGTCACCTTCCCAATGGCTCATACCTCACCAGGACAGTGCTGGGCTGTAGGATTTTTATTTCATGCCAAATCCAATGATTTACACCAGCTATAAAACCAGCAAGCTGGCTGCATCTTCTCTTCCGTAGCAACCTGCACCCATCCAACAGCGCACAGTTTAGTCCAGATCTTATTTTTTTTTTTACTGACCACCTTCCATACAAGCTCAGTTGCTCAATAGGATGTGCCTGCTTTGCTGGCAAAAAAATTAAGCCTATGAGTCAACTGGAGTTCAGATCCATAACAACAAAATGATGGAAAAAAATGTAATAGAAAGAGCCAGAAAGCTTAATTCTTGGCTGCTGCATACTAAGAATTAAATGCTGATAGCTAGCTCAGTGTAAGTCAGTATCTTTTGGTACTAGTTTAAACTTCATGTAGATAATCAGGAGTAATCACATTGCACAAATGTTTCATCAAAACTAACTTGGAAAAACTAGGCACTAATAGCCAGTTAATGACACCTTTTGTTTTTGCTGGGCAGGATGCCTAGAATGCCTAAAACTCCCTTTATTTTCCCTGATCAAGTAGGCAGCCGCCCAAGTGCCCCAAAAGCCCAACCACAGGGAGTGGGAAGTGATTAATGCTACACCAGCTGACCTGCTGCAGCCCTTATCCTTTTCCAGATAAAATTAGAAAATACTTCATCCTCCTTTTAATTTGCATGATATTCACCTGCATTTTCAACACTTATTACTGCGTTCATAACAGAATAACTAGACTAAAGACTGAATGTGAAATAGAGTTTCATTTCCCAGACCATGTCTTATATTTTAATTAATTCTAATAACTGCTTATAGCTATTAGCACAGTACCAAGTTGGGACTTGCACATATATATATACATATCATTAAAGCTCTCTGCAGGAGTGTTTTTGCAGATTATTTTTCCAAGTCCCTGGTTTTGTTTGGAATTTGGGGACAGTGGGGATGGTCTGGGCTGTCTGTCTGTCAGTCCCACCTAAGTTGAAGGACAAGTGTGGAAGAGGGTCTCCCGCTTTGCATTTATGGCTTCTTCAGAGGAAAATTGAATGTTCACACACCTCCATGCTTAGGAGACGCTTGCATTCAAAAGCCTTTGCTCCTACAAATCCCAGCTCAACCCCACCTTGCCCTGGTGCCTGCAGACGCAGGGGGACACTGTCAGCACTGAAGACCTCAGACCTTGGTCCACCGCGGTAACTCTTTATCCAGCTGGATCCAGACAATCCATGTCCACGTGGGTGTTTGGGGGCTGTTACACAAAAAGAGGATTATTTCCTTAGACTTACAGTTGCTGGAAACTATTTGACACTTGGAAAGGAATGGCTACAGCCCACAGAGGCAGATGGCTCCAGCCCCCTCCTCCGTCGGCGGTGGGAAGCGGGGAAAGACCACCGAGAAATCCCAACATCCCCTGAGCGATGGAACCACCACCTGACATTCAAACCAAACAAAGTTTAAGGCGCTATAAAAAATCTGTACTACATTTTCTTCTAAGGCAAGTAATCTATTATCGGCACAGTTTTCCATCACCCAAGAAGCTGTGTGAAACCAACGAAAATATTTCCACATGGGGAAAGTTTCAGTGTTTTCTTCCAAGTAACTTTGCAGCCAATTAATTCAGCAAAACATGCAAAACTCGCACAGAAATGGGCCTGCCTTCCAGCCAGCACAGATCGTGCCTTTCTTCTTTTTAAGTAGGAAAACCAGTTCATTTTCTAAAAATGGTTTCCATTTCATAGTCACGAAAATAATATTCCAAGTGTCCTCTCTCCTCAGTGAAACTATTTCATGTAATTCCTGCAGCATCTGGTTTTATTTCAGGAATTCTATCATTTCATGTCTGGCTTTGTCATGCAACTGTTATAACTGAGACAAGGGATGTGAACTAAAATGGGGATAAGATTTTACAGTATGTTTATTTTGACTTCTGAAAAGCTTCATTAAGGTCCAGACTATCCTTTTGGACAGGGGAATATGATTTCTGCTTCCAGCAGTTTTCTCCTGAATTTAACCCAAAGACAGAAATACCTAGAGAAACTGAGAGCTTTGTGTTCTGTTTTTTATTGAGCCTTAAATAATTACGCCTTTCTATGCGTGGCACAATCTATATTTGAAAAAGACAAGTGGGAAAACACATGAAATCCAGTGATTTGTAACTGAAGACTGAGAAGAAACAGATACTTTATGTGAGGTTTTAGGTTTTCTGTGAAGGCAGCAGGGGAAAAAATGCAAGTGAATTTATAGGCATGATCTTTCTTTAAATCCTTCCCAAAGAACCAGGAAATAATCAGGTCTGAGCAAAGTTTTGATAAGCAGCTTTCCAGTGCGGAAATAATATTTTTTTTTGTGATAATGTTGGCCAGCAGTACAGAAAAATGGCTGTTTGGGGCACTTTGCTGCTACTAGGACATGAAATCCCTTCTGGCAGGATCTGCTTAGAAAGCTTCATCCAAAGCCAGCTACGTGCAACACCCTGAAGCTCTCCACCACTTTTACTCCAAATTCCTGCTGTAATACCTTCAGGGACACAGAAGATTTGGTTCCCAGTGATGAGTCTTGCCCCGATTTCCCAGACCATGAGCATCTCTGCAACACCAGACTGGTGCAGCTTTGCTCAGAGAAGAGGACTGTGATGCCTCCTGAAATACTGTTTCAAAATAAAATCTATCTCTAGTACTTGTGCTGCTATTATTACTATTATCATCACCATCATTTTTACCCTCTGGTATGCTCTTTCCCAGTTGCATTAGGAGTAGTTGTAGGCTCTTCCCTACTGGGGAGGAATTGGCTTTTTCACACTAGGCTTGCAGGATGGCACGCTCTTGCTACAACGCGGTCTCCAAAAGATGCCCCCCTTTCAGAAGTTCTCTTTGGCCTTGTAATTTGCCAGTATGCTAATTCCTGGTATTAATAATCACTTGCTGTATCTGGTCGCCTGTGCAGCATTTGCCATTTAAAAGGATTTCACACGTATCAGAACACACTTACTCTGGGAAAGCATTTGATCTGGAGTAACATGCAGTGCCCTAAATTGTGTAAAGCTAAACTGCATTAGCTCACTGGGGCTTACGCTTAGTATATTGTAAATATATAGCTTTAAACATATCCACTTTTGATCTCAAATCAGAGGAAGAATAATAAAATAATCCACCAAAGATGGGAGCTTGGGAAGATGCAGTGACTAAAAGCATCCTTTGTTTTGAGGCTAAGCTGGCTCTGAACCAGAGCCCTCTTACCAGAGATGGAGAAAGCAGTTAATTTGTTCAGCTACTAAAAAACCGATTAAAGTACAAGGCTAAAGCACATTAAATAACATCGCTTTCCTTCTCAAAGCCAATCAAATGGTTGTATAAAACAAACAGAAGCATTTTATAATTCAAATGGAAAAGGAAAGAAGGTTGAATTTGCACAAGACAGACCCAGGCACAGCCTTTTTCAAAGTATTTTTCTCTCCAGGAGAGAAGCAGTAGCAACCTGTCTTCCATTCGGGAAACGCTAGGCATGCTGGCAAGTAATCCATCATGTCAAGCTCTTTTTTTCCTTCAAGTAATTATTTAGAGCTCACAGTGTATTAATTTAACGGTAGGTCTCATCTACATAGTATGCTAAAAGCTCACATTTAATCAGAAATCAGCCTCACGCTTCCTAAGCACCACCTCTCCCCCGTTTCTTTGATTGGCCTGACTCCGGCAGTGGTGATGAAGGACAAGAGCCTTTCATCCCTAGGCAGGCAGCGCAAGGCACCCGAACCCGGTAACTCATCTTGAATGACACAGCGGCCAGTTCCAGGGCTGGGCCAAGAACTCATGCAGAGCAATTTATCCAGTTCAGGCAACAATTTCAACCACCTTCCCCACTTATGAACTGCCAAAAGCGTTGGTATTTTGTAAGTGTTTAAAATATTTACAGCTTAGGATGAGCATATTAATACAAGCATCTTGAAAGGCTACGGGATTCAGCAATAACCCCAAAGCCTCGGCACCGCACACGTGCTACAGCATGTTCCAACAAACATATGGAAACTGGTGACATTTCTGAGGGACAGCGGGGGGACAGCAAAGCTGGTTTCAGGTGCATTCGGAGCTATGTTAACCCACACTGTATATATGACACGTGCATGAGCAGAAGGTACTACAGTAACCTCAATGGTTACTGTAATGTAACTGATAATAATATAACCGATGTCACACGCTGACAGAAGCTAGAGCGATCTGGGGATACAACCAAATACAAATGACAGGGTCTATGATCGTTCGTTAATGCTCCACATCCCTTTCACGAAAGGACAGCTCTCTAAAAAATGACACCCCCTCTTCCCTCCCAGCCTAATGCAAACCCAAACGCTCCACTTTGCATTTCATTCAAATCACAAGAGACATTTCAGGAAGTAACAAATTGAAGGGATTTTTGCCCTATATATTTTCACAACAATAATTTGCTTTACTTTATGCAAAAAATGTCATGAATATGTATTCCAATAGCAGCACACATAAATCAGAGCTTGGGGTGAATACACAGCACGCAGCTCCTCAATTAGAAACCTGCCTTCCCTGGGGATTAAGCAGACTGTTTGCCAAACACCAGGAGCCACTCTGGCCACAGCAGCAAGGTTTAAGCAATGCATTGCCCCAGCTATGTATGTGTATGCCCAGGCTCCATGCAGCGGCTGCAGCTGCCCTTCCCATGGCCAGCTCTGCTCTGCTTCCCTCTCTGAGATGTTTGATAACGTGCAGTGTTTGCTGGGCCACCCGGTCCCAGGTATTCACAGGTCACAGAGGTATCAGCCTGTAACGCTCATCCTCAGCAAAAAGCACTTGTCTGAAACAGTCCAGCGTTGCTCTCAACAACACCTGGCTTAATCGCAGGATGTGGTGCAAAGTACCGAGTCTCTGTTTTCCTTCATGCTTTCCCAGGTTGGGGCAATGCCAGGGAGGGAGATTATTTTTTTCACAGCATTACTATATGAAGAAGCAATACTCAATAAAGCAGCATATTTTATCCAGACACCAGATATAAATGGTGACACAATGCCGGTGCAAGCCCAGTTCACACAAGGAGGATCTGGTGCTGTGGCTACCCACATTAAACTGCGCCAGCTAACCTGCTCTGCTGCTGACTGAGCAACACCCTGCCTGAAGATTCAGCCAGGCTGATACCGGGCTCACACACAGCTCTTAGAAATAAAAATCTCGTTTGACTGACACATGTGGTTCTCACCCGGAGATAACCCTCTCTGCCTGGATGTGGAAGCTCACCAGCCTTTTTTTCCCTGCAGAAATAACCAGAGTTGCATCTTTGCTGACGACACCGGGCTGAGCGGAGCAGTCAGCATGCTGGAGGGAAGGGATGCCATCCAGAGGGACCTGGGCAGGCTGGGGACATGGGACTGTGTGAACCTCATGAAGCTCAACAAGGCCAAGTGCAAGGTCCTGCACCTGGCTCAGGGCAATGCCAAGCACAAGCACGGGCTGGGCAGAGGTGGACTGGGAGCAGCCCTGAGGAGAAGGACTGTGGGGTGTTGGTGGACGAGGGGCTCAGCGCGGCCCCGCAGCGTGTGCCCAGAGCCTGGGGAGCCATCGGTGCCCTGAGCTGCATCCCCAGCAGCGTGGCCGGCAGGGCCGGAGGGGGATTCCCCCCCTCTGACCCCCCAGCAGCGCTGCGTCCGCTCTGGGCCCAGCATAAGGAGGACACGGAGCTGTGGGAGCGGGTCTGGAGGAGGCCATGGAGATGCTCGGGGGGCTGGAGCCCCTCTGCTGTGCAGCGGGGCTGGGGCAGTCGGGGCTGTTCCGCCTGCAGAAGAGACGCTCCGGGGAGACCTTGGAGCAGCTCCCAGGGCCTGGAGGGGCCGGCAGGAAAGCTGGAGGGGGATGTTTTATGAGGGCCTGTAGCCACAGGACAAGGGGAATGGCTTCCAGCTGAGAGGGGAGATTTACCCCAGCTCTTCGGAAGGAATTTGTGCTGTGGGGGTGGTGACACGGGCACAGGCTGCCCAGAGCGGCTGTGGGTGCCCCATCCCTGGCAGGGCTCAGGGCCAGGTGGGACGGGGCTGGGAGCAGCCTGGGCTGGGGGGAGGGGGCCCTGCCCGTGGCCGGGGGTGGCACGAGGTGATCTTTAAGGTCCTTCCCACCCAAACTGTTGGGTAATTCTATGGTTCTTTTAGAAAACCTGATCAGGCTGCGTCTCTGAGACCGGCAGCGGGAGCAGGGGAGCCCCAGACCAGGAGCAGGGCTGCGTGTGCTGCAGCATGGTTTGGGGAGAGCTGCGGGCGGATGTTCACGCTGGCCAAGATGCACCTTCACTGTGCTGCGGTCCCACGGACTGACACCAGGCCCTGCATGTAACCCCTCTGTAAACTGATCCCAAGAAGATCCTCACTATCTTCTGGTCACCTGCAAAGGCTGAGAGTGTAGGTGCTCCAGCAACATGGTGTGTCCAGAGGGATGTTGGGGGTCTTACATGTGCCCCTGGATGGTGGCAGTGCCACAGCTCTGCATGGCCTAGGTCCTCTGAAATGCAAAGCTGGGAGAACAGACCCCAGTCAAACTTCACAGAAACCGGCAAGCACTGGAGACTTCAGTAAGTTCCAAGTCTGACCCAAATCCCTTATTGTACCCAGATCACAGGTTTAGAAAGGATTCTGCGTATCTCCCACGGAAAATCTGATCTACAGAACTGCAAACTCTTACAACTACCATCAGCATCGATCACACTGTCAAAAGAAAGGTTCAGTTCCACTCGGACCAGTGGTTTGACTCAGATTCCATCCATGAGCATTACTTTGAAGCAGCAGCAATCATCAAAACAGAAAACTGATGAAACACTCAGGGAAAACACGTTTTCAAATACTCCGTTAACTCATCCTCAATCACAGGGATTATTTTTTGTATCATGAGTCGGCAGGATCATACATCTTCCAAAAATATTGAGAGCAGAGCAAGGCTAATGTCACCTGAATCAATTAACTGGAAACATTTACACCACAACGAGCAGAATGCCAGGACAACTCTCACAAGGACAAGACAACTGGATCATGAAAGAAAACCACGTGCCTGTCTGCATCTCACTCTGCTCTCTATTGAAGGCATCTGGAAAGGAGAACAGCAGGGCAAAACAAAGAGGCTGGCGCTGGATGCACGCTCCTGCCCTGGAACGAATGATGGCTATGGATTTGTTCTCAATGCTCAGATTTCTTCGCATGATGTGAGGCCCTGTATTTCCATGCTTAGGAATTCATCATGCTCATCATCACATTTCCATCATCATTTATTTCATCATCAAATGGGTTCTCAGCAATAAACTTGAGTTCTGTGCTTTCTTAGATTCAAGCAATACTCTACTCTGAGGGCATGCCCATAGCAGCAATAAAGATCCCTAGATCCAGATACTGCATCCCATTCCAACAGAAAATTTCTACCTACTGTGGTGACGAACCAAGAGAAATAGGAAAATGCCTGAATAAAGACTTGCCTTTTTTATATTTGCACAACTCATAAAACCAGATGGGTTTACTCTTTTTAATATGTTAAGATTTCCCCTTAGCTAACATCAAGGAGTTGCCATTTTCTACCTACAGGGAATTCATTGTGGATCAGCTCAAAAGGCACGAGAGCATAAAAGTGGGTATTTTCTAATAATTTCAGTTGTTACCTGCTGTCCTGCACATGTTTGTAGTGAAATAAGTTAGCTCACTTCTTCAGGATATGATCATGCCACTTCCAGGACATCATAATTTAAACAGTGATTCTTATGTAACATGCCCGAACCGCAAGGCAAGACGTCATGGAATATGTTTTATATTTGTACATGCTCAGGAGGAACATTTGCTGTCTTTAAATAGCATCGCCTTTCAAAGAAACTGATAGGGAAAAGAAAAAGTAGATAATGACAGTCTGGGAATGAGCCTTTTACAGGCAGGTCCTCCTGAGCGGAGCCCCGCGCAGGGCAGCCCCAGGACCCTGATGGCCTGAGGGGGCCAGGGCCAGTTACCAGAGACAGGGGATGCACCAGTTATGGCACAGGGTGCTCCAGCACCACAGGAGCATTAGAAAGTTAAACTTACATCCGAGATGATAAACAGGGAAGAAGAAGCAATTGGTTTTCTTAGGTGTGAAGTGTCTAGCTTATGCAGTGTGTTGGTAAGTATTTAAGATAAGCGGACTGACTGTCATGCTGCTTGCTGGAAGGCAGGAGCCGCTTCACATTGATAGTTCAGCCCCACGGTGTCTGTTGGCTTCAGACTTCTCAAGCACTGCAGGTGTTCAGGCCACCAAGGCCTGTCTCTCCTTGACCCAGCCCCGGGACTGTTAGATATCAGCCGTGTCACTACACTTCACATGTCTGCAATATTTTTCCTTTTTGTTTTTTTAAAGCAACATTTCAACCACCCTTAGAAGAGAAACATATTTTATAAGGTGGGGACGATTTCTCAAAGCTGCTCTTCCTGACAGTATAAATGTTTCCTGCAGTGATTTTTTTTTTTTCACCTAAGCGCCACTGATGCATTGATTCTGTTCGTCTTCCTTCCAACCCGCTGTTTATGTGAAAAAAACAAATTCTGGCAATAACAGCAGTGCCAGAAGATGCATTTGAGATGTCTACTCTGTCAGCTGCATCTCCACAACTCATCAATGCCAGTGTGCATGTCCCTGCTACCTGTACATCAACTCTCAGATTAGCACACATTTTTATGGCCCATCTAAACCTCCCTAAAGTGGTTTGAAATGAAAGCGCTGACGCATCAGCCCTTGCTGCAGAACACGAGTGCCAAATGCAGTATCCACACAAAAGGAAGCAGATATCATCTTTGAGCATCTCTACTAGTGATGTACAAGGAAGGGTCAAACGAGGAACAGCAGCAGGAAAAAAAATCAAATAGAAAAATCTGTAATACCTGCCAATGCTGACTTTTAACTGGCTCAGATGGGCTGGCAAGCACAGCAGCGATGAGGAGGATGAAGTCAGGCACGCTAATCTGATTAACAGGTGATTAAAGGACACGGACTGAGAAAAGAAGGGGGCAAAGGGCTAACAAATACCACACTCCCAACAGCAGAAAGGAGGACACTGTCTGCCTTGATGATGAAATGAGTGTAGTTTTGACAGATCTGGGTCTGCTGTGCTTAACCTCTCCTGCAAGGAGATTTTGAGCTGATTTGTTCTGTCAGGAGAAATCCTTCCTGCTGCTGAGCGCTTCCCCTGCATATTATGATTTAGCCAGCGGCAGGGTGCAGAAACAACTTGGACATCACTTGCTGTAAACTTGTGCGCATCTTCCGCACTTTACGGCTTTCCCAGAGTCGTCTTATGAACATACATGAGTTGTGAAGCAAGGCCACGCAAACAGAGGTGACATAAGGACCGCAAGGTGCAGCTCTTCTCAGCGATCCCAAATGCAGGCATCCAGCCTAAGGCATTTATCCAAACTCCCACTGCAGGAGTTAAACTTAAGCAGCATGAATCACCCCAAGTGCCCAACTCTTTCTTCTCATTATAAAGGACACATACCCCCCTCTGAGATTTCTCAGCAAGGGATGGAAGAGGAGACTCTTCAACTAAGAAGCCCAGAGTTGCGGCAGCACAGCCGGCAGCATCGTGTGGCCACAGCCAGGTGCGTCCGCGGTGGCACCACTTTTGCACGCACAGTGCGACGAGATGGAAACACATTCAGGAGTCCTCTCTTTCCCTTCAGCCACATTCAGGCCTAGGTCTTTGAGAAGGGAGTGAAACTGCATGTGGCCAACAGTCAGTGCTTGGTGAAGAGAAGAAATGGAAGGCCCCAGTGGAAGGGCCCAAGAAAAAACAACTCTCCATTTGCTTACTCTGTGGCCCTGCTGATTCTGCAGCTTTCCCTCATCCCCCCACCCCCCCCGCCCTCTATCCAAGCTCCAGGCTCCCTCTCCGCTGAGCACCTCCCCAGTGCAGGAGACCTTTCGTACCCCTTCATTACCCCCACTGCCCTCCTCTGAACTGGTTCCAACTCAAAATATTTTCTGAGACTGAGGTTCCAGAGCTACACAGCATGGTCAGGGTGTGGGCAGCTCTAGCAATGGCCTCATTTTTACCCTCTGCTCCTTTCCTGACAAATCCCAGTGTTTTCATGGCTGCTGACACAGACATGACTTTTTCAGGAGCTGCCCACGATAAGCCACTGAAATGCCAATCCCCAACTCCCCACAGAGAGGACAGAGTTTCACAGAGCAAAAAATGGACATCAGCAGATAAATCAGTGGGCACGCACGACCCTGTATCAAACGTGGGTCAACCATAACAATACTTCTATATTTAAAGTACCAAACGCCTCTGAAGCAATGCTAACAGAGAAACCTGCCCGTGTGTTTACTCCTAAGTGCCACAGACCCTTCCAGGTGATTACCAAGAGCATTTGCACAAAGGGCTGTTCATGCCCTTCAGTTGACATTATCGGATTGTACTGGGGCTGGCTGAGCCCCGCAGCAGCCCTCACAGGGCTGTGCTTGTATTGGCAGCTGGAAAGATGGTGATAACGCACCAGTGTTGCACAGCATCCAGGCTGCCTCTCCAACCTCCCCCCCACACCAGTAGGCTGGGGGTGGGCAAGATCTTGGGAGGGGGCACAGCCAGGACAGCTGAGCCAGAGTGACCAACAGGATATTCCATACCATATAACGTCTGCTCAGATGTAAAAGCTGAGAGAAAGGAGGAGGATGGGGCCCATTCGTTATTTATGACATTGGCCTTCCGGAGCAGCTCCTAGGCACACTGAAGCCCTGCTTCCCCGGAAGCGGCCAAACATCATCTGCTGATGGGAAGTAGGGAATAACATCTTCTGTCTTCCTTCGCTTCTGCACATACAACTTTTGCTATTGCTTCATTAAACTGTCTTTATCTTGACCAAAAAGTGGGTTTTTCCATTCTATTTCCTCTCTCCCTGCTCCCCTGGTCTGCTGAGGAGGGGAGTGACAGAGCAGCTTGGCGGACACTGGGCATCCAGCCAAGGTCAACCCACCACACAGATATTCTTTAAGTCTGTTCTATTTACATGATACACATTTGCCAAGAGCTAAATGCTTTCAATGAGAATAATCTAATACAAGCTGCTCATTTAGAATAAAGTTCTCCTTTTTCCTTTACAGCGAAGCTTTCCAATAATGAAAGCAGCCGGTCCCAAAATGCCTCAGGACTTACTCTTAACTGGAATTGAAATATGGAAATCCAAGAAAAAAATCTCATTTGCACCCCTTGAGATGTACTCCTAAGCCAGAACCAATATCATTCCCTCAGCGCAGTGCCCAAAGTTCTTCAGCCTTGGGCCAGGCCTCCTACAGCTATAAAAAAATATTGTTCTTCTCTCTCCATAAACCTACATGAATTTACACCACCAGCATAAGTACCAACTGAACACAACCTCTACCAGACATACCTATTCATTTATCTACAGTTCAAATAATGTACCTAAGGTGTGTATATCTGCTTGAAGAGCATGTACTGTGCACTACTTCAAATGTTGCTATAAAACAAGGAATTTTATGAATACCTGTTGTTTAGTTAATCATTGATTTATTTCTGAAACCTGCATACTGGAAGTCAGATCAACTTTATGAGAAAAAGGAAGAGAGATACAATTTTATGAGAAGATAAAAAAAGAGGTTTATTATATATTACCATTATAGTTCCTCCTTCAGATGTTTCAATGTCTAAAGAAATTTAAAGCTCCCTCTGTATTTTCCTCCCTCCTCTATAGCGATGATTGCCTTTAGATATATAAACCAGTTACAGTAATATAACCAAAAATGATGACATGCCATCGGTATTTTATTATGCATTCAATTTTTTAGGAGTTGGATTATAACTGCACCGCACAAGCCTGGTCAGTAAAGCTGAGAAAACTTCTGCAAAGATAGCAAAACCGACAATTTCCCATTTCATATCACATTTTCAAAAGCAGTGAACATATCGCCCTCTTAAATGTTACAGGTCTTCTAAAATTGATACCAATAAACACATTTTTCCTTTTACACATGTCACAGAAAGAGTCAAGCAAAGCCATTAAACATGCACACCGCTACACCAGGAACAAGGCGCTCCCCCGCCCAAACGAAATCAAAGCAGCCCAGGCACACGCTCCCCCAGGGTGCTCAGTTTTTAAGTAGATAGTTCTCAATTTTATTGTTCAGAAAGATGCTGGGAAAAGGGGAGGAGAGGAGCAATTTGGCATCGAAGTGTCCGTCACAAAAAATAAAAATACAGTTGCTGCAAATGTTTTTAAATACAACAGAGAATTTAAAAACAAGAGATACTTTCCAGCTGAAATCAAAGCAGAATATACAGACAAGCTCCCTGCCTGGTGTGTAAATCTCTACCAAGAGCAGCTTTTGGAGCCGTGGAAGACGCAAATGAGACCAGCACACCCTGTCTCTACATCTTCTATCCCACCAACACAGGTTTTTGCCAGAAGCATTTCCCTCTCAAGGGAGCTGAGGTCTTGCCCACACAGTTCACAGCCCACCCCCCGGCCCTTCACCCTCCTCCAGGGCACATGGCTCCTGTCCTCCCTAGTCACCAGGGGACACAGCTCCATGTGGTCGGGTCATTAAACCAGAACAGCAAAACCTGCTCCACAAAGCGCCTTCACACTATGCTAACCCCATACCTGCCTCTGGTCCCTCGCCTCGCTTGGCCAAATCAAAAAGCACACTTCACTCACCAGAAATGCTCCTCCACAAGCCTGTCCTTGCACTGGGGACCCCAGTCAACACTGGATGCAGCTTCAGCCTACTGTTAAGCTTGTACGTTAATAGAAAAAAGTAATATTTAATGCCAGTTTCAGCCGAGGTAATCATCCTGTTACTGTTCTTGATGTTCTCCCTGTATCACACAAATGATAATCCCTGAACAACTGTTTGCTCCTGTAATATAATCTAAATAGACAACATAACTCTTGTAAAAATGAGACAAAAGACATGACAAGACACTCTTTCGTGTATTTGACAAAAGCAGCAGATGATGTAAATGAATGATTTTGAAAGGCTTTTAAAATGGTTCACTTGGCTGATTTTTGACTGTCAGCAAAAATTATCATTGAGATGCCCTGCTTAAGAAGTTCTGTATGCTGTTCCTGCAGCTCTCGCAAACCACAGTAACTAAGACCTCCAAGGCAGCGATCAAACAGGTTTGTTTTCTTAATAATTTTTAAGTCTTCTTTATTTTGAAGCTTTTGCTTCATGGCCTCAGAAGCACATGGACATGCATTTTCAGCCAACATGGGAGCCCTGCAAGGAGACATGGGGGGGGGGGTGGTTCATCAGCAAACCTTTGGCCAAGAGGTCAAGTCCCAGTAAAGCAGATATGGTCAGTATGGGAGGCTATCCATGCCTGCTATCAAAGTGAAGCAATGGAGAAGTGATGCCGCGGGATGAATGGGCAGGTGAGGAGTAAGGCTGAGCAGCAAGCAGAGCTGGTGACCTATCGCCGTGGCACATCAACAGCCCCAACACCGGGCAGCAGCTCCTCCCTGTCTGGGCAGCAGAAATGCAAGAAAACTACCAGGGACTTGGCAGCTGTGATGATCTTGGACTAGAAATGCAGTTGCAACCCTCTGATAATGTAGGTAGCAAGAGCTGCGAAGGGGGTTGGGATGGACAATGTGGCTGATCACCCTTTTGGGTGCTCTGGCAAGATCTCTTGGTCTCCAGGTGCCAAGGCCACACACTGCCCCTTGCTTGTGGCTTTGGGCATGGCTGCCAGGAGTTCTTGGTGGGAACAGAAGAGTTTGGGTGCTGTCAGAATAGCTCACTGCAAGAGCTAGCTGGAAGATCACAAAACTGCATTTTCTTCCAGCTCTGGGTTTTTCAGACTGTTGAATGGAGACATCTGTGGTGGCCATTAAAGCAGGGAGAGGGGAACCCCTGGGGCAGGCAGCATGTGTCATCTCTTGTGACTCACCACCTCTGAGCACCCACTGGATATGCCATGGGAGCAAGGACAGCTAAGGAGAAAACAAAGCTCGCCAAAATCCAATTTCACCAGGATGGTGAGGTGTTACAAGATCTGGAGCTGCCTGAGCAGAAACCAGAGCTATAGGAATATTATTTTTCTTTTAATGTTCACAGCCAAAGCCCAGGTTCCTAGTCCTGGAAAAATCCAGCAAGGATCATGAGCTTTCTGATGACCCACACATAGATTCAAGTACAAATGGCCAAAGTCAAAATTATGAATAGAAAACCAGACGTAATTCTGTACCTTTATATGGTTTTAAACCTCAAATCCCAGGAAGGAGAGAGGAAACATTTTACATCTGGATACAAACTTTCTTTCATTTATTTGTAGCTCTACAGATGCAAAGCCAACCAAATCAGACCAAATAGAGGGGTGACAGCTGAGCCTCAGGTGTGGGTTTAGATTTACTCTCCTGAAGTTCTCTGCTGCTTGGAGAGGACTGGGAAGAGGTAGGGGGTGGGGGTGGAATGTGTGTCCTGCCAGCACAGGGAACCCAAGGAAAGTCACAGAGGGATGTTTCAACCCAGGAATTTGGACCAATTCTCTCCATCCTGAGCTCTGGAGACAAAATGGGCAGGCACAGGGGGCATACTGAGTGCGTGGGGTTAACACAGACACAGCTGTGCTACAGGGCCCCATAAGCAAAAGGAGAATATTAACAGTTACCTTCCTTTGGTAGGTGGATCAACACCTCTCCATGGAAAAGACCATATAGCAAGGAGTTTCTTTACCACTCACAATGTCTTTGCCAGCAATGTTAATGCTAGCTCTTAAGCATTAAAGGCTACAGCACCCACCCACAGTTCTGGCTCGTCATTTAATATCCAGCTCTAGATCCTTCATCTGGAAAGCAAACAAAATGCACCCTTAGGCAATTATAAAAATATGCCCTTAGCACAATCAATGCTTGAAGGACGCCAAAGCACAAATAAGATAAAAGATACTGGAAACAGGCTGCTGAGCTGAACAGGTCAGTAATGAGACTGTTTATTACTGTGCTTTCTCCTGCAGAGGTACCCACCTGCCGTGGTTTGGGAGATGTGCAGGACGGGGATGTGCAAAATGCTGGGCAAACATCTGAAGCACTTAAAAGCCAACATACCAGGAGCATCCCCAGCAACTCTGGCCAGGAGTGAGGCACTTGGGAGGTGCTGCTCGACCTGGCGTTCTGGCAGCTGGCACCCCAGGGAGCAAGGAAGGGTGACAACACCAAGGATCATCGTCCTCCTAAAGTGAGCAGGCCAGTGCGGAAAATACTTTGTTATCTATTGCTTTGGGTATTGCTATCATCTTGTGTCTTGGAAAAGCAGAGCTATAGGCTTAAACTCCTATCTTACTTACTAAGTTGTATATATTTAGTCCAAATGTGAATTTATCCCCAATTGTCTCTCTCATTTTAACTCTGTTGCTTTGACAGAATGAAGTACCTTCTACAAAAATAAACTTGGGTTCTTTGTGCCCGAGGCAGATCTAAACAGTTACCTCCTCTATTGGATTATATATGAATTCTTCATCATGAGCTGCATTATTTGCGGCAGTTTCTGCAGCATTAGGAAATTCTGATTCTCTTTTCGGTCCTGGCACTGAGCTTCAAGGCACAGATCTGATAATAAGGAACTGCGGTCAGCACAAAGCAGTATTTCCTAATAAAGTAAAAACGCAAAAAAAAGGGGTGATCTTGGCTTGCTTAATGCCACTTCATTTGCATATGCCCACTAGCAGTACTTCAGTTAATTAATACATATTTTGTGTCTGTAGATGAATATGAAATAATGGGGTTATTATTGAAGCTTTAGGTATGAATTTATTCAATGAACAGGTTAGCTTAGTTCCTGGTGTATTCTCCCAGTATTTTCTGTGCAAATAAGATATAATAACTCTCTAGAAGGTGGTGACACATGACAAAATCCAAGAAGGATGCACTTGTATTTAAAGCTAGGTGAGTTAATTAGCTCATAAAATGGAAGAACTGCTTGGAGGGGGCAAGGGGTGGAAGGATGAGAAATGACACCACCTTCCAGTGAAAAAATGTGTTTTGAAAATATTAACCCTTCTGGCTCAGGTTCATCTCCAGAGGCCTTAATCCAGAAATGCACTTAAGAAGCACTGACATTTAAGCAGGCACAGTAGTGCCACAGGAATTAAGAGGACTGCCCGGGTGCTTGAAAGTGAAGTGCTCTGCTGGATCACAGCCTGACTAGTCAAAGGTGGATTTCCTTTTATTCTCTGATCTGCCTTCACCAGCTTCCTGTACCAGCGACTTCTATCCAGCTCTGGCAGAGAAAGGATGCCAAAAAGATTGCTAAAATCCTGACTGCAGAAACCACCCTAATATATACTTCAGTTCCATGGTATCTAATACCTTAGTGGCCACAATTTTAGGCAAAGCCAAGGAAGTTTTGGTCACCTACCTCAACTCTTACAAAATGTGAGGAAGGTATTTGGTTTGCAGCTTCATACCAGTGCAAGGAGGCTGCCAAGGACGCAGCCCACGACACAGAGGTCAAGCTGCGACATTTCCCCTTGCCATAGGACTCCTGAGAAACCCTGCAGTCAAGGAGATGAATGAAAACTGTGCAGTGTTACGCGGGTTAACTACCTTTTATGCATTATGGCAGTGGTGCGTCATAGCGATTAGATCATTCATGAGGCAATAGGCTTCCTATGAATAATAAATGTGCCACAGGGAAGCCAGAAAGTTCACTGCTGTGATAGTATTCGCTTTACAGGAAGCTCCGACTGTGAACGCTGTTCAAAACGAGCCCCACAGAGCACCACCTCTGCAGTCTCCATCGAGTATCACACAAGGACACACTAGACTGAAGGATAAATGCACTGGGAAACATAAATCATGTCTAGTTATGTCCACTGTTATTCTCAATGATGCACAGGGCAAGTCTCAAGTGATATCACATCGAGGGACATGCATTCAGTGCCAGTCACAAAAGGAAAGAGATTTTCCAGGATGGCTGAAGGAGACAACGGACTAATTCCCACTGAATTTTGCTGGGAATTTTCTCCTCCCTCATCACACCAAAGAAGCCACTCAGGTCAGCCAGTACTGGAAAAGCAGTGGAAGAAGTGAACCAACTAATTTGAGCAGACCACCAATCTGATGCTACTTATCACTGCCATTAATCCTGCTACAATCCAAAGGTGCCAACACCTTCTCTAAACATGAGATGAGCTTCATGTATACAAAAGCTACCTGAATACAGTAAAGTAGGCAAAGTGGGCTCCAGTACACAGGATCGTTTAGATCAAAGCAAGCCATGGGCTGGACACAGCACAGGCTGCCAGAGGCAGGGACATTCAGAGCTGGGCACCACTGTGTTGTTAATAATCCTTATTAAGTCTTTTACATCTGCTTTGTACTCACAGCATGCTGGAGCTTGTGACAGCGCAATGGTGAATCATGCCCAGTAACACCAAAAAGCAAAAGGTCAGGAGGCAGCTGACTGGCATACAAACACGTTGGAATGAATTCCTTGGAGGAATGGGTGTAACATGGCACAACCCATCGAACCTGGCCATATACTGAAATAAAATAAAGTGCTATAAAGCAATCCCAAAGAGTAGGATACCTGCTTCAAAAGGATTTGGATGTTCAAGGAGTCCAGGAGGAGATGCAGGGTCCTCCAGCAAAACCAGGATGCCTGAAGGGCGAGCGCAGGAGGCAGGACAGAAAGGCCTGCCTTAATTCAGGAGTGAAACTGGCCTCACTACAAGGCTGTGGCAATATTTGGTCATGAATACCATTACTGTTCCTATAATCTTCTGCTGACTTGGCAGAGCTGGGACAGACATACGCAGGGAAATGCAGTCACTCTCTGTTTCTTGCCATCACCATCAGGCTGTCAGCTGCATTTTAACTGCGTTCTGTATCAGTGAGGAGTTCAGATGAAAAAGTAATACAGCTTGAACAGTTCTCAGAGCCAAGGCTGCGATTGCAGCAGGGACTCTTGGAAAACAGTGTTTTCGTTTGTAAAAATGAACAGGTTTGACCTGAAAGTCCTTGAGAGAGGATGACTGCAAAGCCTTACACAGACACTAAACACACCAAGAGCTGCTTGGGAATTTCTAACTACAAGCTTTTTGGTTGAAAATCACAGGAGTGTAACGGCATTGATTACATTTTCACCAGGAACAATCCCCAAGCCTAAGAGAAATCTGTAGTCAACGAAGAGAGTGCCTTACCCTTGAAAAAACCCAACGCTCAGTGCTTATGAGACAGGACCGCTCCCAGGTCTGAGGCTGCTGCCCTGCCTGGGTCACTGGAGGCCGGCAAGAGGGATAAAATCAGCTTTGTGGCTCTGGATGGGATGGGGAAGAGATCTGCATGTCCCACAGCCCTAGCAAGTGGATCACAAATTAGTCTTCTCATAAGAAAGGACAGATGAAAAGACAAAAAAAAATAACCTTGCCTTTGCAGTCATGACGAACACGGAGCTTTCTGAAAGCTTTATGAATATAATGGGATGAAAAAAACCTCATTTCCTCATCTCAGTTTATTATGAGCCTCATTTATTGGTGTGTAATTTCATGTCAAATTTTCTCTTGGCATTTCCCAAGCGTGCTTTTTGTAAGAAGACAAAGTTCAGTTTGGCTTGGAGTTGGTTTTTAGGAAGACACAAGCCTATTTTTTGTTTTATAGAGTAATTTATATCCTAGACACCATAGGCACATGCACAGAGTAAATGTGCTGCTGCTCACCTTGTATAGTGAAGAGTGAAAGGAAAAAGCAGATCTCAGAGAGTTATTATTTCAGACGCCCAGAAATACTTTAAAGGACAGTTGTCCTCCAGGGAGTGATGCTATAAAACCAGCTTTCAGGGGGACTAACTTTGCTACATCTCAGCAATTCCTGACCAAATTGCAGCTGCCAGGCACTCGGACAGCCGGGACCGCTCCAGCTCATGCATCATCCCCACATTAATGAGTGCTCAGTGCTGGAAACGTGACCACAGCCCAGGCAACAGGGAACGGGAAGGGATGTCCCGCGGCTGTTCCACTCAGCAGGGCCCAGAGGGCTAATAAAGAAGCAAACCAGTGTGCCTTGCAGTACAGAGGGGAATATGTCAGTTGAAATGATATGGGAATCCTTCTTCAGCTACTCACACCTATCACTGCTGTTTAAGAGGACTTAAGTAATTTATTTCCCTGCAAGAACACAGAGGCTGAGAGCCAAAGCATGGCTGTGCCAAGCCCGCTGGCATCCCTCATGCCAACTCCTTCACCTCCCAGACACAGCAGCCTATGGTGAACATCAGCACAACAAACCTCCGACCCACACAGTCCTTAAAATGCCTGCTGAGATGCTGCAAAGATGCCGTATTTCAGTGTGCCACGGCACCCCTGCCCAGCCAGGCAAGGAACAGCTGCCACAGCAAAGCCTCTTGAGTCTTCCCTGCAACAGCAAGGGTGGGCTGGCTGAGACACAGGGCGGCACTGCAGGTATGTCTGGGGTTGAAGGGAAACCATTGCCTGAGCATCAAAGCCAGGACTGCCAGATAACCGAAATCTGTCATGCAAACATCTTCAACAGAGCCCAGAACGGGTGCAAATGTCAGAGCAGCTGGTGCTATGTATCTGCCGTGTTTTATCCCAATAGCCATAATACAAACCACGGATGGTGAGGCACCTTGAGCCCCCGCCCCAACCTCACACCTAGCAGCGTTCAGGCATTTCCACATAAAATACTGGCAGAACATGGCCAGGAATGGATGTGCCCCTGAGCAACACGCAGGAAAGGGTGAAAATGCGGAGACTCAAGACTTTGCCACATCTTTCTCCACAGAGGATGGAAAGCTGGAAGCCCAGAAGTTAAAGGCTTGTGGAATGGGTGTCATGCCCAAGAAACACAGCATGTGATAGAAAAAATATATAAATTAAAAATCCATCTGTCTTGGGGATACTAGAGATGTCTTCGATGTCCATAGCCCCTGGAGCAACCTCACTGGACAACATCAGTGTGGTCCAAAACTTAGAGCAGGGTATATTCAAATTGAAATTGCCACAAAATTCAGTGGAAAGCGCAACATGGGAATGGCTCTGTTCAGAAGGAGCACAATTAGACTAAAGATGAGCACTGAAGAAACCTCGCTCATGATTTAGGCTCCATTTTCTAAAACCCATTGGTGAAAAGTATAAATAAACCAAACTTCGCTAAGTCTCTACGAACCTGCACGGCCACTTGTCCTTGCTCCCCACAGCCCCCTTAGCTATGGAGATGCTGTGGCTGCTCTCCACATCTGGCTTTCTCCACCCAAGCCCCAAGCCCAGGGTGACGAGGGTGGACTCTGACCATGACCCAGAATGTTAAACCGCCGCCTGGCAGATCCCTAACCACTGCTTGCCAGAGGCAACTATCGTGTAAAAATCAGTGAAAAGCTGGCACCTGCCACATTTCAGTGAAGATAAGGCACGGCTGAGCCCTAAAATGGATTTCTTCATCTTACCAGTAAACCTCAACTGCAACACACGGCCTATTGCACGAAAAGAGTTATTATGTTTCCCAGCAAAGATGATCACTGTCTTGTCAGCATAAAACCAAACTTGTCAGTAAAAACACTAGAATCAACTGGGGTGAAAATAGTGGTCCCTTCCCCCTCTTCTACCTGTCCCCATCAGTCAGCAGGTAACAGGCAGGGATGACAAATCATTTTCTATCAAGGGGAAGGAGCCAGACGGGAGCTGTGCAGCCGCCTGCCTGCAACCCCCCTTCCCCAGGAGAGCCGGCTGCCGGCCACGCAGGCACTGCGGCGCTAAGAGCAGAGCTGCTCTCTGGCTCCCAGCACAGAGGTTATAGCCCGTTTAGAAATAATCGAAATACAGCTCCATTTCCATGGAGGCAGTGGTGATGAAAAGCATTTTACCCGTTTGGAAAACTACACCACTGCTTCTTATAAAGCATCTTCAAGCACCTACAGTAAATATCGAGCTGACAACTAAAATGCCAAACACAGGATCTGAATTTGTACTTGTACTGATTCCTGCTCTTAAAATAAATGCAGGCAGTGATTGGATATTGTTCAGTGGTGGAAATATTTCTTCCAACCACACAACAATCACTCTGAAGAGAAAAATCAACTTCTCTAACAGGGATACACATACAAATAAACATGTTGTGGCTGTACACAAAGGTAATGCATTACCTGTGTATCGCTATTTCTACAGCTATATTTCTAAGACCTTTTCCAAGGTCAGTACTACTCTGACTCTTATTTTGTTTCAGATTAACTTGATTTTTATGTGGAAACAGCCTTAAGCTCCAATTTCTGCGTGGATTTTGGTGCCTGACTCATAAAGTATGTTTGAAAAGCTGGTCTTGAGTTTATATTATTGGCAAGTTTGGGTTCTAGGGGATTTTTGTTGTTGTTGTTTGGGGGGGTGTGTGTTTCTGTTTTTTTCTTTTTTATTTTTTCTTAAACTGCAGCAGTCTCTAGGGTCTTGGCAAGCCATTGGTGGGTCTGTGATAGCCTGCACCAAAACCACTGCTACGGCTGCTCCATGCTACCGTGAGGCTTCTTGTGCCTGGAGACAGAGGAGGGAGACGCGCTCCAGCCCCGTGCACCTTCATCCTGCAGATCAGGCTGGGCCAACTAACTCCTGTGTCTGTTAAATACAACTTCCCAGGGCTTCACTGGTTCCCCTGTTGCTTTTTACCATGGTTTAGCCTCTAACTTCTCAAACTGCGTTCCCCTGTTGCTTTTTACCATGGTTTAGCCTCTAACTTCTCAAACTGCTTGCACTAACTCAAAAATTTCTTTCCCTGACAGGTGAGCCCAGAGTTTCATCCCCTTCCCCTCCTGCCAGCAGCCCCACTTGAGCATCCCCCACCACTGGCACTGACTTCTGCATCATCTGCACCTGTCCAACTGTGCATAGGTTGCAGTTCCTCAGTATAAATTCTCAGAAATGTCAAAAGAGTGGATATTTGAACAGTACATACTCCGTGACAACCAAATGATATCTGGTAATTCTACCTCAAAGCCTTCAACTAGTCAAAGGCTTTTTCTTCTCCTTCCTTGCAACCAGACACGTTGACACCTCCTGCAGCCAAGCTCTAAATAAAGCTTGGGAGGCGTCTCACAGCAAAGTGCATCTGTGCTCCTCAAAATCCTTCCCTCAGAAGCTCAGGCTGATTTGTTCCCACACTTTCCAAAAAACCCCTTCACTGCCACAGTCGTAATTTCATGACTAATTCTGTCTCAGCAAAGCTAGGTGTAGATGGGGAAAAAACCCTGCACATCATGAGAAACTCAATTCAACCCTAACTACTGTGTTTCAGTGAACGCTCACAAAGCTAATAAAGCTTTATGAATAAATTACATGCTTTTCAGCTTCCTGTTTTTCGAAGTGATAAAAAATGTAACAATGCATCATTGCAGATCTCATGGATCCCACCAATGCGCCGCATCCTGCAAGCCTCGGCATGCACGCTCATCATGCAGCGGCCGGCGAAGCCAGCAGATGTGACAGTCAATGGAGGAATGCTGGAAATCATGCCCAGGTGCTGATGGACAGAGTGGTTAAAAAGGGATTTCAGGTACTGCCTACACCCAGACTTTAAGACATTAATCAGAAGAACTGAGAGAGAGAGACATTTGAAGATGATCAAACAAAAAGCACTGGCAAAACACCATTTCAAATGACAGCAGTAACACACATTGCAGAGTCAAAACGTGACACCTGATATTACATGTCTGCAAGTTTGGCTGACATTATAAAAACAAATTCCACCCTAACCAGGGATATTTTTACATTTTGATGACAGGCACTAACTCTTTAGATATTAGGTTCATGCAGGTAGAAACCCAGCCAAACACCATCCAGCACTGATATTTATGTGCTTCCCATTACGCTTGTGTCTATCACTCTCCATTTTAGAGACGTGCACAATGTCATTTAAAGACATAGGGTATTTGCATTGGAGCCTGTGCTCCCAGTTGGGCTGGGAAAGTAAGCCTGTGCTAGCATGTTTTTTTTTACAAAAAGAGCAGGGAAAAAATAATCAAAACATCTTTCTCATGACTCATAGCCCTGCCCTGACATCCTTGCTCTGCTCCCACCCAGCACCCCATGGCAGGGATTTTCTGCTTCCCATAGGGCTGGATAGAGGCTGCCCATCCCTCACCTCAGATGCAACAAATCCACAGATGCCAGAAGAACCGCTTGCTCTAAATACCCTCACTGTTTTCTTCTTAACAAAAAGGATACAGCCATAATTTTATGGAAAATGTATGCAGGAAGGGAAGGATTTGATTTTCTGAATGCAGAAAGAGTCAAGCTCCCTTGTGGAATTTAAATATACCTATTTGACGGCTTTTCTTTTTTTTTTTTTTTTTGCCTGACCCTCTCAATATTTCAGCACATGAATAATTGTACGCATATAAACAAAATGGGCTCCTTCATGGATGAAACGCACACAAGAGATTTGTACCATTAAAATGCTATTTAATCTATTTTAAGGGTTTCTGAAAGACTGAAGGGTACACAGGCACGGTACCCTCTGGGAGAGGATCAATGTCACTGCCAGAGCAATGAGGCCCCTTTTGTGCCTAAGCAGCTGCAGGATGAGAGTCCAATTATTAAAGAAATCACCACTAACAACAATATGCTCAATGTTCTTGTTGTACCCATTTGATTTTCAAAGGTTCATATTCCCAGCCCTTACAGTTATGCACAGGGGTGCAACTCTGCTTGCTCCACGCATGCAACTGCTGGCTTGGCAGCACCAGAAACCTGGCATGATGAATCTATATGACAAATCTGGGGAAAAAAAATATCTGAATATTAAGAGGACACACTGTGCTTTTCCTCTGGAAATCATTTGAAAAGATCCAACCCAAACTTCAGACAATTTAACATCCATAGTAAAGAGTAGCTCCAGTCAGTCATTAAACCTCAAAGGGACCCCTGAATTGTGCTTTTCTTAATGAATTCAATAATCGATTCTTACTACACAAATAAGGTATGGGATGGATCAGCTAATAAGCATTCTCTTTTAATTGCTTTCTTCAAGTGACAATTTGTACAAATGATACCATCAAAGTAGTAATAATTTCCTTATTGATTAAATTTATCTTTAAAAGACAACTCAAATTTAATTAGCAGTGCATGAGAGAAGCACAAAATACTCTGAAAACAACCTTGTAACCCATCCCATGCTTAGAAATCATGGCAATAGTCATGCAATAGACTTTTGCATCTTTATTCAAATAGACACACGCAATTTTATGGAGCATCTTTAGTGAATGTCTGTGACTAACCATGAAAACCCATCAAACCCTCCCTGCAGAGAAACAGCAAGACACACAGCAAAAGCAGTCTTCCTACTTAGTCCCATAGTCACTAAAAACCAGGGCCACAAACAGTTTTAAAATAAAAGAAAAATTTTCAACAGAAGGAGCAGAGATGGTCAGAGAAGCCTCAGTGCCAAAATTCACACATGGAGCTGGTGGGGACTCACAGCAGTGTCAACACTTTCAAGCTGTTGGAATTGGACATCAGGTTTATAAAATCAGAACAGAAACTTGTTCGGTACAGCAAAGTATTAGAAGAGTTGGCTCAAGGCTTGCTCAGAGAGCAGGTCATGCTCTCTGGGACCAACAGCAGAAACTGGGCCTGGGGAAGGGGCCAGGTTGTGGTCCACAGTGCACAGCACCCACACGCTCCCCAGGACGGGCAGCTTGGAGCAACGCTTGCTCTCCCTGTTCCTGTAGCAAGACTGAGACCAGGTATGAGATGTCTCCACACGCCCTGGTTCCAGCACCTTCACTGGCACCGCCTGGTCACCAGGTTTTGGTTTCCCCAAAAAGTCTGCTGGGGAGAGTTACGGACGCAGGGACAGACCAAATGTTTTGTCCCCATGGCTGTCAACACTGTAAGAATGACCTGGCACTATTGTAATTCAACGGCATGGCACACTTGGCGGGGCAGGGGGAGTAAGAGAGGGAAAAAAAAGCACACTGAAAACCCCTCAGTTGAAATATTAACCTAAACTGCCTTGCATAGCAAACACTTCTCTGCTCTCTGCCAAGAAAAGGAGAATTAGACTCAATTCTGCCTCGGGAAGTGAAGTAGTGGACATCAGGGACAAGAGGAGTGAATAAGCACAACCTTCTGGAGACACTCCAGTGCAATAAAAGAAAGTAGAATAATCCAGAGAACAGCATGTTCCCCTCGTCAGGGCCAAAGCTACCCCGCAAGCAGAACAGGAATTTGCCTGGGGCAGCAACATGCTTAATGGCTTTATTACTATTATCTGAGCAATCCGAGGATGCTTCCCAGCACGTACAGGAGAGCAGCGAGCCCAGAGCCACCTCTGTGAACGTGAGTAACAGGGTTATTTTTTCAAGTGGCTCACACAGGTACTTTCCCATTTAGCTAACTGAATTCAGCAACTGAAACATATAGCCCATATATTTCCCCACACATAGGTGCCATACAGCTTACTTTAGAATAGTTGAAGCTTATTAATAAAACAAGACACTTGTACAGTATATGGCCTTGGCCGTTCTAGGTTTGGACAGACCAGCTTTCTCAATTATTTATTTCATTTTGTTATTCAGATTACTTGCATTCAATTTTACCATAATGTAGTTAGCTTGTGCTTTTGCCTGAAACACTGTATTTTTTTCCATGACCTTCTCATAGCCTCAACAGGTTTATCGTTTCATTTTTGCTCTTTGAACATTCTTGGTAATACAAGAATATAATTTTTAAAAAATGTCACATGATTCTCAGAAGAGGATGGAACTTCACCATCACTAAAAAGAAAATAAATACTTTCTGTATTTATTCTCATCCAAGGATCACTGGAACAAACAAGGAACCACCAAATTACTTTTCTGACTACAGGCAGTCACTTACCAGGCAAAACAGCAAAACACCCACAAAAAGCCTAATAATTTTCTGTTCAAGTTGATCCTCAGAACAATTTTATTAATACAGAGTCCTTCATTACTGGTAACATGGTAAGGCTGCTACAGACCCCAGCCATGGCAGACTGCAAGCACGCAAGGAAGGGCTGGCAACTAGAACCAGATATATCCACCTGAGACCTGACATCTGCTTGAACCCATAACAACTCTGTTTCCTTACACATGCGATGACTAGCCTTGGATAAACTATTTATAACTGAAATCTTACTATGAAATGGAATTTAAATATGTGGCAATTGAGACACACCATCTCTCTGGGACCACTCTCTGTATGAGCTACTTGACTTGCATACACAATGGCCAACATTTATTAAACAGAACTGATGTGCTATGAACTCCTGGTCTCTAAATAAGACCCTTGCACAGAGACTTATTTTTGGATGTCTACTTTCTATGCAGTTTCATGAGGTGGATTTATTTTGGCTCTGAAAAGCAACAATATTTTTAAAACCTTGACCAGAACACACAGCATATGAGCATGCAAACAGCAGGGAAACGTGTGTTAGAAATGCAGGCTTGGGAAAGTCACTTGGGGAAGATAGGGATTATTTTATTTCCAAAAGGATGTTTATTAGATAGCTTTTCTAAAAAGTTCAGCATGTGAAAATGAAGAGGACATAGGCTCATCACTTGTCCCTGAGACATTCATCTTATTCTTCCAGTTAGGAAGCCAATCTCCCATGAAATCCCCCAAAAACCTAGCAGATGGGTTGATTTACTAATTGTGAGAAGACTCGTTCCACAATGATATTATTAAAAAATCCCACAAATAAGCAAATAAGGATAACCACGAGAGAAGCTTGGTTTAGAGCAGGATCTCTCCATACCCATGCAGTGAGCTGCATGATGACGTGCCATTATTACTTCATATGGAGAAGAGCTATGTGGCATATTTAAAGCCTTTAATTTCTAATCCCTGGTTTAAGTGAGATTACTGTTCCCTGTAGCCA
The DNA here is from genome assembly GCF_015220075.1 of Falco rusticolus. Lineage (NCBI taxonomy): Eukaryota > Metazoa > Chordata > Aves > Falconiformes > Falconidae > Falco > Falco rusticolus. Next base: position 25,391,005 of record NC_051187.1, on the reverse strand, counting down.
ATAACAATGGATTTCTTAAGTTTCTTCTGATTTGCCAGCAAAGCAAATATCCTCTGGTAAATCTATGAGCTGAACAATGATTTTTCATTTTTACAACAGCACAGTCAATTCAATTTTCCAGTTATAAGTCTCAAGCCTCTCCCTATCAGCTTGTTAATGTACAAGTGCTTTACTCTAAAACATGCCTGGAAGAATCTCAAAAGACTTCACCATCCCAAGTTGCTTCTGAACATTGAATTCATTGCTTATGAATCACTTGATGTATGTAAACACTTGAATCACTAAGCCACATCTAATATTGTACATAGTAATCAAGTGATGTTGACACAGTGGATTCTGTAATGATGAATGTCTGCACGGATGCACTGAAGCAGCTCTGAAAACATGGCTAATTATTAGTGTTTCACTTTTATAAGCAAGTTTTGCCTGTTTATGAACATACTTCATTTGCAGATGCTAAATGCCTGTAAAATATTTTCAGGCTTTGTGTCCTCTTGAGAGACTCACAAGAGTCCCACCACCACCCCTACAACTGTTCACGTGATGAGAACGGCACTGCATTTTTCTTGGTATTTAGGATACCTATGACTTAGAGCAGTGGTGTGACAATGTGACCCGGGCCTGTTCTGGTTGGCATGCTATTTCAACTCAGTAGCTTTTTGCATCAGGTCAGACAAAAGAATAAGAATAAGACAGTAAGAATAACAGATAAGAACCCAAGGAAAAAACCCACACCCCTAAAAGCAAGTAATTTTTCCCCCTTAAACTTAAATTAAAATGCTATAAAACACATCGGTGCTGTTTCCCTGAAGCATTCTAATAGCTTTATGCTAACTTGTTAAAGTGTTGCTTTGTGTTTCCTAAACAGTTAGGTGCAATTTTTCTTGCAAATGTGTCACAAACCTTGATGCCGAGTTCTATGTTCTCCCCTCCGTACACATCCATCCCAGGATCGAGAAGCCCAATCTCTCCAAAGAATTTTCTGTGCACCACAAATGAGCAACCAATCATCGCCGGTGTCCTGTATGAAGAGAAGAACAACAATAATGCACAATTATTGAAATTTTCCAATTTTTAATGGACGGAGGGCTAATTTCTGCTGAGTTCCTGTTGGCTCCATATGCTTCCTGCCTCTGACAGACATCCCAGAGACTTTGCAGCAATGAGTGAGCTCTGTGTCTTTGAAGCCATCGTTTCACCACTGCAATGAAACTGTCCAAAATTCACTGTGTATAGACTGGAGAAAGAGCTCTCCTGGGATTAAATTACTAAAAAGCTTTCAGGTCTTGGCTCTGTTGCAAACACCTTGGTGTGTCTATGGGCAAGGGCACAAATTCTTTGGGTTTCCACTCCCCATAAGCAAAGGAAACGTAATAATGGCATTTCCTTTTTCTTACTTTCTCCCACACGTTTAGTAACAGCGTAGACTTCAGGACAGACACTAGTTTTTATGGTATCCTGTGAAAAAGGGTTTCTAATCCAGAACTTTATAATATATCACAAAGGAGTCATCGCCAACCAGCAGCAGCAAGCTAAACTGCGAATCTGCAGAAGCAAATCCTTGATAATGTCAAGACAACTGTTTGCAGAAACATCTGCTGTGTCATTTGCCCAGTTTCACCAGTATCAACAGAGCTCTGGGTTAAAAGATCAAGTTGTCACGTTCATCCTGCAAAACTTTGTGCCCTCCAGCTAACAGCGCTGCTCAGCTCCCCCTCCAGCAAGAGCAGCCAAGCACTCTGTCCGCTCAGGGAAAATGATAAGAGAAAAATGAGGGTGGTAATAATAATACAGACATCAATAGAATAGCAGAAAGACTGAAGAAAACCACATTGTCAGGGGTTAATCTGTAATAACTATGCAATTTCAAGGACATAATAGATGGTTGTGTTTACTAACGATTGGGGCTGCAACATGCACATGCACTGTCCCTCCCTCATTACCTTGCAAAACACTGGACCAGATCTCCATCTGATACAGCTGCCCTGAGATGAGGATGTTATTCTGATTCACACAAGCTGAGATCACATTTGGGGACATTTTTTGAGTGGTTAAACACTTGTGACCCTCTCCATAAAATTACACTTTGCCACAGAGCATGGCACTGAACAAAACCATATCATTATGCTCTTGCAGCTTGGGGATACACTAATCTGTTGCAGTTACGGTATATGGAAAGTTTACCCCCTGGGATATTTTCTGTACTAAAATAGAAATATAAAAACCGTTCTCCCATTTAACTTGCTTCCATGTGAATCCATGTTGGAAAGAAAAAAACCCCCAAGGACCCACTTAGAGGGATCAGCAGGGAGGAGACAATGAATTTTAAAGCTAATCCATGCCAAGGTACTGCCAGAATATGCTTTTGTGGGGAGCTGTGGGGCTCCCCGGCCCACCTTGAGCTCAAAGCTTTGAGCAGAGGGAAACCCCACCATGCAGGACAGGATGGCCACCACCCCTGCCGCTCCTTGCCTGGGACTAGGGGACACCTGCCTTGTGCTGCCTGGGGAAAACCTGCAGGGTGTAGCACCAACGGTAGCCCACCTATCTAGAAATCCCACACCACTTAGAAATGCCTGTTCTTCAGAGAGAACCTATTCTTGAGGTAGAAATGGGGCAACGGGATAGTGTATTTTAACAGCGGCCCTAAAATCCTGGCTCAAAGCACGTTTCACAGCTTGTCCACGCTGCGGAGCATGCTCAAGGCTGAACTAAGCAGTTCAGGCTTGCAGAGGTGGAAAGCACCCTTGCATATACCCAAGACACAGCTTACAGATGGCAAAGATCAGACCCACGCTCAGCCTCTCCATCCACACCACACAAAATGTCCCTGTGTGCCAGAGGAGCTCCTGGGGTCTCCAATGCACCCCAGGCAGCCGCAGGGCTCTATGACCCCCAAGGACCTCACGGCTCGGCTCTGCAAACAGCCGGCCGAATTCATCTCTGCGAAATCCTTGAGCTCCTTGGAGGAAAAGCTCTAGTCACATAGGTATTATTATTTATGGACATTTTAATACTTTTAATAGACTGGTAGAACAGCTGAACACTGCTGCCATATTAAATTAGTTAGAATTGGAATCCATCAGAGGTTTTTTTCAATAGATTTCTTCCCTGACAGCAAGGTTGGCCTTCCTTCCAATAAGCGGTATAATGTTTCATGGTTTGCTGCCACTCTAGTACTTAAGATTTCAATTCTATTGCTTTATTTGTAGCAAGTTAACTGCCATTAGCAGAAACAATTCCTTCTGAAATGATAACCACATTACAGATGCCAAATCTAATAGCTCCATTATCCTAGATTACCTCCTGGAATTAAACAGAAGGGTAAGTTGCTCTGATTTTACAGGGAGCATGAACAACCCAGTTCATCTCCTCCACTGGGAATAGGCATGGTGGAGCACGGGAACCTTTGACTTCTCCAGTCAAAACCTGTTAGGTCTGCTAAAGGTACTCAGGGAACAGTTAAAGACAGAAAAAAATCCAGGTGAAAGTTCTGACCCAATAATGTGGATCACTGGGAACTCACCACCAGGTAAACAAGGTTTTCTGAACTGGAAGGCACTCAACAGCCATGCTCTGGAGCTCTACCCCAAGAAAGCTTTCTTTCATTATTATTTTACAACATGACTTCACTTTATAGACCACAGAGTCACCAATCCTTTCCAAAATGGTCTTGGAAAAGCCTGATTGGGATTTTGGAACTTCACCTTCAAATTTTCCTCTTCTTCGTTTTGCTGCACATTCTGTTTTCAACACGCAATACCATGAAGCATGCAAAGCGGCGTTCCCAAGCGGATCTGAGGTCCCTCAAGCAATACAAATTAAGTGCTACATTCTTCTTTGTAACAATGCCTCCATATTAAATAAATGAGGAATCAAGCGGCGCTCGACAATTTAAATAAAAACACCATTTGGTTTTGTAGTAAATCCTTCAAAAAGGTGGACGTTTACAATAATAGATAGCCCATCCACAATGAAATAATGGCCTGCAGACAAAGAGCTGATAAAGCCTCTTGTTCCTCTGCCCCTTAATTAAAAGCATTAACGCAGTTTGTTTTTTAAAAATCACACAGCTCAGCTAAATGCATTTTTATTTGTCCCGAAAGCTATTCTTTCTTTAATGAGGAAGGAAAAGCGGAATTTGGCAGGAAGGGATGAACGGAGATGTTTAGCAGAATTACTGGTTTTGTATCCAGAAATCCAGAGCGTTAGTCCCTTGCCATTATTTTGGTTGGCTCCTCTATACAGCAAGCGATGAAAGGTCAGGAAAGAGCATCTTTTATGAAATATCCTCAGCATGAATCTCTAAATAAAGATGAAGAAGATAGAGGGAAAAACGTCCATCCTAGTCTATTAAGTTACTTTAATGGTCTTCCTTTCTTTAGTGCACAGTTATCATCTAATGATTAAAAAGACTCAAGTAGATTGCTTCTTCAATTCAAGGAAATTAATTTTCTTACACAATTGGATTTTGCTTCTGATTTTCTACTAAAGCACAAGTTATAAAATATGTAGAAAAAAGGATATTAAAAAAATAATTAGCAGTCATACCACTGAGTGCAAGAAGGCTGAGAATATACTTTAAGAACTGCTGGAGTGTCCAGTTTCCATTAAACTGCTGTTGTTTTTAATAAACTTCAGTCATGGAGTTGCTCACCTTCAGCAACGCAACCCCACTGCGGCAGCAGACGTGGCACCGCGTTTAGTGCATCTGGGGTGGTCCTGTACCTGCCTAGAAAGGCTCATCTGTCCCTCTCTCAAACCTGCCATCCCTCATTTCACATACCAAATTTAAACTTCTTATTTTCCGTTTTGATGTTCTGGACTCATCCCAAACGTGCAGTTTCCCACTGCTGATGCCCGCCTGCACCCCCACTGCTCAGCCGGGGGTCGCTGGTGGGAGTCAGTGCCCCAGCAGCCAATGCCGGGAGACACTCAGCTCTGTGCCTTAGGCTTAACCAGCTCGTAATGTGTAGAAAATTACAGGCAGATTATCAAATTCAGTCAAATTAAGCCCGTGGCTTTAAACAGTGGCCTATCGATTATTTCCCTGATGATACCAGGGTAAGGAAGAACACCCTCTTTATTTTTACATGGCACTCTATGATCAAACACTTGATTTTCTTTTGGCCATTGATGAAATTAAGGACCTGACTGCAAACAGAAACACCCGTCAGTGCCGTCACCTCTGTGCTTCTGCATCTGTGGCACAGAGAATGTATGGCAGAATGAAGACCGGGATGAGTAACACAAGTTTATAGCAAAAGAATACACACGCAGGAATGAAACACAAGTACGTGGCCCTGTGGGTTGTCCACCCCAGCCATAAGGCAGGGTCAACCACAGCCTGTCCCCAGGCAGCAGAGCTCCATGGGGCAGGGACCACCTGGCCCACCGCTCCACCGGCCACAAGCTGCACCCAGGGGCTGGGAGACCACTCGCCCCATGAGGGGGCTCCGGGCTGGAGCCCTCCCACCCCGGCTGCCTTCCCGGCCGGGCTGGCTGCTGCGGAAGGCGCAGGTGGCTGCAGGATGGCCCTGGTGGCCAAGGGGCAGCGCCAAGCCTGCGGAGGGCCACCTGGGGCTGCGCCATCGCCGGGCAACGCTGCACTCGTGGGCTGTGGCAGCCAGTCCCACCGCAAAGCCACAGACGAAACCTCTGGTCCCTCAGGTTTTAGGGGCAGAGAAATGGAAGAGGAACTGAATGATTTAAAAATTCCAACTTGTTTTTCAATTGCACTCAGCTTGGTGACCATCAGCAGCCTTGGGGGCTGCCCTGCGGAGCCTGACCCGGCTGCTGGGGCCTGCGCTGGAGCGGCCAGGCAGAGCCCGAAGCTGGAAGCGGCCCGTTCCCCAAGAGGGGACTGCGCCCAGGCAATGGCGGCGCCAGGCAGAGCGAACCAGAGGCCCAAGGCAAACCCGGCCCTGCCCAGCCTGCCTGTCCCCAGCAGCCCTGGCCCACCGCCGCGCTCTGCCTCCCTTCCCTGCTCCTCACAGGGGCTGCGGCCCCAGGCAGGAGGCACCCGTGGGGGCGAGGCAGCGGCCTGGGTACCTGCTGCCTGGCACCGGCCCTGGCGGCCCTCCCTGCCATGAGCTGCCTGACTGCAACTGCAACCACAAGGAGCCCCTGCCTCCCCCTGCGCCCCGGCCTGGCCTCCCCCGAAACCCAATGTAGCCCCGGTGCGTGCTACGGAGCGGTGTTTGCTTTAAAAGTGAACTTGAGCTCATTAATTGAAGAAAACTTTGCAGGAATGGAAGCGCGTTTGAGCGGCAGGGCAGCCGCGGGAGGTGGCTCACAGAAGCGCACGAGGGCGAGATGCCGATAGCAAAAGCCCAAAACTAATGTCACACACGATGCACATCTCCAAAGGAGAAATACATATCCCTCTGCCTCCTACGGCGGGGCATCGACATGCAGATGCGGAGTCAGGCAGGAGCCATGCTCGCAGCTTCCCTTCACTGCCTGCGTAATGGCTTGGGCAGATAAAAGCTGGATGCCTTTCACAAGAATGTAATAAAATTTCTATGAAGGAACGGCATTTTAGCCCACAGCAGCATACCTTGCTTAATATTATCCCCGGGATGGCATCTGCAATAGTTGTTTCTTGAATAATTCTAGTTTCCCTGCCCCAGTGACCTTGGTTAATTGTCTGTTTCAAATGGGTTTATTTTCCTGCTGTTGCTAAGTACTATGGAATCTGTGAAACAAATTAAAATAAGAGATACCACATAAAAGAGATGCTGAATTGAATGCCTTTTCTGAATTTACTGGAGATTAATACGACTTTAACTTTTAATGGCAAAGAAGCTGTGAAAACTATGTATTTATTAAAATACCTATTATGTCTACCCATGTCTGTGACCTTGCTCAAGATAGATTTGACTTTGTCACTGTTGTATGCCTACTCCGATTTCCACGTCAAGAAGCGGCTCGCTCTGGGACCTCAGGCAAAGCATTTAACTTCTTTGTACCTCTGTTTCCTCATCTGTCAGATAAGTATACCTGGATGCTCTTGAGAAAATGCATTTATAAATCAGTTTAGTGGCTTCCACATTGGAGCTGTTGAATTAAATACTGATACTGTTATGTATGTATGTAACTACTGATGGTGTTATGTATTGTATATTGTTATGTATTGCCATGTACCTCCTAAGTTGAAGTCACTTACGGTGAGAAAAGCACTGGCAGTTAATAACCTTATAAGCGAGGAATTGCACACACAATTTGCTGTTTCTAGCCTTGCTCTAAGCCACCAGCAGCGTGCACACCCTTATGGTGCCCACAGTGTGCTAAGACACAGCGTACAAGCCTAAAGCAGATTTCTATTTACAAGTCCAAGCTTCAGGACTGTAGCTCAACTGTGAAAGTTCCCTGCCAGGATAAACACTGCTGCCGAGGTCACTGCCTGAACGCATTTTCCTTCCTTGTATGTTCTAGAAAAGTCAAGGATGTCCCAGCACTAAAAATCACGGGATGCCTGAGCACCCACCTCCATGCGCATGATTCTTCAGCACTTTTAGCAGGAGTTTTCGTACAGAAAGTTGCCACTACAGACTGTCAAAATGCTCATTTGCAGGTACTAATCGTCCACAACTCCACACATTTTGTCAGCTGATGTAAAACTCCAGTCCAAAAGGTCTCCATTACATGGATCAGGGCTTACAACCCTATTTCCACAGCTGCTTGGAAGCAGAAGACACTTATGCCATGTGCCAATTGCCCAACCATCTCCCCACAGCCATCTTGTTGGGATCGTAGCAAAAGACACCAACCTTGAGAAACCCTTCCAGACCAAGAGCCCTAAGATGGGAGCCTCGATCAGGGTCATGAGAATCTGCAGAAGGCCTTTTGGGCTGTTCATCATTTGCCCAAGTGCTGGCAACAGCACGAGGTGCTAGCTCCAATGGCCCTGGTCCTGTGCTTTCTGTGTACACAGGGGAGCAACACTGCATCACAGCATTTGAGGTGTGCAGCTCTGAGTCTCAGAGTACAAGCCCTAAATAAGTCACCTTGGAGAAAGTCAATTTGAAAATTACCCTTCAAATAGGAGTCAGTGTCTGCTCAGGAATGGTTTTGAGGAAATAGCTGCAATAACAGCATTCTCCCTTGGGATATACTTAAAAGATGGCACTTCATTTTAGCTAATTTAATGGCAGTTGCAGAGCTATTCCTGGTGGCAGTTGCAGAGACAGGCACTCAGGGGAAACCCAATCTTTCACACTTGGTGTGAACCCTCTGGCCCGCAGCAATGGGCTCCGGTCCTCCCGAGAGCGCAGGGGGAAGAGGCTCCTTCCCACAAACCTCTGCATCGCAACTGCTCCTCTGCAAGCATCAGTACACCAGGGACTGGACCCTTAAGGGTATCCCATTTATTCAAAAAGGCAGAATTGGGGGAAGTAATAGTAATCGCTCATAGTGATTTATTAGGGACAGTCCTACAGGAGAGGCAATGCAGAGTCTCAGATTCGGAGGCTGAGATAAAACAGAGCATGATTTCCATATATGCACTGGCTCATACTGGAAGCCACTGTAAAATGCATTAAAAATACAAGAAAAATACTTTCCCTTTCTGGAAAGCTATTGCACGTCACAACAGAATACAAAAGGGAGCACAGATTAGCACAGATGAAGAGTCAGAACAGCGCAGTATTTAGTTAACCTGGTTTTACTTTTCCTGTATAACTGGTCCCCTAAAGGTCTTACACTCAGAAAAGATCTGAAGATTGTTGTTACATTTTAATTGCACAGAAATTATCCAGCCAGCGTACATCTTGTAATCAAACCCAGGAGCTAAGCCACAAAGCCCTGGCTCCACTAGGAAAATAGATGTTTTCTCATATCTCATTAGTTAAAACATAACCAACATGAGACAAAATTCTAGCGAAACAAAGCAGTCTGCAATTTTAATCTGAGCTGGGAGGTGAGAGGAAATTTGAGCTTCTTCCCCACGCTGCATATCACCACACCGTGCCCAGGAAAGCTGCTGTTTCTTACCGCGGGGTAGGTAAGGAGAGCACATACCTTTAAAGATTAATCAACAGCACGTCACGGTCTCTTCCTACTATCGACTGTCAGTCACCTCTTCAATGCAAGTGGCAAGCACCCTCCTGAACAGTTTCTTCAGGGGTTTTCAATCCCACATGAACTTTTCATTAAAACAGCAGTGTTTGTCTATGCAAATCAGATCATGTTAGAGATGCAGAACTCCCCAGGGCAACACAAGGGACTGGCTTCAAAGTTTTGCCAGAAGTAGCTTAAAACCTCATTTCTGCTAATTGGCAGTGACTGAAATCCACCTCATTGGGCAGCTCTGAGCAGAATGGGAGGCACCTTCACCAGTCCTCCTAGATACTTTGATTTAACACACAGAGCTAAGCAGCCAACACCTTTAAAACATTTTCCAGCTCCTCAAGAAGACAATGTTTTTATATAGGCTAGGTTTAAGGAATTGCATTTGCACCACTTCAAAAATCCCAGCAACATGAGAGCAGGTGAACGCTAGGATTTCACCTCTATGAAGGCGAAAGACTTCTTGTACTTGTTTTCCTCTAACGCAGGATCTTTTGGCACTTCTGACCCCTGCCTTGCAACAAAATGTTTGGTGCAGGAAAAGGGAAAACAAAAAAAGAGACCAAACATTTATCCTTAAAAATCCCTAGGATGGAGGCCAGAGCTTGGGTGACAAAGACTGCACACGCTCATCTTATCCGATATCTAATCCTAATCCCACTCCCACTGATCTTCAAACGGGAACATCGAATTCCTTAAAGACAAAGTAGATTTCAATTATGGAAAACTTGCAGTGGGCGTATTGTGGCCCCACCTCTGGGTCTCTGCCGTCCCGCTTGCTGCAACCCCCAGCCCTGGTGGGCTCAGCCCTGTGGTGATGCTCACACTCACCGAAGGGCCGCTCCAAATCGATGCTGTAGAAATGGCTTCATCAGGAATATGACCCTTTGCCTGCTATCAGTAATAAATGCAACATAACCAACTTCATCTCCTGCTAGACTGCTAATTAAACGATAATTACTTTTAGATGTAATAAGTATAACTAACAGGCACTTAACAGGAACATGCTATTTACTTTTCTTTTTTTAATGTGAGTATTTTTTTTCCTCAAGGGCAGCAAAGCAGCTGACTTTCAGTCCTGTTTTTTCTCTCCACCCTACATAAAAATCACAGTGAATAAATTTCACAGGTAAACAAACTTCTCTTCGCCTCAGACACAACTCAGTCCCATGGAGCAACAAGCTGTGTCCCAGTTAAAGCACTGAGCTGGAGCTGAAGGATCAGGATCCAACCACCCTGATCCTTCCCTCTGGTCCAAGCTGCCAAAGACCTCTCGGTACCAAAAACGGGACTTGGGCAAGTGTTGTGCCCTAGAACAGGAAAATCGGTGTCCCCATTTAATGCGCTGAGCTCCCAAATCTTAATGAGCACTCTTCAGGGGGCTCTGTTCTCAGCTTCTTTTCAGGTGGAGCGGAATGAGCTCCGCACAGAAACACGAGCCAAGCTGCTTACTTCCAACCCCCGCACTGAAGGCTGTGCCACCACCCCATCTACGACACAAAGTCTGCACTGATACACACCTACACAGACAAGCCCAAACAGAGGGGCTCGGAAGGCAGACACCACGCGGTGGATGGGTCCCATCCCAACTGCATGGCTCCTTTTCACCCTTCTTGGATGAAGATAAGCAACATCACAAGGAAGATGTTGGTGCATTAATTGCACAAACCCAAAAAGCATTTCTCCAATGCAGCGCTTACACCAAAATACTCCTCCAGCTCCTAAACTTGCTTCAAGTGACTATCAAATAAAAACCGAAAGAAACTGCAATCTACAGTTAAATTGACTTTTTAAAGGTGGTGATAATATGAAGACAGGCTCTGAGGGCCATGCGGGTGAGCATCACTCTAAAAAAAACCTGTTCTGTTTATGGCTGAAACGTCATTTTTATTCTCTAAGCACTCAAGCCAAACCCCAGAAATCAAGACAGAAACCTCTCTTGGTGAATCATTGACTGTAACAAAGATGCTGCAAGCCAAACCCATGCATCTGGGGACAAACACACAAATGAAACTTTGGGCTGTCACAAAGTAGAGTTGAGTTTAAAAGTAATTCCCTTGCCAGGCAGGAACAGAGCACAAGTCTCTGTCAGCCCAGCTGGACTCTTAAGAAACAACAGGAATAGAAGGGCAGTGAAAGATTAATGCCATTGAGGGGGTTATTTTGCAGTCGCTTTCAAACCTACAGTGTAACCACAAGTCACCAACCAGTCTTAGTCTTCTTTCAAACACTCTGAAATACCTCCTAAACCTAAATTCCTCCTAAACCTAAATTCCTCCTAAACACTAAATTCAAGGTGCTATCAGAAGTATGCATTGGGTGATGACCGAGCTCCTCATTATTAGTTTTGCACAGACCCGTGTTGCTTTCTGATATATCACTGTAATGGATGTTGAAGTTAAAAATTCAGGAGGACTGAAGTTATTGGGAATTTCATGTATATGCCTGCAGACAGAATTTGGGCGAAAGCATTTACGTTCATAGTAGGCTGGTACTAAGAACAGGGACATGAGTAACGGTTATTGACAGATGGAACAGTTTCACTTTGTGGGTAAATGAGAGTGCACTGAAATAGGCCTGTAAGCACCTCACAGCAGCTGAGTAATGCATTTATTTTGACAACTACTTGATATGAGCCTGTTCGTAGGGAGGGCAGCGCTCAGGTTTATCTTACCCTTCACGCATCCATAGCGCAGAGGCACAATTCCTGAGAAATATAACAGATACATTTCGTGCCTCCAGCATTTAATAGTAAATGTCATTCTCATTTCTCAGGGTTTGGGGTTTATTTTATATTAAACACTGAGCGAAGCAGATAGAAAAGAAAAATGAATATGGGAAGAACTGTATTGAAATGTAAACGCAAACTCAGTAAAGATGATTGCCAGGTAAGGAAACTCGGAGGTGGAGAGGCTGTTTTGGATTCACCTCCGTCTGGATTACAGCAGAGCCCAACCACAAATCTGATGTCCCAATATTTGCAAAGGGATTTAACCAAACTGCCTGCTTAAAGGACAGACAACTTAGGGCCAACAGTTTCAAAAGCAGAAATCCCACCCCAGGTACATTTATCACATCAAAAGACCTATGAAAATTTTAAGTCCCTGTGCATCTCCTCTCACAGATGCGCACAGGTTGTGGCCACTACTTCTGACACAAGAGCTTTTCAAAAAGGTGGCGTGAAGTGATGCCGATCACAGTGCAAGCAATGAAATTGCTGTAGATGATCTACTGACTTCAAGTTGGTACAAAGCTCAAAGCCTACGCACAACAGTCTAGCCTGTGACTGACTTCTGCTGGAATGGGGCACAGTCAACATGAACCTACCCCGAGTCAGTTTGTTCTGGTTTTTATTTAAAAAAAACAAAACAAAAAACCAAACATCAAATGTATTGATTTGGAGAACCTGAATTCAAAGCCCTCTTGAAGTTGTTGGCAAAACTCTCAGCTAACTCCTGGGGCAGCAAGAGTTCATGGTCAATGTTTGGGGCCGGGGGGGTGGGGTGGGTGGGAAGGTGTTGGAATTACAGGTCTACAGGTTGCTCACGTAAGCAGCCAGTGTACATCATCAGCCAGTTTGCGCTCTCTGGCACCTGACAATTAGGCAACTGCACAAGTTGGGATGAATGGGCTTAGCCATCTTTAAAGGCAGCATCAGCCCAAGAAGAGTTGGACCTGAAGAGCCAGGAATTAATTTGTACACTTCATATGATGGGAGCTTGCTTGAAGTCAGCATTCAGGGAGCAATAGAAATGTGGAAAATGGATCCTTTTTCCCTTTCAAATTGTCATCCCAAGGAATATGACACCATTCACTGATTATACACAGTCAGACTGCAGAAATCAGCAGGAATGTTCACTCAGCCATACTTTTGCAGGTGCCTTCTGGCAATTCACAACCAATTTGGCAACAAGGGTCCCAGGACTAAAAGGGAGAAAGCCAAGGGAAGGCTAGCTCCCCACACGCCAGGCTTGGCATGGCCATGGGCTCCTCTCCAGGAGGCAAAGGGGACTGCCCATCACCCACCGTGGTGCAGGTTGGATGGAGGGGCATTTGGATGGTTGAGTCCTCCAGCTCTGCAATAGGGTTTTGTAGCTTGATGCATTAAAACGCAGCTGGGAGCAGAGAGGGAGCTGCTCCCATTTTCTAGAGAAAGGTGACATTTTTACACAGGGAATCCCAAGTGCTGTGCCATTCCTGTTTTGCTAACAAAACATTTGTCCCATGCCATAATATGCTTGTGGCCAAAAGGCTGATTTTTATTTGTGTTTTGCCTAAAAGTTAAGCAGCACCAGGCTCCTTGGGGGAAAGGATCTGCAGTTTGCCCTGGCAGATCTCCAACACGCTGCAGGCTTTGAACAAATCAAGACTTTGTGATTGAATCCACGGTCTGGGAAAAAACTGAAGGGAGTGGATGTCAGTGTCTGAACTGCCAGAAAAGAAGTCGGATTGGAGGGGAAACTTTTATCAGTGGATCATCTGCGGAGTCCTGCAAATCCAAATACTGTTGAACTAAACCAACAGCTGCAATGAGTTCATACTGTAAGGATGTGTCCCACACCACCTAATCCAAACTGCCTTCTGATTCTTGGACAAATGAGTATTAATTTAAATTGCATTTTCAAAGTGTCTTTGCAGAGGCTTCTTGCTTGTGCAAAATCAACGGTGGGAAGGAAAGACAAAAAATAAAGGCATGTGCTTGGAATCACTGCCAGTTTTACTACCTGGAAAAACAATTATACCCTCTCTTTCTACAAAGTACCACATGCCAAAAAGAGTCAAAAGCACCTCCACTCCACTTTTGCCTTTAATCAGAAAAAGCATGTCTTTATTGCAACAGTCTAAGGACAGACCACTGAATAGCAAAGGAGGCAAGGGAAGTTCTAACCTGCTGGTTGCCAGAGCCAGCTGCAGCAGGTTGCAAAGTTAAGGAGTCAGAAATGGGGAGTGAACAGCAAAACCAAACTCTTCTGAAGCTGTGGGTGAAGCTGTACAAAAGCTACACAGGGACAAGTGGTATAATGAAAAGGTTCAGGATCTGCACGTGAAATACATCCAAACACTTCAGTGTTAATGCTATGCTGAAGAACCTCTTTACAGAGGTCCCACTTTACTATCCCTGCTTTAATTGAGAGGCAAGAACCTGACATTTTAACAGCTGAGAGACTAAATTGTGCATGGCACGCTCTCGCTGAAGAATTTACTGTGAATCAAGAGCACCACTTAAAACCGTATTGGTGTCTTGTGATACATTTTAGAGATTCTGGCCTAGCAATTTTCAAAAAGTAAAAGAATACTGTCATACCAAACACTGTAGAGCATAAACATTTTTAGAAATCGCTGCTTTATGCCTGCAGATGTGCAGCATTAACAGGGCATGTACGGTACAGCAAAAGACACTGTGGAAACAAGCTGTCTTGCTGGCAGCATCTCCCATATTGGAGAAAAACAAACCAAACCAAAACTTTGCTCTCACAAAACATCTATCCATCCATCAGCATTTAGAAATACTGCTTGGCAAATTTTGTCTTGCAAGCAGTATCTACTTTAATAATATGTTTCCAATTAAAAGATGACTAAATGAAAGAAGTCCAAAATATGTATTTCCCATAGGATCAGTGCTTACTCCTGATCTTTGTATAGGCTCCAACTCAGCTAAACCATAAACACACCCTTGGCATCAACCACAAGTAGCTCCAACAGCTTCAGAACCCTGGCATTACATATTTTACTCTTATTTGGATCCAGAGCCTCAGCTTTCGGTGAGGGCAAAACAGCTCATTATCATCAATATGGATAAGACTGCTTCCATCCACCTGAAAGGCTGCAAAACTCTCCCACCCTCCAACAGTTTTTAAGAGAAAAGATAAATCCAAGCACATAGCATTGCTTATGCAAAACTCCCAGTGGCACTATGAGTCCAGCCCTAAATCTGGAGCACAAGAGCATCCTTTGTAACCCAGCCATCCAGGTCACAATAAAGAAAAGGAAAGAAAGTGCTGGAAGAGGAACTACAGTAGCAGAGCAGGTGCTATCGGAGAGGTGCAATGACAGGAAAAGAAGATCTGAGCTGCCTATAAAGAGCCAAACCAAAGCTGTTTACAGAAGGGTGATCTGGGATCTCAGATATGGTTAAAGCCAAAAGCCCATTTCACTCTCCCCTTGGCTCTTCTCCATACTTGAAAATATGATGAGCAAAAAGCAAGCAGATGGCTGTTGTTGTGCTACGACTGTCGCAACTTTGCCTTAATTATTCCCCTGCACAAAAATCCTATCTGCGTTCACTGGACACAACGGTTCTGCCCTTAAGCGGGTGGGCCATTTGATCTGGAGATATTTTCCAGGTCCTGTGCTGGCTGCAAAATGTTTCAGGGCAGAGAGAAGACTTCAAGGGATCTTGGAAAAATCAAACTGCCCCCAGAAAAGTCAAATCACCAAAGCACACGCACGTTGCTTTGTGCAAGCAGCTGGGTTTCCATCTCTGTCTCTCCCAGGTGGTTTGCTGGAATCAGGGAGCTGCAGATGGGCGAGACTCTTCCCTCTCACAGAAGCTTCCCAAAAAGTTTTCTATACAATTATTTTAGCAAAAAAAAAGCTCATCTGGCCAACGTAGTCGGTAGAAAATCCCTGTGCATTGCCTGCAGCAAGTGTGCCCCATCATACATGCACACATATGCAGAGCGAGATCACAGACAAACCCAGGATTTGATATCATATCTCACCTTCCAGAACTGGATGAAAAACTGAGCTCTCAATTTAAACACAAAAATCGTTGCTTTTTTGCCTTTCTGAGTGCCCCAGAGTCTCCAGAGTTGCTTTTGAACCACACTGAGAATCAGATGCAAGAGCCAAAACTCTGCAGTATTAGCCTGGGATTTAGAGCATCTGTGTGGTTGTTTTTTCTCCCCATTAATTTAATTTGACAGAAAAGAGCAGGAAAGCTTCTGGTTCCCATGTGGGCAAAGTGGATAAACAGCAGGAATTTTAAGGGAAGCTGAAACTAAACAGAAAAGAAAGAGGTTGGTTCTCTGGCTAACAGCCTTTTGTGCTGCCTTTTTCCTCACCCCATCCTCCATGCCCTGCATGTTATAATGAGACTATTTTCATGCTTACCACTTGCCTGTTTCAACCTATTTTTTGCATTTCGATTTAGACCCTTTTGATTGGAAAAATAACACACAGTTCTCTCTCTTCAAGGCAGATAATCTCCCACGCTGGATCCCATGATGCAGGAGGAGAGGCAGTACCCCACCACCACCTCACCGCCCCCCAGATCCACCGGGTTTGGACTCATGAGCAGGAAATCCTAATCCTACTGCTTCAGAAAAACTGCCAAGAGTAATTATTTAATGGGAAAACATTTGTGTAGCTCTGTGGTCAGAACTGCATGAATTCAGCATCGCAACTATTCCTGCAGAGGAGATCCTAAAACCTTGCTTGTTTCCATTATTTTCCTGAATATTTCCCAGTGCGGGCAGATACACTGTGCAGGCTGTAGCAGGCAATACACCAGGCAGAGCATTTTATCTGCTGCACCTACTCTTGGTCACAGTAAGCCACATTTAAGCAACGGTTGCTGACACCAGCTGATTCACACCAGCAGCAATGGGTTCCATCCAAACATGAACAACTGACCTCTCAGCAGCATTTCTGAGCACAAGTTCTTCCAAGCCAAGAGGCTCCTTTATTGCTTTATAGACGTCGCAGCCAAACTGAAATGCATCCAGACTTGAAGGAGGCTTGAGGTCTAATCTCAGTCCTGGTTTGGATGCTCGCTACTTCCAAGTGGGGAAGGGACAAGGTGACTTTCTCTGCTGACTGAAACAGCGTGTAGGAGTTGTAACTTGGATACATGCTTTTGCTTCTGCACAGCACACCCCACAGCAGAGCTGTTGCAACAATAAACACTACCAGGCTGAAAACTTACCCCTCCCTCTTCAATAAATGGAAAATCTTGGCTAAAGAGGAGAAAGAGTTTTGCAATCAGCTTCAGTGAGGTACAGGGGTTTAGCCATGATGTTGAGGATTTTGACAGAGTACTTCAGTACGAAAGCTAAGCCCTCTGTGTCTGCCCCACCTCTTCTAGCAACTGCAGGTTTTAATTAAAGCAGAAACATATGACGCTAATTCATGATCTCAGTTACACAACTCCATCAAACGTCCAGCACAACCAACTGAACGGCTCTGCATTGAGCCCGGTCAGAATGAAATCAGTGCAGCAAATCAGCTATATAAGGAACACACTAATTAAAACACCAGCTGCTTCACAATTTTCTATAGTTTTATCAGCCACCCACTTTGACAATATAAACAATCAACAAGACACTGCTATGAGAGATGGCAAATGGCCTACAGCTAGAAGATGATGATGCCGTATGAGAAAAAGCCAACACAAACCTCCTCTTCCTAAGGGACTAACCACACCGAGAGTCAAACACCAGAGACACGTGCAGAACCCCAAGTATCTGTGGTTATACTGTCATCTCTGGTGGCTTTAAGAGAAGGCAGGATCCAGAGATACAGTATAAACCTCTAAATCTGTTCTTTATCAAGACCAGTTTGGTTTTATTTTATCCATGGCAACACAGCCGCTGTGATTATAACTACCTGGCCTGTTGCTCTGTTGTTGCATTACATCTCCATCTCCCATCATCTAGCAGCAAACATCTATGTGAAGTCAACATCAAAAGGCAAGTAGCAGGTAAACTTTACTGACAGAGACGGGCAACCATTTTCACACACACACAAAAAAAAATATCTAAAAAGCTGTATTTAATTCAAACAAAAGACCCAACTAAACTTTTCAACTAAAGAAGGCCACCCAAAGCCTCTCAGACATGAAAACTGATTTTAGATGAGATTAATCCCCCCAAAAATCCCCCAAGTGACATTTCTGTTTCAGATGACAGCCTAATTTTCATTCAGCTGCACTCACATGAAGACACGGGCAGGTCCTTCACATCAAATAATGACAGAAACAAAAATCTCTGACACACAGAAGTCACTGAGAACCTAACACCAGGCTTAGAAAATGATGTCATCTTCAAAATTGCCAGCTGATGAGCTGTGAGCAGCAGTTGTCCTGCACAGCGCTCTATTATGCAGCCAGGGAAAGCTAACCTGCACTTTCCCAAAGCAGGGAAACCTGTCCCCAAGGCTCCCTTGTCGCCCACACCAGGAGTTAGCTGCTTGGGGGCTCTCTCATAAGCATCACATAATGTCTTAGCAAGAATTAAAAAGAAAGTGAGGTTGGAGCAGACTGCCTTTGGGGGTGGGTTATTTCACACACACACACACACACACACCCCCGCCCAGGGCAGGGAATAATTCACTATGAGAACAACCTACACAGCAGCACCAGGGATTCGGCACCCCCAGCCATCTTTCCCAAGACATCATGTTCAAAGGACCAACGTGGGCTTGTTGCACAAACCAGCAGATTGTTGGTGGAGCTCAGAGGATGGGGACTGCAAGCCACTCTCACACAAGCAACCCAGGGGCTTTACGCTTGTCCCAGCAGCGCTCAACCCACCGGTGCCTGCTCAGCCAGGCCGCTGGCAGCACGTGGCCACTGCAGGGACACGGCTGGCGCACAGGCTGCACCGGGGGATGACCCAACCCAGGCAAAGACCAGCTAATCCACACCAAGATGCACGACAAGCCGACCCTCAGACCTGCAGCAAGAAGCTTCAGGTAAAACAGATCACAAACTAAAACCTCCAAAAAACTTTCAGTCTCCACTTAAAGTATCTTTCTTTCTAAAGGATCTTAATATTACACACCGATGCATACTTAACTCCATGCAAATACTAGTTTGCAAAACAACTAGACACGTTCCATTTGTAAAATACGACATTTTCATTTATACGAACATGAAATGCACTTTAATACAGTACTTCAGAAAAATAAAACTAGTGGTATAAGACTTCTTTCCATTGACCAAAGAGGATAAGAAAGGGAATATAATTTATAATAACTTTATTAGTAAAATTTATATAGAATACAACTAAAGACTTCAGACAGTGAGAATGGCGCTTGTGCTTTCAGAAAATAACACCCTGCAGAAACATGAACACACTCCCAGTGTTTCACTGTTCAGCATCTGCGCTGCATCTCCTGTGCCCAGGAAAGGAATTTAAAACTAGTTGGAATTTTGATGGAACATGAGAACTGCCAGCAAATTCCACCGTCACAGTTCCATACTCCCCAAGCAACAAAGAAAAGAAGGAAAAAATAGCAGGTCAAGTGCAATACTGTGAAGTGAACCAGGGAATTAAAAGGTTCAGTAGGGAATAGTTTACCTGGTATTTCTTACAGAGAAGATGCTAGAAGGCAGGAACATACCACAAGGAATTACAAAAATAAAAGGTTATTGGAAATATAAGTGACGCTGGGGAGCTACAGAGAACAAGGAAAAGCTAATATTGAGGATTTCTGGAGAGCAGATCATTGTGGCACATTTTCAATACCCAGGTTGAGGCACAAACCGAGTCCAATGTCACTCATAGCACAAGGCAGGAGAAAAAAGAGCATCCTGAGCTTTCCTTACTCCTGCTTTTCACAGGTACCCTGTCACCCACTCACAGAGGCTGGACGCTAAGCTGCATGGGGGTTTCAGTACATTAAATATGATTATTCTTATAAAACTTCATGATTCAGGCAACTAGTTTTCTTATATATCTTTAAATGTAAGGCAGTATCCTTGATGCCCCAACAATCAATACATACAGCATTATGGTGGGTCATAAACAGACAGCAGCAGTGGATTTTCCAATATTGCTTTCTTGAAAAGGACCTTGTCTTCATTCTCCATGAAACACATTTCGGCAAAAACCCAGCATCAAAATTTTGACTTCTGACATTTCGAACCACCACAAGAGCTCTGGGCTGCTCCACACATGACTGAACTGAGAAGAAAGCACATTTCAGATGAACCGGCAATCTGATCAAGGAATTTCAGCAACACCCATGAGGTTAATTCAAGAGAGTAATGCTATCCCAACTGCACATCGTTTCTGCTTTCCTTTGATACCATTTCACATTACACGTGCATTAGCCCAGTAGCAATAACTGCACTCAGCTAGTTTAAAGCTACATACAATCAGGACCTCGAGAACAAAGCGGCAACGTTTCCAAAATAATTCAGCTCCACTGAAAGCCCCCATCCCAGGCAGGCTGGATCCAAGGTCACGTACAGCCAACAAATACACTGCACCTTTGGAAAACAGAGCCCACCGTTCCCCTTGTCATCACAGAATCACGTACAGACAACTGGACTCCTGTCCCAGGATTAACAAAAAACATTATTCAAGGTACAGGCAACTGCCAACACAACTGTATAAAGCTGCTCGCTCCAGACATTTGACCTAAAAATCACATCTGCATCCTTAACAAATACATACAGTACACTGCGTTTGTGTGACCAAAAATTTCATGCTTGCCACACTGTGCTTGAAACAGATGCTTGACAAAACTCCAGGGATATAAATAGGGCAATCACTTACTCAGGCCATATGTTGGAAGCATGTAAGATGGACTTGCTTAACTGAAGAACCTTCAAAAAACAGTAATGATAGTAACAGGACTGGACAGATCTCAGATCTAATATTCTTTGGAGCTTTTTGGTTTGGGGCATTGTTCACGAGAAACTGAAATGACCTCTGTATTGCTTTCCTTTGCCCTTTCTGCCAAACCTCCCCAGTAACGATGGCCAGCTACAGGGTCTGACTGAGCAGGTCGCGGGCCCAAAGGTCCCTGCGGAGAACAGAGCTTGGCTGACCAGTCCTGACAGCTGCTAGAAAACAGCCTCATGTGATGCTTGCTGCATGGATGCCCTTAGTGCCTGGAGTCATCCCAAGAGTACTTGAAGACCCTACAAATGCAACAGCACGTATCTCTGACTGCCCATCCCAAAATTTCTTGCTTGGTTAACACCAAGGTGACTTCTCCAGCAGCCACTCCAGGAGCAGCAAACTGCCATGCAGAGGACCTAGACAGGAGGAACGGGCCAGCAGGAGCTTCAGGAAAGTCACAAAGGAGAAATGCCAAGCCCTGCACCTGGAGCAGCCTAACCCAGTGCACGAGGACAGGCTGGGGGCAGTGCGGCTGAGGAGGACCCGGGGGACAGCAGGCTGACCAGCAGCTCACCCCAGCAGCACCCCAGGCTTGCAGCACAGCGGGCTGGCAGCGACAGCCAGCAGCCAAGAGGACTATCTCCCTTTACTGGGCGCTTGTTAGGTCACATCTGAAAAATCATTCAGTGCTGGGGCTCAAGGACAAGGGAAGGACTGGCCCATGGGGAGCTGAGTTTGGCAGAGGTCCCCGAGACGGCTGTGGGAACAGGGCTGGCTCAGCCTGGGGAGAAGGCTTTGGGGACACACACCTGCTAATAGCCTCCCATACCTGCAAGGCATTTACCAAGACAACAGAGCCAGGCTCTTTCACTCCCTCTCCCAAAGCCAGATGTTCAAAGTCACCATGATTAAATACACAGCTCTTCCAAGAGCTCCATCCACATACCACTCACTAATGCAACAGGACGTGTTACAGACAGATTCCTTTGTTATTTCCTGGGTAGAATTCCCTTCCCTTTCAGTAGCTATCATATTTTGATGTTTCTAATTTCACTGTTATGTTTATTGGAACATTAAATATTTCCTGCGTTTGGTTTTTAATATATGGGAAATTATGCGCACCATATGCAAGGGGGAGCAGAACATGCTGACTACACAAGTGGGTGGAAAAGTCTGGGGGGAATAGCAGCAGAAGGATGGGAAGACACTGCATTAAATATTAGTGTTTCAAAGTTGCTGAGCAAAGGAGGAAGATTATGGTAGCCAGGTTTGAGAACATACCCTTGCTCCATCACTCCAGTCCCCATCGGCAAGGAAGAGAGAGTGCAAAGCCTGATGCCCAAGTGTGAAACATATGGTGAATAATTCAGAACTTATCCATTTTTCTGATGAAATCTCAGGAAGGAAATAAATATGCCAGTATTTGTCTGATTCTTATTACTGCATAAAAGGGACAAATCCTGCAAGGTGCTGATCATTAACTTTTGAGACAGATCCACAGACCCAAACCTCATGTGATGAGGATGCTCACTACCTCTTGTCCATCAGCATCCCAGCTCAGCTGCTGCGATCGTCTAGCTCTCCTTGTCAAGATGCATTTTCAACCTCACTGCCTCATTTATTTCCCCCTCTCTTGTTTCAGAGGCTTAATATTCAGCGGCACTCAGAAAAGACTCTGCTGTTGGATGAGAACATATTGATCTCTGGAAGAAAACCAAGGGATATGGCTTAAAGTTTAAGGGCAGGAGTAGTTGTCTATAGAGAAGTTAATTTTCTATAAATGTTGTTTTCATTTAGAGTGAATGGCAGTTTATAATAGTTCACAAAGTTTTGGTTCACAGTGAATAGCAATTGCATCCTAAAACCTCAGCTGTTTCACTGAAGCAAATCACTCAATAGAGCTTAGAGGTCTTCAGAACCAAAATCCAGTTTTCAAATGTGACTTGGATGCCTACAGTCATGAACCACAACAATATGGGGCAGATCCCCTCTCTCCTCTTACTGCTATGAGAAATGAAGAAAATGGTTCTGCAATCCCATTAGCTCCCCTAATCCCGCAGGAGACGCTC
Source organism: Falco rusticolus (assembly GCF_015220075.1). Taxonomy (NCBI): domain Eukaryota; kingdom Metazoa; phylum Chordata; class Aves; order Falconiformes; family Falconidae; genus Falco; species Falco rusticolus. The sequence goes on along the minus strand of NC_051187.1, from coordinate 25,368,294 downwards.
AACATCAACAGCGGGGTGTTACTGCTACAAAGTGACTTATTTGGTCGACTATTTCTCAGCAATGCAGCAGGAAGCTTTGTCATCAAAATACCTGAAGAGATATTGGTAGCAACCTGGATTTTCATGTTTCTTCCCAGCTGTTTGTGCATTTGGGGCTGGGCCCTGATATAACACTCAACAGCCACCCTGACCAGCTCTGCAGCCAGGCGTCGTGACCTCCACATGTTCCAGAGCTCCCAAAAGTGACGGCAAGGCCACCTAGGCCTCCCTTGTCCTTAGGGCCATGGGGATATCCCACCACATGCCCTTCCTATGTTCACTCCACCCTCCCAAGTCTTTCCAAAGCCACTCTTCAATCCCAAAGATATGTTCAACCAACAGCTAGTCCTAGGTGTGCCAGGGCAAACCCCAAACCACTGACTTTCAAGCCACTGCAGACATGTACCACCCCAGCCCTGTGGTACATTTATTCCTGAGTAGACATTTATTCCAGAGCCTTCCCGAAGACAGACTTTCTTTTGGAAGACAGTGGTAGTGCCTCCCTCCTTCCAAAGCCACACTGTATTTGTGGCTGTCCACGCAGCCTTTGCTTTGGATGAAATCACTCCAAACTCACTACGCTTTGTCACAGCTTGTTAAAAATCTCTCTGCTCCACAACTGGATTCCCTTGGTGCCACAGGGGCAAAAAGTGTGAAACACCAATATCCCCGGATGGCTTGCACTAGCATTCACACGTGCTTTGCAGCTGATTGCTAACACAGGAGAAAACTGCTCCATCCATTACACATGCAGCTTCTCTTCTAACAGCAGTTTAGAGTTTAGCTCTGCAAAACCACGTATGGGCTCCCTGGAGCTGGCTCACGACACGACAGCCCCAGGGATCTGGCTTTGGAGTGACAGGGATGTCCTTCAAACTGTCACCAAACGAGCCTCATGAATTATACACACAGAGCGGGCTCAGTGGCTCCAAATTCATCACCCTGCTGCTGGCAGTGCCCTGCCACAAAGAGCAGGAGAATCATGCCATGCCATCATCGGGGGTGCTCACCTGCCAAGTCACACCAGCAGTGGGGGTCAGCCCTGGGGACTGCCACCATTTACTAGCAATGCTGAGGTATTTTTGGACTATCCAGCACCTGCATCACTCTTCAGGATCCATTCAAGGTTTGGGATGTTAAAGGTCGTGGTCTCGGATGTGCTAGGAAGTTGTATCATACCTTGGCAGGTTTTCCATGGGACGGTATAGAATACAATGCACTTTTTCTCAGCAGGATCCTTTCTTTTCTGCTTCATACTGTGCAAGACAGAGTGCACGCACCACCTTACAAGAGAGCTTAGTCTAAAGGAGGCTGGTACAGCAAATAAATGTGCTGAGAGAAGATGTGAATTAGTGTTTTGCTCTCACGGTACAGGCCTATGGCTCTATTCATATCCTCCTTACAGCTTGATGCGTGGCCTTGGGTGATCCACTTATACTTACCATGCTTCACTCCACCTGTAAACACCTTCCTCTAGCTCTTCAGACTCCAAGGCCTTTCCAACACCCATTGCTTCAGCTACGCATTCAATGCATGCCTATTAAATGTTTAATCTTGTTTGGGACCTCTATAGGAAGTACTGTGATGCAGAGAAAAAACATCCACCACAGTATCAACAGGTCAAGGAGGGAACAACCACGTGCATGCATTACACGTAAGAGCTAATGCTGAACACTCCTCCTTCCTCCCAGGGCTAAAAAAGAAAGAAGGAGGAGGAGATAAAGCTTGTTGACCAAAATGAGATTCAGTTGGTCAAGCTGACAATAAAGGCCTGCAACTGCCATCAGTAAATTAAACCATGACCATTTAGACAGCCAATGAAATGCATTTATGAACCATCTGCTACTGGCTTATTTTTGCTATTCAACGTAGCTAATGTTTGCAGTTGTTAAACTTCGTCATTTTAACACAGTTTCATGTTGTTATAAATTAATTTTAGCTTTTATGACTCATACTGCTGTTAACAGGATACTTCTTCAAGACTGCAAAGGTAGCCCAGCCGGCCCCTTTGCATCCTTCTGCCTTCCTCCAGCCCCACCTCGCTCCCTGCCACCTCTAACAGGCAGCAAACGAGTTCTGTGATCTGCTGGGTTAAACCTAACAAGCCAGACCCTGCAGGGGAAAACCCCAGGTCTAACACAGGGAGCTTTCCACAAAGATCACATCCAGTGGCTAACACTTTGCATGACTTGTGAAAGAGCGTTTGCAAGTCATTAGTATTCCCTTGCCTTTTTTTGTCTCCCACCCAGAACGAGGAGGAAAAAATCTCTCCATCATAAACTGCAGGGGACAAGACAAGCAGGACCTTTAATGGGCCACTGCACTTATATACCGGACGATTCCTCTTTTCAGGGAGCATCCTTGATGTTGGATGTTAATGAGAGACAATCTTGCAGAGCAGAAGAGCTCTTTAGAGATTTAAAATAGCTCTGTTTCTCGGGATTTCAGAACTCAATCAACATTCACATCTACAAGGGATGAAAGAAGAGCTCGTGGGAGCTCTGCAATCCAGCTTCCAGCTTCCCACTCCTCTGCCTCATTCTCTTAGAAATATTTCTGTAAGACAACCACAGTGCCAAAACGAAGGTGATGTCGTAACTCAGAACACAAATCCTCCACCCATAGGTTACCAATGCAGCCTCTTAGCACTCCCCAAGACTGTCACGCTGACTGTCCCTGGCTGCCCCCACCATGCCCAGCAGCATACAGGGGGGCACTGCAGCATCCTTCACCTTCAGCACCTGGGCGGGAGAGAGAACTAAACCACCATTCCATTTTTAGGCTGCGGGATGATGATGCTCATCATCTTGTTGAAGCCAAGTATTAAGTCACTAAAGATCCGAAGAGTTCATTCTGCAAAGGCATAAGCCGTTTGGTAATACACATTCATATCTAGTATTAAATTGGTCATACAGAAGACCTTTGGAATTAGTTTTTAAAGTTTAGCCTAAGGACAACACTGCAGATTATTTCTCATCGTTTCTCCCCTGTGTTTTGCAGGGAACAGAGGTAGGTCTGTGGAGTCCAGATCATAACGTGCAAGCATGGGAAAGGGGGAAGGGGTGGGGGGTGGGGGTGGATGGGGAGGAGGAAGAGCAGAGAAAAGGGTTTAACAAGGAGACTCTGCCCCCAGGAAACTCTTGTACAGGATAGTGCAGTTAGCTGACACAGGCCAGACATCAGGATACAGCCAGCAATCCTCCCATTCTGGTTAAGTTAATTTTCTGATTCATTTCAAAGCAAGCTCTGCCCTACCTCCCAGCTTCTCAGCGCGGGCACACACCTCTTCCACCAGAAATCCCAACCCACACAGCCAGCAAGTCACCATTTGGACTTACTACAGACTGTCTCCCTGCTTAAAAAGCAGCACAAGCAATAACCTGTGCTGAGGATGTGCTGCGCCTCCAGGTACCCAGGTGTCACCGAGGCAATGCATGGGATTCCCACAGAAAGACACGGGCTGCCTGTGCATGCCTAGTCTTCTTTCAGTCTCTGTTCCTACCTCACTTAAGAGAAGCAGAAGGCTGAAGAAAGAGCTTCCATCAGACAGGGTGTGCCTCCGCTGCTTATCGCAGGGACGCTGTGCCTGCTGTCCCTGCCCCGAGCTCAGCCCACACGCTGCACCGCTCAGCCCAGAGCTGCCGAGCTCACACAAAGCTCCGCTGAACTCACCGCACAGCTTTTGGCTGGCTCCAGGCGGAGAAAGAGCAAACATGCCTCCATCCACCACCTTCGCCAGGACTAGTGGGACAAGGGACAGCCCTTGCCATAAGAATCCAGGGAGCACCATCCGCCAAGGGGCAATGGCACACCGAAGGGCTCAAGCAGCCTGACACTGCCCAGGGCTTCAGAGACCAAGCGCGCTACTCCTCAGAGCCAAGCCCTCAACTCTTCTTTTATTCTAAGCTACAAATCACCAGAGGTTGCTCTGGGGAAAATAAATAAATAAATAAAATAAAGGTTATTTTCCATTCGCTTGTACACAGCAAGAAAGATAATGCTGGTTTGCTTTAGAATAAAAATGCCACTAGTTATTTATCCAGGTGAAGAATTAGGTATACTGCACTAGCTAGCAAAACCTCAATGAAAAAGTAAATCCTTAGGATGGAGTGCACAGGGGAAAAAAAGATTAATTGATTTGTGACTACAAGGAGGTTTATTCAGAACCATATTTATCACTACAGTGTTTCTGAATTCAGTAGAAACTCTACTCAATTTTTTTCTGCAGCCTTTCTTTGCTGTTAAAGGAAATACATCAACAAGAAAAGAGAAATGACACTTAATTTTAAGGAGCATCACCTTGCTTTAGAAAATAAACTAGACCCAGAGTTGCAGCTCTGGGATATCTCCCCACCATTCACACCCAGGTGGGATTTGGCAGAAAGGCAGCATTTCTCAGCTGACAAAAATGAGAGCATCATTATTACAGTGGAGGAACCGAAGACTTACATTCTGATTTTACTCACTTTTCACCTCAAGGTGCTGATGTTGACAAGTCGCTTGGAGTAGAAGATAGGGGGGAAAGGGAAGATACGTATTTTTCTCTCTGTGTTAACTTCTGCCTCACTCCCACTTCTGCAGCAGGAACGCCCGTGGTCCATAGCCCGGGGTCAAGGGGTCCCCACTTGCTTGGTGGGCTTCAACTCAACGGCAGAGTTTGTCCACACCTTTAAAAACGCACTATCTGGAGGCACCAGCTGGGGGCTGTGCTATGACACAAGGTCTCACACAGCTGAGAATATACTCGCATTTCTATAAAGCAGACCAAATTACCCCGTGTCTGAGGTTCAGCACTCATTTACGTACACGAGCTCTGTTGCCATCTACACCAAAGCAAAGAATTGGTCAGCTCTCGTGTCCCTGCATTTAGAAATCGCTCTGCAGAACAGACCTGTCTTTAGAAAACCTCCAGCTAGTGCCACTTCTGTGCACGCCCCGAAAGTCCCTTTGCAAACACAGGTGAACCCCAGCCACAATAGGGCTGTTACACCCGTAGCGCAGAGAAACTCTGATACCAGAAACGGAGATAACTGACCCAAGCGCAGGGAGCCAGGCAAGCCCCCAGCTGGTGAACCCTCACGGATTCTGGCACCAAATCCCCTGATCCCCGTGTCACTCCTATGCTGCATGTTCAAATATGCATTTGCTCATATTTACCCACTGTGGCAAATGGGACTGTGTTAAAATACATAGAGATTTCAATACTATAAAGACAGGTTAATCATTTATTTATTGTTCGCTTCTTATTTCAGAAGCCTGAACTGCACCGTAATTACTTAAAGAGAGGCTATAAAGACCCAAGCTGTTTGTCTAGCAGCCTCATTTATTTTTGCATAGTGAAGAAATTACTCCCCCCAAAATCAGAAAAATAAGAAAAATACCCTTGAGTGCTTCATCCAATTTTAAAGTAAGCGATGTGTTAGTTCACACAACAGTGAGCAATTTAATTCTCAATTAAGGGATTAGATCAAACAATAACTCTGGACCATTTGGCATAATGCAAGCAACTTGGAAAGGAACAGGCACCGCTCCGCAACTGCAGCAAACTCTCTTCCTACACAAACCCGCCGCAGACACCCAAGGTTTCCTTTGCAGGCTGAAAGCGAACAAGAGAGAGCAAGGAAAGAAAAGCAAGCAGAAGGAAACTGGGCTGCCAAAGACTTCAGAGGCCCTAAAACTGAGGGAAACCTCGACGGCCGGCGCAGGGAGCCAGGTTTCCCAAGAGGAAGGTGAAGCCTAGCCAGACCACCGGAGTTTCACCCGACACTGTCCTGTGCCAGCCTGAGGGAAGCAGCCCCAGAGAGCAGCCATCAGGAGGAGGAAGGAGAATGAACCAGGCAGCACATGAGAGCTGCAGCTCTGTCACAGACGTACCTGCGGCTTCCTTCTCCCCACAAAGTGCTTAGGACTTCCAACATTTGCCTATTAAGCCGTCCCTGCACAGTCCCAGACGTCTCTTGCTGCAAGCATTTAAAGACGTTTCCCCTTAATTCCCAGTTCTCTCCGCTTCTTCTGGAAAATGAGCCATGACACATGAGCCATTTACAACGTGCTGCAACTATGACATTGGTTTTATTTCCATGGCAACTCTCCCCCTACTCTCCTCAACTTATAGATATGCATTCCCAGCAGAGTTCGGTTGCAGACACAGATCATTATATTTAATCTGAACGAGTGTGTACCTGAGTTGACTTTATTTCATGAAACCGCGTAAGAAATTACATTTCTCTCACTATTTCCTTCTCTCATGTCCCAGTGTCATTACTTGCGGTGCCGTGCCATTACTTGTTGGCATTTTGCATCAGTACATAATGATCCAATATCAGATAATGTTAAGATGCAAAACCCACTCAAAACACCAGACAGCAATTTTCTGCTCAGTTTCCCAATTTAACCTGAATTGATACTACATTGTAAGTTTGGATGAGGTTCAGGGAGTACTCTAATTATAACAGCATCTTGGGCAGCAGCAGTCACTTGCATCCTGCCTTTTTGATACTGGCCTTGATAGTGCAATTAAAAGGCAAAAGAAAGAACTTCTTTCCAAGATTTTTCCTAATGAACAGTAGGAGGCCCTGACGTTAAACCTCGTCCTTTGATCAGGCTGCTGCCTCCAACCCAACGTAACCCTCAGCTCTAATGGAATTCATCATGTTTTATAAATACCCACTTCAAATGTACACGTTTAACTTCCGCTTCCAAGAAGACAGCAGTGTGACGATAGGCACACCCGGCACCTCCACTGTCTCTCTGCAACTCCGGCAGCAACACCTACTCAGTTTCCAAGTTAAAGAATGTTTTCCCCCCGCTCCTAACCACTAGCACTGCAGATCTTCTCCTATTGAGTCAATTCTGGTCTTTTCTATCCCAGAAGCCACGGAGAAGAGTCACTCAGCAGGTCATGCGCGACGGTAGCGACCCAACGCGAGCTGGGGTATTAACCTACTGACCTGAGGATAACAGGAGACGACAGTGAAGCAGATGGACATAACCAAAGGAAGCTTCTTTTCCTGCAGTCAGACCAAAGAAGCAGGTGAGAGATGTGCTGACCCCACTGGGCAACCCCCCTCAGCCACAGCAGCCCCCGCACGGAGGCGGAAGGCACAGGCAAGGGGGCCCTGCACTGCACTCGTGGGCTGCAGCACGTACTGAGCCCACAGGGTCTGGCACAGGAGCTCCTCCACGGATAAACCCTTCTTCCATGCGCATCACTGAGAGAAGCACCTGATGAGGAGCAGACAGCTAGGAGAACACCTTCTTCATTATCCTTTTCCCCACTAAAACTGTGCACCAGTTCAGCAAATAGTGCGGTGCTGTAGTGTACCCCCATATCCCTGCGTGCTGAGCATGCACACAGCCCTGCTGCTTACCCGAGGCTGGATTTGAACCCGAGGCACTTACATGAACAATTCACATGGTGTGTGATTAAAAAATAATTAAAAAAAAGTGGGTAGAGATTTCCTAAAAGAAAACTTGGAAGTATTCTTCCCAGTTGGAAAGCCACTGGCAAGAGCTGCCTTATGTGCAGCTTCATGGCCAAATAAAAGAAGAAAGCGGATGGGGGTTGGCACATGGAAAGACAGCATGATTGTTCAGAGCAGTGTTTAGCATTTTATGCTGCCTTCATGTGAACTCAGCTGGTGGCGATTTCTGCATCCCTAGTAACCCCTTTTAAGTTGATACCCGTGGATAGTAGTTTCTGCATCCCTAGCCAAGACTATAAAGATAACAGAAAATACACCCACTGCGTTCAGTTAAAACTGCCCCATCTTGCAGAAATGAAGCCTAAATGAGACAAAGCCAGAGTGAGATGTAAATGAAATAAAACCAAAATTTGCTAGTCTAAGATAGGTTATTTCTTTGATGCTATCGGAGATGCATCTTACCGTTTTCCTCAGAAACTTTCTCCACATTCACAGAAGATAGCAATGACAGATGAACAAAAACATTTAGGACACACATAAGTTTAAATTGACATATTAAAACAAAAGCCACAATACTGTTTTGTCACACATCATACGTGCTCAAGCAAGACAACACATGGCTTAGACCATGGTCACGACTACTACCCACATAGACATGGTGTAGTGCGACAGTTCTTCATCAGGTATGAGGTGATACGAGGCTAACTGAGAATCCGAATCGTAAACATCCCCTGTGCAAGTGCAGCCAAGTACCAAACCCCAACCTGCACAAGGGACTGCATCTAGATTTTAAGCAGCTACCTCCCACCACACACATGTACTACCACACACTCCATATTACCAATTACGGTGATAGTCAAGAAACAAAACACTTTCAGAAGAGGAGAAAAAGAAAGACTTCAGCATTTGTTTGTACTCTGCACTGGATACAATGGGATTTTTTTTTTTTTTCTCCTGGGGAGTGGGGAAAGGTGACCAAAGGACAACACTATCTCAGGGCAAGCACACTGAATATCTTGTTCAGGATATTCAACCAGGACATCAAAAAGGGCAAGCAGCAGCTGAATCCAGAACATGCCCTGTGCATCCTCACCACAGCATCAGCTATTGTATTTTGCTTCCAACCCCTTCCCATGTTTGATAAATTATACAGATTAGAAGAGCTCTAACCAAAAGGCCTGGAAGCATATCCCAAAACACTGAACACTGACCTGGGACCACACAAGCTTTGGTTTCCCATTTTCTAGGTCACTGCTCTGAACTGAACCAGGCTGCATCTTGCTCCCAGATAAGAAGTTTTACACAGCTCTCAGAAAACCAAAACCAAAAGCCTGAGGCAAGTTTGGCTGCAACAGCTACAGCACCACTGAAATGTCATTTTTGAAAAACGGCAAAAAGAAGGAATTCAACCCAATGCATTCCCACCTGCGCTCCAGAGGAGCCCTCTTGGGTACCACTGCTCGGGCCGAGGGTGAGGGCATCACAAACTCTCGCTTCGGGCACCAGACCTGGGCTTCCAACTTAAAACCCCTTTTTTATCTTTTTTTTTTTTTTTGCCTTATCTCTGCAATTTGCCTTTAATAAATCATTTTCCTTGAAAATAAACTGCTCCACTGTGCTGTTCACTCATGCATAGGAAATTAAAATGTGTTATAAAACTAATTTATGCGCCCTGTTGGCCACAGCGCCTGTGGAATATGCCTCCCCTGACACACACACTCAGGAAGCATTTGAACATGTTTGATCTGAGTCTTGCTAAACATCATTAGGAACAGCTGAAAAGTTTTTAACTTCTTTTTTCCCAAAAATTAAAAACTTCATTAAAATGGACATTTACACCAGGCTGGGGCAGGGTGGGTGAGGTACCATTCAATATTCCACCCCTGATGAATCTCAAAACATTTTCACTTTTCAATACTGAGGGTGCAAATCGGCCCGATTTCTTTTCATTAGGACTTGTTATATTGTTCTTGCTTCCTTTAAAAAACTGAACGAGAAAAAGAATTGCCAACAAGCTTTAATTTTAATTGATTCTTATTCAATCCAATGAGGTCATGCATGTTTAATTATCATCATCCTTATTACAGATGGAAAATCAACTTCCTCTGATGTTGCTATGTTAATTATCATCTCATTTGTTTAGCAATGGCATCTAGACAACTGATTGAGATTACAGCAAACAAACAGCAAAAAGACCTGTACAGAAGCCATTACAAACAGTGGCCACGATTCAGCAAAGTACTTTGCTGTTTAACAAATTTAGCGCCATTTAAACATCCCTGGTTAGGTCTTCAAGTTAAGAAAACATGCCTGAGTGTTTTTGCTGCACTGCACTTTCAGTAGAAGAAAGGGGAAAAGCGGGAAGAAAATATCATCACATACATTTAACTGATGGGAATAGAGGTGCAGAGTAATTAAAGATGAGCCTCTGAAAGGGACAAAATGTTTCTGAAATGCAAGGCTGTTAGAAACACCAACTCAGGTCTCTTGGGTTAGACTAATTGCGAGGGACAAAACATACTCTGGACAGATTTTCATAAATCCTCTGCAGCTCCAGTAAATCATTAGGTACCTATATACCTTTGCCAATTTGTCCCTTAAGACTGTTAAGTGCCAAGCTGCCTGTTACTGGTGGTAAGTTTTCCTCCTAACGATGCTGTCAATTCAACACTTTTTAAAAGTGAGCCAGGGGACAGATCTGAGAGTAAACAAAACCAACCAAAAACCTGCCGACAGACTGAAAATGCTTCCTTTACTTCTTTTGCTTCACAGAGAAGATAGGTAAACTTGATGTTAATCTCTGCTCCAAGCAAGCATAATTCTTTTGCATCCAAATAAATTGTGGCATCTAGGAGTACAGTTATAGCACATTAGTGCAATGATGCGCGTGACCCAAAATAAGAACATGAGGACCGGGAGACTCTTCAAAGCAGCTGGGTGTACATATCTTTGAAATGGTTATTAAGTTCATTTAAGTACCAAATTAAGCAAAGAGTGGGAGGAAAGACTGATGAAACTATAATTTGATCTCCTGATCCAAGCTTAACCTTGGCTTGGCACCACTGTCTGGTTTTATACTTATTTTTAATTTAGTAATGCTCTGATGATTTATTTCTGTATTAAAGTCTATTCCACAAAAGCACAAAAAGAAACTACTGTATAAAAAGAAAATGCTCCCTCGCAGTTAAAAATGGACCTATTTTACTAGACATGCAGGGATTTCTTGACTAAGCTACCCATAAATCAGCAAGAGAAGGATTGATCACTGGAAAAAAAGCAAGACATGCTATATTGTCTTTCTACAAGGCTATTCCTTGCTAAAATGGAAAATGTGCCACTGTTGTACAGCCCCGGTAACTAATAGGTCTGCAAAGCTCCTTGGTTTACATCAAGACCTCCCAAAAAATCCCAGCCATAACAATTTTACCACGTGCGGCACTAAGAGTCCCTGCTGATCGCTGCTTTGCTGTCCCGGACGTGAGGAGGCCATCAGCCTGGTGCCACAGTCCAGGAAAACTATTAATCTTTTATTATACTTGTCCTCATGAAGGCCCAAGTGATTTTCCTTGGCAATAACTGCAAGTCCCCATCCCAAAATCAGCTGGAACAACCCACCATGGCTAGCAGCAAGCCAGCCATCTGCTTCCCCTATCCCCTCCTTTCTGTTCCAGAAGTAACTGGAATCTCTCCTTTCCTCTTCTTCCACTTTCCACTTTATTTTTAGAGCATCCTTCAGTCAGAGCTCAGTTCCCCAACAGTAAGCAATACTGCATAATGTCTGCTTTTCTCTCCTTACAACCACATTTTCTTCCAGCAGAATTATAGTGGAAACATTACATCTGTTGAGCAGTGGACAGAGAGCTTTACAATGTGAAGAAAACCAAACATCACGTAGATTAGATAGATCTAGATCCTGAAATTCACTCAGAGGAAGGTGAAATACCTTCCATAAAACCTTGCCATCTAAAACAAAAGAGATTTTTTTTTTTTCCCCTCTCTCGGAAATGGTGACAATCTCATGACTGCCCACATAAAAGTACAGATGCCTACGGACAAAGAAAAAAGCCAAAACCCAGTGCTCATGCCGTTTATTTCTTCTCTGTATTTTCAGCCTGCTTCTGGGCTGATACCCGCACAGCTGTCAACTGAAGCAAAAAGATAAGCCTAACCACTGGGCTGATACAACATTAGTTACCAAGTGTTCACATCCCTTTCCTTCACCGAAAAAAAAGGCAAGGCAGTAAGACACCCCATGTCACTGTGAACGCTGCAGCGATACTGAGAAGAGAAAGGAATGTTCAGGAGAACGACTCTCAGCCACCCCATCCTCCATTATAAACCAAATTAACACCTGCTTTTCAAGCTGATAGAATAAACATTATAATGGCAGCACTCGTTCTTACGACCAACTGTTTGATTTTTCTATGCAATGCAAACACACGCAGGCAGGAGCAGCTTTTCACACACCCATTTTGCTGCATGAATTAATCTGTCCGAACAGCTTCGTATCAAAATCTGTCTTATCGGCCCTTCCAGTGCACACAGCCCACCAAGCACCAGGGAACATCCCAATTCCCTCTACACTTGGAGAAAAACATAACAAGCTGCATCCCCAAACCCCTTCTCGGTGCCAGCCTCTGCTTCTGCCTCTGTTTTGGCAACAACCATTCTCGACACGTTCCATGGTTCAGCTCCAGCCCTGCTCAGGACCGCCACCAGTTCCAACATCCAAAGCAGCTCCTCCCCTGGAGACTGCGGTTCTCCAACTCTTCTGGTTTTCTGCCTACACAAGGTTTGTACAGAGGATTTCACAAAACTGCTTCTTGGCACCCTGCCTTAGATCATTTCCCACACCTAAAGAAAAATTTCTGTCATTGTAATAGGAAAAAAAAAAAACAACCAAAACTATTTCTTTCCCCTAAAAAAGCAGCCAGAAACAGGAAATCACAGAGTCATTAAATCCCACGTGGAAACTGCATTTATGGAGAATCTCTGCCGAGCTCTGGGAAACCTATCAGGATGCTCTTTTCTCCCAGGGCTGGACTTGACAAGAACATCGATGCTAAACAGGGAGCGTGAGAAGGCAATTATAAGGTGTGCATTTGTGAAAATGATTGATGGCTTTTCTAATTGCAAAGAAAAAATAGAGCTGTGGTGGTGGGGGCAGCAATGGTAACAGAACGGACGGTTGCCTTTTCACACATCAATCTAACACTTAGCAGAGAGCAGAGCTCTTTAAAAGCACCTCTAGGTAGGGACTTTGGGAAGAATTTACGAAGAGCAGCAAACCTGAACCTCCCTCTCTTGTGGAGGTTGTTTCGGATGCACCGTGGAGGAGCCCACGCCATGCCGAGCCAGGAAGCCCACCTTATCCCAGCGCAGAAACCTCCTCTTCAGCCCAGTTCTCCCATCCCAGACCAGCTTGCTCCAACTACAAAATCTTTGAGGTCTTATGGCACCACGCAAAGCCACTGAAAGGCGTTCACTTAAATACTTCATGTCTCCCCCCACTCCAAAACTGTTTTTTCCTGAAGGGAAACCACAGAGAGTGACAGAAGGGGTAAGGAAGGAGATGGCCATGCTCCGCTGGTGTCCGAGCAGCGACGCGGTGCTAGCAGGCAGTGCCGCAGGCTGCGCTGGGTTAACGGAGACACCACGCCAGACTCTTACCGCTAAAGAAGGACCAGGCTAAAGAAGGCCAGGATGGGCTGCAGGGCAAGGCAGACAAGCCCGGTGCAGAGCCCAACTTCCAGCCCTCCTTACCGACAACTCATTTCTTTGCTGTGTCAGACTTGAACCAGTTCCCTCCTTCCTCGAACAGATGGGAGTTTGCCCAGGCATTAATCGGAGCAAAGCGAGCACTAGTCAGATTACGCTAAGAACAACCCCAGCCTGACGCTCATTAGCAAGTACCTGCTCATCTTCTAAGGAGCAGAGCAGCTACAAGGCAACTGGGATCTGAGAAAGGTGTTCATTAAACACCACGGCACACAGCACAGAGAAACCCAACATCCTCAACCACCATGTCAAGGCAGGGACTTGGCCAGAGAGCTAATCACAGCAAAGAGCTCCCAGCCTCCTCTTTCCCCCGAACAGTCCTTTGCTCTGCCCAGATCCTCTCGGGATTGGATGCACAGTCGGTTTCTGATTTGGGGATCCCAGAAACCTTAATGTGACGTGAGGACTGTCCCCCACCTCACCCTCCCTGCACACAGGATTCAAGCACAGGAGCTGAAGCGGCAGGGCTCATGGCAGGGGAAGCAGGAGCAGTGACAACCCAGCACCTCACCAGACCCATTAGGATCAGCACAGCTGATGCTCCTCCGAAAGCTGCCTCGCAGCAGGGGCTCACCAGGCAGGCACCCCCTGCCACGGCACGAAGCCAGACACCCGGCAGTCACTGCACACTGTCATGGAGAGGCACCGGGGAGAGCTGCAGTCTGGAGCCTCAAAACCCAGCAATGAGAACGTGTTCGTACGCATTTTCATTGACATATGAATGCAAAAAAAAAATCACGGGCAACACCATGGGCTGCCAGTCCCCAAGCTGTTCTTTGAAGGAGTCCAACACACGTAACTGCCAAGGGCCGTGCAAGCACCAGCCTGGCTGCAAAGGCAGCAAACACCAACTTCTCACATCTTCTTCCCCAAAGACCAGGAGGTGGGGAAAGGGTGGGTGCACCTGCATGCGTGTGGGGGTGGGGGACCACCACCCTGCAGTGCCATGCCTCCAGGAACCCAACAGCCAGCCTCTTGTCAAAACTCTTCTTTATTCCAACCTGCAATGCTCAGTTTGAAGTTTGAGCTTCTCTGATGTGTCACTTCCCGTGACAAATGATGCGGCCATGGGACCGTGTTCCAGAGACAAGCAGTCTCTCTCTCAAAGCTCGGCATTCAGCAGTGATTCTTCCATCCATAGGATGCATGTGCACAGCCCACCACGGAGAAGAGCAGTGTCTGCTACAGACCAAACCTGCACCCAGCTCACAGCACTCTCAAAGGTGCTGCTTGATCCAGGCATGAACCAACTGTAAAACAAATCCTCCCAGGAAAGTCCGGTCTTCAGAGTAACGGTGACTGACTGGAGAGAGCCGGCAGCCAGGACATCTCTCACACACGCCAGAACACCCACAGCATCGCTCCTCTCTGCTGCCCCCAAGTCACACCCTACCTACAACTGTGCCCTGCCACATTATCCCCTCCCTTTGCCCCCTGTGTGACTCTCACCTTATCAGACGTCCTTCCACACCTCCAAGGTCCTCAGGATCCCACAACTGTGCGTTTCTGGAGGTGCTGGTCCACACTAGCCCACTAGCCCCACACATGCCGCAGCAAGGCAGGGGACTGCTGCCCCACACAAGGTGGTCTGTGGCCTTGATCCTATCCCACCGCAAAGCAAACGCCTCCACACAGCCCAGCTGGCAGTGGTACCTCCAACTTCCCTGAGAAGCTCTAAGAAACCAAAAGCAAATGCCAGAATTTTAAAATACCCAAAACCACACACAGGCAGGCTCAGCAGTGACCTGGACAAGTGACAGCGGCAGAACCACCAGGAACTCACAAACCCGGCCTTCTCCAGCTCTTTCCACTTGCAGATTCCCAAAACAACGTGTTAGCCCCAGGACCCAGGGGTGAAGAGGTGGCCACGGCTGGCTGGGCTGGCCAGCATGGCGACGAGGCACGTGCGATGGCCACAGGTGGCCAAGGTGAGCACCCAAGATGGGACCGCGGCCACCCGCCCCGTGCTGCCCAAGCCCGGGTTTAAGGGACAACCCCCACGACACGCTTTGTCCTTTAAACCTGTGACATGCAACCCCGCTTCCCACAGCAGGCGCACATGCTGTACAAGCACCATGACAGCGCTCAGCACGTTAACCTCGAGAAGGTCGAGGCGACCCAAGGCAGAGCAGCGAGCCAGAGCTCTGGGCATGGAGAGAGCAGGGCAGTTCATAAATCCTCCGCTGCTCCCAAGCAGAGGCAGCTGGGAGCTCCCATGGCATCAAACACTGCTTCAGCCAATGGATATGATAATAAGGATCTATTTTTCTTTTAATTTAAACTATGCCTATTTATGTGCCACTGACTGAAAAGGACAGTGAATTAAAGTGCACATGAAAGAAAATCATAGCCCTCGGCACTTGCTCTCAAACACTCTTTTTAAGTCTGCCTGATGAAGGGCGGCTATATTTTGTCACTGAGCGCAATCCGCTCGATTATCACGTCTTTATTTTGAATACCCACCTCCAAAGTCATTAAATACTTGCTTCTTAACGAGAATAGACTGGTTTTGGCCAATAAATCACTTAAATGCCATCTGCCAAAGCAAAAAAGACATTCAAAGAGCCAAATTCCCCCAACTCCTTTTTGCATATTTTCCCCTCAGTTTCAGATTTAGAGAGAAAAGACATTTGTATAATCCATCAACGGCAGCTTTCTCCTAGGGGGAGTGTGAACAGACCACAGAAAAGGCGCTGTTTGGCTTTGACTTGCAAAACCACTTCATGGACTACTTTGAAACAATCCAGTCAGCGGGATATGAGCTCTGTATATTGGTGTTGCCCCAGATTGTTTTTGTTTTTATTCATAAGACTATTTCAGTGAAAACAGGCTGTCTGAAGCTTAATTCTACTAGAAATTGTTAAATAATTCAATACCCATCTTTTCTGTCTCTTTAACGCCTCTGAAAAATCAAAACCCTTCACAAATTAAAGGCCAAATCCTGTTTACTCTTTCCTTTTCTAAAGCAACTTTGACATCAGAAAAGGCTGTTTTTATGACTTGGGCTCAGATTAAAAGTTCTGATAGTGTGACTTTTCTTTTTTCAAATCAGGAGCAAGCTTTTTTTTTCTTTTTTTTTTTTTCTTTTTAATCAAAATACTTCCCTTGTGCAAAGCTTTAAAAATACAAAGGCAAATGCTTCCAGTATGGTCAGCTTGCTTTCTTTATAGAGATTGGTTACATTAACATTTTATACCAATAAATTATGACTCCCCTCAGGAAGGAGGATTTGCTCCCTTTCCCTGCACCCCCTGGTCACCTCCCGCAGGGACAAGCCCGCAGGCTAACCGGCCCTTGCCCACTTTTAAAGGCTTTTCAGGAAGAAGCCCGCTTTGACTTCAGTGCTTGGAGGACTTAAAAGTTTTACCTACAGTAACACCTTCAGTTTGGCAAAGAGCCGCGGTTTCAATGAAAACAAGCTCCCACTCAAGGCTGTGAAGGGCTCCTGGCTGCAGGAGGGGTTAAATGTGCCCCAGGCTCTGAACTCAAGGGATGGGGGTCTCCTCCACCCCAGCACAAGCACAGCCTTCTCTGGGCACCACCCAAACCCCACTCCAGGCTCCAGCATGGTCTACCTAAAAAGCACACAAATGCTGCCTTCTCAAGGTCACTTGGCCAAAGTGGCCAAGCGCAAGCCCCTTCGGGTCCCTCCGCTGTGTCCGTGCCATGACCCGCTGGCATCTACGACGACAATATCGGCCACGATGCTCAGAAGCTGCAAAACCAGAAACACTGATCCTTCGCTCCAGCAGCTTCTCTCGAGCTCACCCAAAAATCACGTGGCTTGTAGGGTCTCCATGCCCAAACCCTGGTGTTTGGGGGGAACCTCGCCGTGTTTCAAGTGGGGTTTGGGTCAGCCCCAGCTTCTGGGTGCAGCCAACATCTGCAATCCCAAGGACAGTCTTAGAAAAACAGAGAGACCTGAAACAACACACAGCACTACGCTGCATGGAGATTGTTGGTCATCTGGTTACGTACACTTGTATCTCAGGAGCACCTTCAAGCACAGGCTTTATAGTCTTTCAAGCAGTGACACATAAATCTGTTCATCTTGTAAAACCTGACACTATTGCAAATTATTAGACACTCTTCTTTAATGCTTTGCACAAAATTACGTAATATTAAAAATGACCAGATGAAGAATTTATTGTAAAAATGCTCAACACCAGCAACCTCAGCTTCAAAACGTCCAAAGCTCACAGCAGGTATCTCACACCACAGGGAATCTCTGTGAAGTTTAAGAGCTTAAAATTAGCATGCTAGTGAGTGAAAGTCACTTTGTACAGTGGGTTGAGGTTCACTTCTCCCTGATACCTTTAAAATAAAAATCAAGAAAGTCAATGAAATGTTTTTTTTTTCAATCTGTGGCCTCAAATCATCACACACAAAAAAATTATATATATCTCATGACTAAAAGGAAAACCCAAACTGAGAAAACTGAAAACGTTCTTGTTTTCAAGTACTTTTGAAGGTGGTAAAGCACTTGATGGTTTTAATTTAATCCAGAAATGGATGACAAAGTTATTGAGGTCACGATACTGACCTAAACCTTCCCACTCCTAGATTCTGAGCCCAAACAAGACTGCCCCAAACTGAACACTGATGGAAAAAAATCCCTCTATTTCTTCTTCTGTTAGCTTGTTTTCAAGTTCTTAGAGGCCAGCCCGGAGCAACCAAACCTTAAGAGCCACGTACCTGGAAGCACGAGTCTCCAGCAACCACACTACGGATGGATGGGGTTTGATTTGTTCAGACGTTTACATGAGAAGATGCTTCTAGAAGCTCTCTTCCCAGAAGCACTAACAAAACCTTGCCTGTGGAAGAACATCCGTCCTGTCCCCATGCTGGGCTGAGGTCTGGGTCAAGGTACCTGGGGGCCAGGGGGATTTTTGCTGTAAACCCGACAAGAGGACGCTGACCTCCGGGACATGCAACTGCAGCCCCGACAGGGCTTGCCGGAGAACCAGGCTTCAAGGAAGAGAAAGCATCTGGGTGGGCAACACAGAGCTTTGCTTTCTGTGAGCTGTGTGAGAAAAGAGGCTTTAGAGACTGAGACGGATCACCAGTACCATTATCTTATCTTTGCATTTGATTTAAATTTTATATGAAGCTGCTAAAGAGCTCCATAAGCATTCTGCAGCTGCTGTGACATTCACACACATCCAGCCCCTCTAAGCGAACACCTGCACACAAGTATCTTCCCAGACATACCAGGTGAGCTTTCCACATGCAAGTTATCCTTCCCGCCCCACGTCTGGCTCCTATGGAAATCAGCTGTCCCTTGACTTCCAAAGCAGGTATGCCAGAAGAGTGGGAACATTTCACAGCTGCCCTCATACAGAAACGGGAATCTTCCTGCAGTTTGTAGATGTTAAGTCACAAAGCACTCATTTTAAAAATATTCAGCAGTTTGTACAAATAGTTTTCTCGGGAGTTTGAGCTTTTTCAAAACAAACCAACAGAAACCCAAGAAATAATCCTTGAAATTCTGCCCTTTGCTCGCATCACCTACGTTTAACAGTCTGCCACGTCTCTTGAGCCGCTACATGGCTCCTGGTAAACTGCCACACTGAGTACTCAAATGTTGGTGGAAATATCTGCGCTAGTTTAAGCAAACCTGTCTAAACCTTTCTGTCGAGGTTTTGATGTGCTGCTGTATCATGCTTAGCCCTGCAAAGGTGGAGACGTGCTAAGGGAACACGTTGTTCTGGACGTGAAGATGCACTTGCATCATTTCACGTCACTGCAGAGGTTATTCCCGAGAGCTCTGTTACTCCTGTGGCTCTTTCAGGGTTTGTGCATATCCTGTGTGGAGAAACGTTTCAGAGTGTAGAACGGTTTCCTGGAAGAAATTTCAGTGGTTATACTAAAACAGGAAAGAACACACCATTTATTTGATTAAAATAAAGAAAACACCCAAGTTTTTTGTGCTTTTGAAAGTCATCACGGGATGGATGGCTGCTGGAAGCACTCAGGAAAAACAATAGCTAGTGGTTTCTGGAATTAAATATATATTGAGAAATAGAAATACATATAAACATAGGTAACAATAATAATCACCACAAATACCTCCAGTCTTACTGAAAATGAAATGCACAGCAACCAGAGTGGGAGATGACCTCAACTCCATTTGCAGTCTATGACTGAGGGAACAGTTTATATTAAACACCGCCAGCATTTTGTTCAGCAGTACAATTAGGCACCTTCCCCCCACCCACATGACGCATTCAATAACCCAAAACCCCTCCGATTTTTTTCCATCTCGACCTCCGCATCATTTACACAACCGAGATGAGAGTTCGCTCTTTCATAAGTACGTTGCAAGAGCAAATTCATTAGCATTTGTGAGGCTGAGATAACAGGTAATTGGGTGGGTTAATTCAAATTATTTTAATCTTTAAAAAACCCAAACCTAACAGCCTTTCTATTCTTTTACAATCCATAACTCTCAGAACCGATTTCCTCCTCGCGGTGAACTTAATACTAATTAAATGAGCTTTTGTCTTCCAACATCAGTAAAGATTAAGTGCCACATAAAACAGCTGCAGCAAAGCCCCATCCAAAGCCCAATTTAACCCCTGAGCTGCCTCCCAGCTGGTGCCTCACGCACTGTGTGCCTGGGAAGAGCCGCTTTTGTCACCTCTGAAGTCACCCGAGGGCTTCTCCTTCAGCCCCAACACATTACAGGGGGTTGCTGCTAATTAATGGAGCCATTCAGCAGCGCTTTTACCTCTTGGACTCAACTGATCTGCCCGGCCAAGTGTGGAAAATGCAAAGAGAAAGTCAGGAAACGCATTATATTGTAAATAATCTATCAGTTGGGAACTGTGGGGTCACAGCACTGTCAATGGACTCACAAACCATCAACAAGCAGCAAAGATTCGAGTTGCTTTTCTCTCTGGTGGGATACATGAACTACTGCCAGTAGAAAAGCGCGACGACCCCAATTTCCACACTCAGGTAAGTGCTCCTAATCCTCACGGCTGCTTAATATGCACCATTTGCTTGCTTGGCTTCTTGAAGAGACACAGATGCAAGAGTGCATTTAATTGTTTTCCAGAATCAGACCCCTGGAGCCATCAATATCTCACATATGTAATTATAAATCATGGGTCTTGCAGCCGAAGCGCAATCAGCACATCTAGCCGTAAATCCTCCAGATATCAGCAATTTCTCCAAAGCTGCTTTTTGACAAAACCTGATGCAGCATGAACTAAATAAGTCAGGCAGAAGAAACTGCTGGCATTGAGGTCTGCCGCCCACCAGTGCTGCACCACTGGACAGGCCCCAGTAAGCCCCCCAAAACCTCACGCTCTGCCAGGTGGGAAATGAATCATTCCCAGAGATCATTAGAAGGCAGACCCCACCCTGGGACACCCCAAGACCAGATCAGGTCATCGATCCGCAATTCACAGCATTTCCAAACAGCTTTTTTGGACCTCTCACAGGACATGGAAAGCATCATCTTTCTTCCTTTTTTTGTTGACACACAGGTCTTCCAGACTCTCAGTAAACCCTGAGCAAGGTACATCATTAATAACAAAGGACTGGTTATATCCTGGCTATATCTCCTGGAGCAAAGTATGCCCAGATACATAATGCTGCAAGCACGTATTCATTTATACACACACGTTAGCACCATTTGAACTAGGAAATCAAAACAGCTCTGCGAGAGCTTGTGCTGATGAAGATCAGGATCTATGGGATGGCCATTTCATATGTCACTTACTGTCTTGCCTTCTGTGAGAACTCATTTAGACATGATACACTATGCTGTAATCACAATTTTATCTTCTGGGCAGAGGAGGTCTGTAAGCCTGGCAAGGGAAGCCTCGCTGGGAAATGCACGCACAACTGAGTGCTAAGAGTGAGGGTACCTTTGTGTATCAGGATTTTAAGTGTTAATGAAAAAAATAAATACAAAAGAAGATGTATTACAGAGCCTAGGTATTGCGTCAGCATCCCTCCTAGGCACCAAGAGAGACTATTTCTTGCAAGGGAAGTTATTGGATAAAGCACGAGCCTGGAGCCAGTTTGAGACTGGGCCATATTTTAGATGGGTTTCATGCCATCAGCTCTTTTTGTCTGGATAATTATATCTTGTGAATTATCCATGAGAGAAAATTGTCTCCAAACACATTCACACAGCTGTCTGTCTCCAGTCTCCACGGCGGAGTATTGGGTAGAGGCTGCCACACCAGGGCTTACAAGCACGCTGGAGCGGCTCTCGTGGGCTGGGGAACTTCTCTTGGGGCTGCCATGGTCCCTACGCACCAAAAGTAAAAAAAGAGAGTAAAACAAAAAAAAAAAAAAGGAATGAACTGCTTTACTTTGCTCCCACTCTTCTATCCTAAAAAGCTTCTAAAAAACTAATGTACCTCTGTATACTATAATTTCAGAATTTCCTCTAATCCCATGCCTAATTACATGGAGCACTGCACTAGTATCCCTTCCACACAAATATTGCTATAAAGTGTACAGTTTTCATAGCACTATACGACAAAAAAAATAACTGTAGTCATTTATTTCTGGTCTGTATGTGGTTACAGAACATAATGCAATGAGACAGTATTTTTCATTAGCTTTTTGTTGTGGACACTGCCCATTTATCTTTCTCATAATCCTTCCCCCAGTGCATGTTAACAATGTTATTTTAGTATGTTGTTCAATTATTTAGCATCGCTGGGAGGCTGCTGGGTCTGTTAAGAAGCCCTTTCCCAGAGCTCGCTTTGGAGGCAGTGCCCCTCCCCCTCCTGGCTCCCCTGAAGCCCCGAGTCCCCTGCACCATGGCCTCCAGCACCCGTGCCCACATTACAGACGCCTTTAACAAAGTCAGAGTGGACGATCAGGTCACACATCCTTGCTGCTGCCAGTCAGGTGTCTCCACGAGCCTCCTCTCATTCATTAGTGGCTCATCTCAGCAGCACTGGAGAGCCCAGCAGGCAGACCCCTGGCATTGCCAGGCTGTGGGTGCCATGGGGCTCCCCACACATCAGCTGCTCCTAGGCTGTCTCATCAGAGATGAAAATGGATGCAACTGGTGCAGAAAGATTACAGGAACCCCAGAGCAACACCTCTCACACCTTCCAGCTCCTCCTAAGCAGTAACTGTTTGAACTCTGCTTAAAAGCAGAAATACGAGGCTCAATATCCACATTTTAGCACCATGCACGGATTTTCTTTTAAAGGTAAAACAAGCACCAGAACAACTCAATACGAAATTCTGCCCAACGCAAGACAAGTCCCACAGCAAACCCATCATTCCTACAGCAGGGGATTAGAAGCACATAAAACCTCCAGGCACCGCTCGCTCGCAGTACCTGCTGGCTCTCAGCACTGAAACAAGAAAAAAAGCATGTCGGTAGATCTGGAGTTGTGCGTAAGCATCCAGCATCCCTGTGACCCCATGTACACTCCTGGCCTAAATCATCTTAAAAATATGACATTCTCCTAGCACTAGGCACTGACCTGCCCACCCTGCCTCTTCACAGTCACTCACCCCTTCGGCTCCCCATAGCTCTCGCCCTCCTCAGTCCATCACCTCTCCCCCCTGCTCCTCTCACCTGCCACCAGGCACCAAGGGCCACAACGCAGCCAGTCCCTCCCCACCTGCCCCTGCCGCAGCTCGCCCCCCGGAACCGCTCCCCTCAGCCCACGGAGACTGAAATTCAAACCTCGTTCTTGGAAGACAGCAGAACAGGAGGTTTGGGTGGGTCCAGCCTCCTTGGTGCCCCTTGCCTGACAGGTTTTGAGCCACAGCAAGCTCCCAGGCTGCTGTCACAGCCGCAGGAGACATCCCGCACGTCAAAGCTTGCCTGGTTTCTCCCAGCTAAAGCAGTTTAACAAAAGAGGCTGCTCTTCCTCGCAAGTCTTTCTTGACTTTTACACCCACTGGCCAAGAAAGGCTTATCTCCCAACAGATGCTCCACTTCCATCCCCCTGCAGAGGCACCACCGTGGGCAGCGCAGTGGGGCTGCCGTGGGCACTGCCAGCACCGCGCTGCTGAGGGCTTCCCAACGCCTCCGCTCACCTCCTGTATACCCCAGTCCTTCAGCCCCTCCTTGAACAAGGCCAGCAGCTTGCATTTGGTTAAAATAACTGTTTATTGCTCATAGACTTGATTCCTTTCCAGAAAAAACTGTCAGTTCCTCCACTGACAGCTGAATATGCTGTCTGGAACAAGGGAGCCCAAAGGAATAAAACAGGTCTCTGTGTAAATGGGAATAGATCCCATTTCAGCTTCCAGGGATTATATCATTGACCAAAGCACAGATATTTTGGGTCAGGATTCAGATCAGGCACAAATCTGCACATATACACTGCTCTAAAAGATAACAAAAAATGTTTTTACAAATACAAGCGAAAAAAACCAGAAACAAAAGGAGGGCAAGGATAACCTGCATCCTTTATCGGATGCAAGGGGGAACAAAGGGTGACAAAAAGGCTGAGGTCCTTAATGTCTTCTTTGTCTCAGTCTTCAGTAGCAAGACCAGTTAGCCCCAGGGTACTCAGCCTCCTGAGCTAGAAGACAGAGACAAGGAGCAGAATGAAGTCCCCGTAGTCCAGGAGAAAATGGTCAGTGACCTGCTGCTCCACTTAAGACACGTGGAGGTCTCTGGGGCTGGGTGGGATCCACACAAGGGCACTGAGGGAGCTGGGGGAAGTGTTCACGAAGTCATTTTCCATCATTTACCAGCAGTCCTGGATAAGCGGGGAGGTCCCAGTGGACTGGAAATTAGGAAATGTGATGCCCACCTACAGGAAGGGCTGGAAGGAGGATCCGGGGAGCTACAGGCCTGTCAGTCTGACCTCGGTGCCAGGGAAGGCCATGGAGCAGACCATCCCGAATGCCATCATGCAGCATGTGCCAGACACCTGGGGCATCAGGCCCAGCCAGCACGCGCTTATGACAAGTAGGTCCTGCTTGATGAACCTCCCCTCATTCTACAAGATGACCCACTCAGTGATGAGGGAAAGGCCATGGATGGTGTCTACCTGGACCTTAGTAAAGCCTCTGGCACCGTTTCCCACAGCGTCTCCTGGAGAAACCGGCTGCTCATGGCTTGGACAGTCGTACTCTCCACTAGGTAAAAACTGTCTTGGTTTAATGGTCAGATTTGATGATCTTAAAGGCTTTTTCCAACCACAACGATTCTATGCATCTTTATATGCCCGAGGACAAGCCTTCTCCATATTGAGTGTCACTTCTGGTACTTAGGGGCTCTTAAGGGGAGGTCATTGCCCTCTGCATACCGAGCAGCCCCCGTCTCCCACCCACACCCAGCTATTCCCTCTCCTCCTTACATTTCGTCCAAATGGGCTTGTCCCACACCTGAAGTCTGGAGGGGCTGGACAACCTGAGATACATTTTTACAAAGTTTGGCCTGAGAGGAAACATACTTTTTATTCAAGAAAAAAAAAAAACCAAACAGTACTGTATTTTGTGAACTCAGGCTCAGTTCATGACACAGGAATAATCAATCACCTTATTCCTTATGACTTGCAAAAATTAATGCTGTAATTAAGGTGAAGTGACTTTGTCATATGCAGTTAAACGTAAGACTGTACAAATCTACACAGTTCCTATACTCCCCCAGAGGTTTTGCACATTGTTACCAAATAATACCCCTTTCCAAATCCCTTCATCCTCGCAAGACCCTTCCTGGCATGTGTTCCAGCCTCTCTGAGCCGGCTCACGTTATGACACTACATCCAACCCCCCAGGCTGGCATCTCATTTATCCTCCTGCATTTTGCCTTGCTGCACCCCACCGCCGCAGAGCGCTCAGCCCCCAGGCTCCGTGATGTACCTGATGGGCAGTGAGGGGTCTCCGGCATCCCACCAGTCCTTGGGGGGGCTGATGTACATGCACCACAGCTCCCAGCTGTACCCATGGGCAGAGTTCTCGTACCGCTGCACCTCGAAGTTGTCCTGCTTGATGTTGTCTATGGAGGGAAGAATGACCCTTCTCCGATTTTCCTGAATTCGTGAAAGCACCGGCTCAGCCCTGAGTGGTAAAGAGAAGCAAAGCACAGGAAGACACAGTTAATTTCTCCCGTAATTTGTAGATGAACACCGTAGCTTTTGTACAGCTTGTGCACTTAAATGAGGATAAGAAAAGAGCCATTCCTGACACCATTCAGTCAATGGAAGGGAATAACCGATCCCTCTCTCCTGCAACACGCCAGCCTCTGCCTCGCCCTTCCACTCATCTGGGCTTTTATCCGTGTGCAAATGGCACAGAGGCAAAGCAGTCATGCTACCAAGTTTAAAAGGTTATTTCTGAAAGGCTTGCCCAGCCTTGTCAGCTACAAGGGAGATGCTCCACCTGGACACGTCCCTGGCGTGGAGCTGCCACAGGAGCACAGGGGGCAGCTGCCACACGTGGAGCTCAGGAGCTGCAGCCCTGGAGGTCTGGGCAGGTTTAGCGCTCTCCTGCTCAGCTGGCCATGCAAATTCATGGACCAGCTGAAGCTTTCAGCACAAGGAAAGGACTATCTTCACAAACTAGAGGCATTAAGCTGTGGAAATTAATTAAAGCCTCTGAAAGTGGATCTTATATCTTTGCCTGCAGACCTACTATGCCATGTTTTCTCTGGTGTGCTGGTTTAAAAAGGCGTTATTGAATAATAATTCCATATTCTGAACTATTTAATTTTCAGTTTCGCAGCATGGGCCAGCTGCACAGGCACAAGCAGCTCAGAGAAGGTGCTCAATGACCACCTGGAGACTTTCCATCCAAGAGCTACAGACCATCCAAAGAAACAGCCTCAGGATGGACAACAAGGAGTCAGCTCTTTCCACAGCGGGTAGTTAAGCTGTGGAGCACCTTTGCCCAACGGTGCTGTGAATACCCGAGGTTTACATGGGCTCAATAGGAAAAAACTCAAGAGAAATGCAGTGAGTGTATCTAAATATATAGACACTATGTCTGCCTCACATCTGCAAATTGTTTGACTTCGCTAGCATGCTCTGAAGGAATATTGTACATCCTAACCCTGCCTGTTTATGCTTTCCCGTGCTTCTGGCTATGGTTAGTGTCACAACATCAGCCTAGACAGGCTCTCGGTTTGACGCAACACAGCTGCTCTCACATACTCCTGTTCCACCTGGCTCGTTACCCCGTGCACAGGCGTGATGTGCATCTGCAGGGGAGCTGCACACGGATTCCTCTGCTGTCACGCACGGGTGGGCATCCTGCATGAAAACCATCCACAGGCTGGGAAGCCTGCCTCAAAAACTTCCCTTTTGCACAGCAAGGCCATGAAAGATGCATTTTGCTTAAACCATGCTTTAACTAGTCCAGTCTTCCCCCAAATAATTTAAAAAACAAAACAAAACAAAATAAAACAACCTGCGACCCTAGGCAGAACAGGGTAAAGTATTGAAAGCAGGACTATCAGAAGGGTCTTTTTTTCCCTTGGGACACAGTTTGAGGACTATAGCTACAAAATTCACCCCTGGGACATTTGAATGTGTTCAGAGCTGGGGGGGTGCTCACCCTCACCTCTGCAGCCCAAGAGCCACCGACTACCCTGGGCTCAGGCTGCCAGCATGAGGAGTAACTTGCGCTCTGGGTGCCTCCAGTGACAGCGGCTGGTGCAGAACACCAGTGCCAGTCAAGCCCACGCTGCAGAAAAGCTCACTCTCTATCCCTAGAAAAGATGTTTCAAGAGGTCTGGAAATGGGAGCTTTCTCTGTGTTTCAATAAAATCAGGTGTGAGGACTTCATGACCTGAAGAGAGGAACATTTAGCTGGGAATACAGATATCAACATAAGAAACAACTCTTAAAGACACCCTTCAGCTGCATTGCTGTTACAAAGAATTCATAACTGCGCAGAACTTGTTTGAAGCTGCTAAAGCATTTTTCTGGTGGATGTTACTCTCTGTTCAAATTAGACACAAGTTAGCATCTTCTACCTCCACTTTTCTGAACATGGATCATTTACTTTTTAAACTCGGTTAGAGAAAAGCAAAAAAAAAAAATCAGATCACTGTCAAGCTCCTCTCATGTTCTAGACTCAAACTTAAGCCACTGGAACTCAAATGTTTTGAACCTCTGAAAAAATCCTTGCGAAACACCTTTCACTGCTTCTGCACCTCTGAACTCATTTCCCAGCTGCAGAAGAAACAAATCAATCTAAACCATCCAAGCCTTCCCCAGCGGGGTCCAGCTGCAAAAGGCAAGGAAGCAAGAAATATTTCCTCTTTCAATCCATTGTTGCTTGGGCTTTTTTTTTAAACTTACAGAAATTATTTAAGGCTAAGGAAAATGGGAAATCAACCTGAAAAATATAAACAGAGGGCAGGGGAGTGTGCACACATAAAAGGAGGGAAGAGAAAAGGGTTACAGAAAACAAGGGCAAGGAAAGGTTTTCCTTGTACATTCCCATCGCATCTCATCAGTGGCCATTCATTACAGAAAACAGGATTAATAAATGAGCGGACTTATCTGCAGGCACATCCTTACAAAATGATGGACTGTCCCTTGTTTAACGCACCCCACAAGCTCTAACAGAGACCTTAAGGTTGAGCACCTACCAGCCAGCAGTGAATTCCACGTGAGCATCAAAGAACCCAGTGATCTGGCCAGTGGCAGCTTTCCAGCCTTCAATACGAGCTCGGATAAGGCCTTCCCTCTTCTGGTTGCGCACCACCTTCACGAGGCCTGGGTACCGTTTATTGACGTATTCTTCTAGTGGTGCCTTCAGTTCCTCTAGAGAAGAAGCGCCAGAGAACCCATTGAAATGGTGCAACAGTTTTCACCTAAAATAAACCCACTTTATTGATGTATATGAGCATAACTTACTAGAGCCACACAGCTCTCAACACCACTGGGAGGGACATAATAATTTAGAGTTCATCACTGATGACTTGCAAACGACCACACCGATGCTGGACCGACCACAACCCTTACAAAAGAAATTCAAGGCTGCCAAGAGCATTGCTGTTGGATAACTAAGGAGCCCTTTAGAGGCAAAGGGCAGCAAGAGGCCAGCTAGATCACCTTGCAATATCTAGGTATCACCCCACTGAAACACAAGAATAGAAAGAAGTCATCCATGGATGCCAGACACTAGTGCTCTGAATTCCTGATGGAGATTTTAGCTGAACGGATTGCTAGAAATGCTGCAAAACCCATCTGAAGTAACTTAAATTACATCAAAACTGTGTATGAGCTTCACTATCCTTTTTACTCAGCTACCAGAGTTCTTGGCATCTGCTGTATGTTTTCCAAGCCTGCCACCAGAAAAGTCGAAATTCCCCCCGCTTTTATGGTAGGATGAAAGAGATTTTGGCTTTGTTCAGGAGATCCTCATACCGCCTAGCTCCTGTTCGTTGGAAACTTGATCATTTAATTATGTTGTCTGAGCCCATATACGTTCTATGGCTGTGAAGGTAATGGATCTGTCAGCCTGCAGTCATTACCAGCATTAAACTTTTTTATTGCTACAAGTGTTGAGTATAAAAGACACAAAGGACTTTGAACATGGAAGCATATGAAAGGTTACAATAAGGGGTAAGTACTAGTATGTTTTTTTTCAACAATTTGGAAAAGTGCTAGTGTTCTGCCAGAAACCTTGATCCTTTTACTTGCTAGTGTATCAGCTAAATGCACGAAGATCTACTGATGAGAAGTACTCTGTAAAAGCTAAGCAATACCACTGTGTACCAACACGGACTCTTAACACCATGAAAGCAGTTCCCAAGAATGTCTCTTATCTGTATGAGGCTCCAGGACAGCAGAAAATTAAGATATGGTCTGTGACCCCAAATTATAGTCTACTACCCTTTACACATACTCACTCTCAAGGCAGGGGGCGGGGGGGGGAGCTACCATTAATATAATCCACATGGTAAAATACTTGAGACGTATGAGCTATGAGCACACATGGGCTCCTACACGAAGGAAACGTGGCCATGGAGAGCAAAAGAGCAAACAGCAAGTCCCATCTGCTGGGCTCAGCCCAAGAAATCATCAAAGGAAAAGGGATTATCTGTTCCCTTCCCTTCCGTGCCCTCTTCCAAGCACATAAAATGTGCTTTCTTCAGGCTGCCTTTTTGGGATGGTTCCCCTCACACATCAATTTCCCAAAAGTCTAATTTCACTTTTATGCTGAACTGGGAATAAAAAGAATAAAGCAAATGAGCCCCTTCCTCAATTCAAAGCATCTGCATCACATACATACATCACTCAGCAACTTCCATTTCATGCTGAGCCACTCAGTGAAAAAAACAGTATTTTATTGAGATAACAACTCTCCCAAACGGTTTTAAGGAGACAGAGACACAGATTTCTTGACAGATGAAAACCCAAAAGCATAGTGCTGGCATCTCACGTGGGTTTGTCAGAAGGTAAGTCATTAATGTTGCAGACCACTGCATTACAGCCTAGACTGAACAATTAAAACAACTTTCAAATTCGAGTTTTCATCTCAGTTGAAGGAAAACAGGAAAAATCTCCATGGGAATTGTCTGAGTGGCTTGAAAGAGAGTATAGCTCTAGTGGAACAGGGAAGAATTGTTAACGTCATGTCTCAAAGGCAGCGAAGAGTGAAGCCTGAGAGACTCCTACGCCCAGCATGCTGTGTCACCAGCAGCTGGTCAGAAACTCCCTGGGGAGCCACAGCCACATCCTCCTCCTTTCTGAAAGGATGCTGGACGCCCACCGGTGCCGGGAGCATGAAGGCCAGTACAGCACACCTGTGCACCTGCGAAACGGTGCGAGGTGACCATGGAGGGCTGGTCAAGAAGATGTTTATGATTAGCATCATCCTGACCCATCACCCCATTCATTAGCAGAGACCAGAGTGCCCCTTCTCCTGCCCACAATGCACGCTACAAGCGTCCCAAACGGGCTGCTACCCAAGTGGAGAAACGCTCAAGAGAGACGAAAGCATTAACCAGACATGGGAAAAGTAGCTCCAGGCCCTCTCTTCACCAAAGGCTTCCTTTACAACCTTGCACAGATTTCCAGGCGTTGCTCCCTGCCCTCCCTTCCCGTCTGGCTCAGCCCACAGCATGTGCCTTTGGGGTGAGAACCCGCTTGTGTAAGGTGCCTGCGCAAGCGCAGGGGGCAGAGAGGGCAGCCGCACATCTGTGCTGGCCTGTGCCAGCCTCTCGCCCTGGTCTGCAGCTCCGCAGGAGCAGGGTATGGTGCACAGTGGCTGCCAAGCACCATTTTGGTATTATGAGATACACACTTGGCACTCTACTGGGTGTGCAGCCAGCAGGCACAGGGACGGGGTGGGCTCTGTATTTCATTTCTCAGCACCTCCAGAAGTGCAGGTGTGAAAAATCTGGTACTGGGTAACAGAAGCGAAATGCCAGTCTCCAGGAATGCTCCGCAGAACTCCCACTCACGTATCCAGCAAGCCTTGGCTCAAGCCTCCCCTCGCCACCGAGTAGGGCTGACCTGGCTGCGGCGAAAAGCATCAGTGGAAGCCCCGCACGGGCAGAGCCGCACCGTCAGAGCCCCCCAGCCCCAAAGACACTGATCCCATGGGACAAGGTGTGCTCAGCTCCTTCCACATGAGGTCTGGCAGGCTGGAAATCATAACTCACATGCAAATCTAATCTTAATCCAAGTCATTTGAAGTCACTCCTGATTTCACCCCACTTTCTCCTTCACTCAGCACCCGCTCATTGAGTGCCATCAGCATAACAGGAAAACAACTCGCGGCAGCTCTGACATGCGTTATCCAAAAACACGTGGCTTCAGGCCGAAGGTGCGGAGAGCTGCTGCATTAAGGTCAGTAGCAGTAAAGCTTTTCGTCTGTCATATGAACTTAAGAAATATTTCACTCCCGACTGTTGTACCTTTGCAGCACGCACCAGGGCTGTAATAGGAAGGTTGGGAGGTCTGAAGGAGTATGCCAGGAATTAAAAGACTTGCACTAACGGACAACAGCAGATACCCTTCGCTGAAGGGAGTCAGCTTCCACATGAACTGGCAACCTGGCCTTTGGATCTGCTGTTTCAAGGGCTTCATGCAAACTAAAGCAGGGGAGTAAGCATCTCACAGTCCAGATAACTTGCTGCCATTCTCTCATCTGTGCCTTCCACAGGGTCCTAACGGTGCTTTCACCCCTTCAGCTCACTGCTGAAAATGAGGATATATACTAGATACTAAGCCAATGACAATTTTGGCGTGACAATCATATGCATAATAATTCTGGATGCAAAGTAATGACAAAGGAAGTCAGGAGATTAGGTGGGAGCAGAGCAGTGGCTCCCCAGCTCACCTTCAGCCTTCTTAATCCAAGGATCACTTATTTAGGCCACGCACCCATGAGGGATCCGAGTGGGTGGACCTACACAACCCACAGCTTGATCCAAACTAAGCACTGCAACGGAATCTAGAGACTCCTTTCTCTTCTGTACCCTGCGGCCACCACACTCACGCAGCCTCTGAGCAAGCCCACTGCACCACCCTTCAGAGCACACCCATGTAATTCCTAAGTCATGTTTATTAAGGATGCAATCCGTATTTGTACATGGGAGTCCTCGTGAACATTTGGTCTCTGCTGTTGCATCAGCTACTTCCAAGGAAGGTTTGCAGAGAGAAACCCTACTGAAAATGCCAGCAGGTTCAATTTCAATCCTGCCTTTTGTTCTCCATCTGTCCGTATCAATCTTCACGGAAGGGCAAGTCCAAGGAACTAGAATCCAATAGACCTGTTGCTCTATTAAAAAACTAATCTGACAGCTGCAGTGACTTACATTATCTATCACAAAGTATTTTGTCACCTACATGAGCTGTCTGGGAAATAGGCCTGCCAGAGAAATTGAACCACCTGATGCCACTGGAAGTAACCACGCACTGACATCAGCCCAGACGCAGCCACGGGAACATCCACTGCTCAGTGCTCCACACTGCAAACCCTGCCCAGATCTCCCCAAATCCCGCTGAAGTCCCCAGAACTAACGGTGGGAACTGCCCGTTGCTGCACAAAGGAAGGAACAAAGACCAAGGGCACCAGAGGAGCCCAAGGAACAACCAACAGTAGAGAATTTCTTGAATGATGATGCCCAGGTGGTCCTTGGGAGCAGACTGCCGCTCCTCTACACCCCTAAGGAAAACATAGTTGTGTTTGCCAGGCTGAGATGGGTGGGAAAAGTCTACAGAGCCCGAGGCTGTTATCAGAAACACTGAAGGCTGGGGGACGCAGGAGTCAGGGCTGGGAGGGCGCCAGTGCCATGGGAGACACCAGCCCCCCCTTGCCCACACCCTCGCCTGCCTGAAACACCAAAGCCATCGTGGGTTGGACTGCTGCAGCACGAACTCATAAAAGAAACTCCTTCAACAGGCAACAAATGAAAATGAGAATTTTTGCAGCGAGACTCAGAGCTGGGTGAGTCTCTGAAGCTCTTTGCCTGCAAACACTGAAGAGGAAACGGTGGCATGGGGAGCAGGTGCATGAATCCATTCTCATACAGGGCTACAGGCAAAGCTGGTCCCCACTCGGTGCACTTGCCTCCAAGGCTCTGGTTCGTTTGGTTTAGCAAAAGCTAAACAGAGACGAGGGGAGCAGGTCTGCTGCCCTCCTCGCCCCGGCAGGGCCTGCAAGCCTCGGACCTGAGCACACTGGGGCAGCACCAGGGCGGCTGCGCCAAGCGACCCATCTTCAGTCAGAGCAGCTGGAATAAGGAGGTACTTGGGTTGGAGCAGCACCAAGCAAAACCTGAGATATGACTCGGCTTCTTGCAATTCTGTTAAAACCTTCCTCGAAACACAAACAAAACCCAAGTGAGCCAGCTCCCGGGAGAGAGCGCGCGCACAAGCTGCTGTTGTTGCTGTTGAAATGAGCTGCAAACCAAGAAAGCGATATATCAAGTCACAGCTAATATGTTACACCGAGGTAAATTACAACCCATAGCGTGTCTCCCTGAGTGTAGCCAGCTCCTTTAAGAAGTCTTTTATCCAAAGGTTTTCTTTTATACGAAGAGGTTTGCTTTTCAAAGAGATATTATCCCAGATTAAAAATACTAAAAGGCAGACAGCAACAACAACAAAAAAAAGAAGGTGATGATTAAGCAACAGACTCAGACAAAGTGTGCAGCTGCAAGATAACATAACATCTCAGGGGCACATTGCTGCATCCCTTCAACAACCTAGGAAATATGTTATCACTCAGAAACACAACCTGTGCACCGGCTTTGTAATTACACCCCTGCAACAAACACAAACAAAAGCAGCCTCAAAAAGTCTTTATGAAGTATAAGGTGCAGCTCAAGGGAGAAGGGGGTTCAAACTACAACTCCCCAAGCTTCTTCCTTCAAGGAGGGAATTTTTTTCCTCCCCATTACAATACATTGGTATCTTTTATCTATTTACAGCTCAGATATAAAGAATCAGAATGACTGTGTTTATTAACTTTTAATCTCTCGTTGTATACTCCTCTGTTGTGCAGTGGTGTTGTACATACCACGTTACAACAAATCTAAGAGCAAACGTCTACTGAGTCTTCAGAAGCAGTTTGTTCCAGTCTGAAAACCACAAAACACCGCAAGGTTTTGATCGTGTCTGTGTAACTAGTTAGTGGCCCACCTGAAGGGCAAGTAACAGCTGGGGTGCGCAGGGTGCGCAGCTCTTACCTCTGTCCCTGGGACTAATTTTAAGACTTTATGTTGACTTGGAAATCCCAAAGGTCTTTTAATGTTTGCTTTGGGAACACGCTTTGTTATTCCATCACCCTTAGGAGCTGTAGTTCCTCTTCACATCTGTGCAAAGTGCTCCCTGACAAAACCTACGCAGAAACCCCACGGTGTGAAGCCCTGACATAAGTGTTGAACAACAACCCCGTGGGGTACACACCCCACCAGCTGCCAGCTGCTGCTCTCTGAAGGTCACCATCCTTTCAGGGGTACAAAACCCAGCCTCCAAAGGCTCTGCCCGGGCTACAGCAACGAGCCATACACCCACAGAAATCGTCTTTCCAACACTCAAGGCTGCTCATAAAGAGGCTAAAGTCATTCCTTCCCTTGCTCAGTCACAACCGCGAAAGCTGCATCCATGCAACCCCATCCTCTGCTCAACACATATGCTTGATCCTCCAGGATTCATCTCTAAATCTTAGAACTCACGAGAAACTATTTTCCCGTAATTATTTTCCTGTAGAAGCCAAATGTACGTATTACAATGACTCTAATATCTAAAGCATCAACAATATGATGCTGCTATTGCTGCTCACAATTACTTCCTACCATTAGTGGGTACTATATGACAACGTTATTACCATTAATAATTCTTTGCTGTCAGTGAAGCTCCTTGTTGATGCAGAAAGCAAATGTATGGGTCCCAGAGAGACATTCTGGTTTGTATCATTCTTTTACATGAGAAAACTAGATTATTACACGCTTGGGAGGAGCTCTCCATAAACACCTGCCAAGTTACCTCATTATCGTCCTTCAAACCCCTCCTTAAAAAGATCGTTTGTCACGATGCCTACAAAGATTCAACAGCACAGTACTGACATTTCTAACTAACCCTACCAGCTAGTAGCATCACCTCATTCCCGACACCCACCCTCCTTGTACACTTCCATTACAAGGATTCTGAGGACAGAACCACCTCGGTGTTCAGGTGTTGTACAACCCAGTCCCGGCCCATCACTAGGGACCCTGGGCACTCGCAATCCTGATGCAACCAATGCATCCTCTGTTGGGATCCAAAGCACACGTCACCTAGGTGCAACAGGAGGCTGGGATTTTCCCACCTCCTGCATGTGACGCATGAATTTGTCCCTCGGTGTGGGTCAGCTCCCTGCATCTGCATCCCTGGCTAGGCGGGTGCCACAGGACACTCCAACACAACCAAGGCAGCTCGGTCAGCCTGCAAAAGCAGGCTCAGGGATGTGTTTGAACACGCTGCAAGCTTCGGCCACCTATCTCCCTGCCCTGTCAACACCCTGCCATCATCCAGCCCCACCACCAGACCCCACCAGCACCAGCCCAGCCCTCGCAGCAGACTGCCGGAGAAGCTGGTGCCTTGCAATCTCAGCAGTGGATAAAGAGATTTCATTCTGCATCCTCACCGCCAGCTGCAGGCTCGGCTTACTGGGAGGGTGATGCTTTTTGAAAGGATTTGTTTCATTGTCTTGTGCTTTTCAGTAGTGTCTCCAGAGTCCTTGACTCAGTATTAGCCTCAGTGCTGCATACTGAATGATGGGTGGGAGCTGTTCAGAAACATGTTTCTTTGTGCATGGCAATGGGTAGAGAAGCTCAGTAATTATTACCAGTGGGTTCTCCCTTAAAGAGCGTTCTTCCCCTCCACCCATCGATACAGTAAGATTTTGAGAAGCAGCATCTCATTTTGAAATTTTGAACCCCTTAAGCACTGGGCAATGCTAAATACTGCAGCGACAGATCACCTGCACTTTCTCCTGGCTAGCCAAACCATTCCAGTTCCAAATCCCACAGCTTCACTGGTGCACATCATGCTAGGTTTTGCACTAGAGCTGCTGTGATTTCCATCAGCTGAGGAGCTGCCCTCCTGTTTCTTTTACTGGTAATTATAATTCATCAGCTTTCTATGGTGCTCATTACTGTGGTATTTCAGTGCCTATTTTTACAGGCTTGAATAGCTTGCTGTATACCATCTCATCTCACTGCAGACAGACGAGCAACCTCTCAGGCTCCCTCTGGAAATGAGCTCTCCACGTCCCACACCCTCCCTGTTCTTCCCTTCCGATCGCAACATCCACAGCACATGCCTGTTCTTTTTTTTAAATAATACTAAAAGCCTGCAGTACAAATCAAGAAGGCAGTAATCAGAGTAACTTAACTATTTGCTGTTCTTCATTAAGATTTTAACTACCCTAATGGCATTCTCCAACTGTATATTGGGGGGGGGAAAAAATCTTGGAAGAATCTCGGTCTGAAAATGCTTCCACATGAAACCACCTCCTGCATCCTTGTGCTACCAAGACCAGCAGGGAAGGGATCACAGCAGTGACCGAGCAGGTGGAACCAAACGACACATGTGTAACGTGGGAAACCAGAGAGCCCCTTTCCGCATTCTGTCACGGCCTGACCTGAGCACACTAAGTGTGTTTGTTTCCTCTTCTGCCTCTTTATTTATCCTTCTCATATCAAAAACATAATGTAAGAGGACAGAGGGCCTCTGCAGGGGCCCAGCCATTTAGCAAGCCTTGGACGGTACTTTGCAGATAGGGAAACTGAGGCACGCGCAGAGAAAGTCTCATTTCACACCCCTGCCAGGGGCCAGTGCAGGGTAGCTCGCTGGGCTCTTGTCCCTCAACTTTGTATTAAGTATTTCGGGGTGCACCTCCGCAACCAAAGTGCTGTTATGAGAAACAAGGACTGAAACCAGACTGAATTTTAAAGGTAAGATCATTTCTGGTTTCTTTTAGCCTTCTACCTTTCAGCTACACTTTCCATCAATAATTATCTCAGATTCTGACTTTGGTTTGATGCTGTTCCACTGTCGCTACAGGAGAAGGCTGGTGTGGCAGCCAGCACGCCCCACACCCCACACCTCCCAGCAGCGTCACCGCTCCCAAAGCAGTGTGACTGCTCCACCAGGTTTTAAGGAATGAAACGCCCTCTGGGTGTTTTGGAGATCTGGGATCCCAGCACCGCTAACCTTCATCGCTGTTGTCATCCACAAGGATAATCTCCTTCAGGAGGTGAGCTGGCGTGTGATTAACCGCGCTGTGCACTGACCGCAGGATAACAGAGAGTGCTTCGTTCACGAAGATGAAGATGATGGAGATCTGGGGTAGGTCCTTGCCGTATTTCAGCTCTTTGCACCTGCAGCACGAAGGGCAGAGAGAGAGGCATGGTTAGCAGAGCACGCAGCGCAGCGTTTGGAGCCAGGCACACACTGAGCAGTGCCAGATGATGCCGACATCCCCCCTGCCTCGCACAGCCAGTGCCACCCGCGGTCCACAGGGCTGTCGGGATGAGGCAGCAGCGCCAGAGCCTCCTCCGGGCTCCGAGAGCACTGAGGGCAGCGTGCAGAGCTACACGTCGCACGGCTGAGGCTGGGCACACATGGACACCACCCATGTGTACGTGGGTAATGAAAACCAGCCTCCAGAGGAGAGAAAATGGTTTTACCATCTAACGTGAAACTGCTCGCTCCTGTTTTGTTTTAAGATTAATTGGTGCTCAGAAGCCAGCCTTGCTCTTAAACGGCACTTGTGAATTTTCTTCCCATTTGCTTTGGAATGACATGAATATGAAATGACTCTTGGTTAAATGGTCTTAATAAATGTTTTAGCTCTCTCTGCAGATACTTCTAAATACATATCTGTCTGGAGCACCCCAGCACAGCACTGCCATGGACTGGTGTCTTTGTACTTCACAGCCAGAATAGACAGGTTAAAACCAAAAACTTGCCACCACTGATCTGGGTTCCAGGAGTAATTGCTTAACTCGGGCCGGGTTTGTGGCTGGGCATCTGCTTAGACGCATTTCTGGGTGTCAGAGAGGGACGACAGCGCAGGGAGCTCTCAGGTCACCCTCACCAGCTCTGTCCCTGGCCAGCAACAGGTTCACGTTCCACCGACACGCCAGACCCTGAGCCCATGGAGCTCAGCACGGAGCAGAGCCAGGGCAGCTCCACGTGGAAGGGATGTCCCAGGCAGCTGCAGCTCCCCGGGGAGCGCACATCCTTCCCAACGACGTACAGGCGGCGTGTTCAGGCCACACTTTATCCTCACCAGAAACAAACCTTAACGAAGTACTCGCAGAGAGCAAACACGCAATCTCCCATACTTCAAAAAAATTAATCCAACTCTCCGGCTTCCCCTACAATAATGTGTGTGAGGGAAGAAAATGAGCCACCACGCTCCCTTCTCCGCATTCATGACAGATTAGACATGCAACATTAGCAGTGTTCGCAGAATTACAATGAGCATTTACCAAGTAAATCCTGCCCAGATAAGCAAGGAAAGACCGAACGCACAAACGACATCATCCCAGGGTTGCTTCAAGCTCATTGACTCCCCAAGAACGACTCCGTATTTAATTGTGCTGGGTGTTTCTCAGGCAACAGCAGGCATTCTTCAGACTCCAAAATGAGACTTGGGAGACAAAGATTTTCACAGAAACACGGTTCTTTATGAATCTTCTCTAGTTAAGCAAGTATACTGGATAAAAACAAGGTTGTATTTCTTGATTTAACTACTGCTTACCCTAAAGCAAGCCAAGCTCTCTACAAAAGGGAGCATGCCGAATACAGAAAACTATCTTCCAAAGGGAAGATCTCTCTTTAGAATGAGTGAACAGTCGTGATGGGGTAAAGTGACAAATGACCCTGAAATCCTGCCATGGGAGTCAAACTAAACTGACTCAGAGATTAAAAACCTGCTTTTCATACACGTCAATACATGCTAAGCTGAAGAGAAGGTGGTCACAGCAGCAAGAGTATTTCCTTTTAATCATCGCACACCTCTGGGCAGCCTTCCCCCGGGGCGTGCTTCGGGGGGATAACGAGCTCAATTTATGATCAAAGAGGTTTGGAGGAAAATCCAAACCAAGCCCTTTGAGGTTCATCTCCCGCTCATTCGCATTCACCCTGCACCACTCTTTATCAGGGTTCTCCTTCCTGGATTGCTGAGGACAGGCGAACAAAGATACACAGAGAAGAGATAAGTCCGGGGAAGGAGTGGGCATGTCAAATACCCACATTGTTCATACGCACAAAGCTGCAATTCTCCAAAGGCGGGCGGGGGGTGGCGGGGAGGCAAGGGTTTGCGCGAACACCGTGCTCTCAGGTGGCTCTGGTTGCAACCACAGGAGATGGGAAGGCAGCAATTTAAAACCAAATCAACATCAAGTTTGTCAGTCTTCCTCGCACAGGTCCTCTTCAACTGCTGGTGCAAAAAGCAGCCAGGCTGAGCGACGCTCTGCCCGCAGCCACGTGCTGGCGGACTCCAGCCCCCGGCTCCAGCACAGCGGTTTGCTACGGACAAGCTGACCTGTCAGCAGATATTCCTGCAGCATGCAAAGAAACACCTGGCACACCAGGGCTCTCCTGCGGCCAGAGAAAGGGAAAATAAAAATTTAAAAAAAAAAAGGAAAAGGAAAATAAAAATAATTTTTAAAAAGTGCTTGAGCTCAAACATAATTAGAAGGGCCAGCAGAGAACTTGTTAGAAATAGCAAGAATGATGAGTACACAAGGTGGGAAGTGAGGTTTTCGTTGGTCGGTGGTTCAGTGCTTTTCTTGTAAGTATTTTAAATAGAAAAGGGACTGACCTGGACTCTGTGCTTCAGCCTTATCGTTCAGACCATTTACAGGGGGAGGCAAAGAGGTTTGACTGTTTTACTCTTAGAAACGTTTGAGACAGCAGTTCTGGGAGGATTTACTGTCCCACGGCGAGTTGGCAGGTCAGGACGCTGTGGGTCCCGCCGGCAGACGAGGCTGCCCGTGGCTGCAGCCTGCAGAACTCTGCCCCATCCACCTCCCGCAGCCCAGCC
This sequence comes from Falco rusticolus, assembly GCF_015220075.1. Classification (NCBI taxonomy): domain Eukaryota; kingdom Metazoa; phylum Chordata; class Aves; order Falconiformes; family Falconidae; genus Falco; species Falco rusticolus. The sequence goes on along the minus strand of NC_051187.1, from coordinate 25,328,602 downwards.
CAGCACCTCTCCAGCCCTAAGGGGCTGCGCTGTCTGCGTGAGGTGGGAAGACACATAACGTGAAACCTCCGCCACCTCCAGCACTTCGAGCGGAACGTGGAGGAACGGCACAGGGCAGCCAGCACCGAGCCCAGGGCCCAGCTGGGGCAGGGACAAGGGGCTGGGGGACGAGCCCCAGGCAATGCAGGGGCTATCAGCCCACACCTGAGGGACATGTCCCCCTCTGCCCCCAGCCACCACCTTCGGGCGAGAAAGCGCTTGGCTGCTCACCGGGCTACCTTCAAAATTCAGATCCCGGGCCAAAATACTTCCAAATTCCAGATTCAGGTCTTGCTAATTATCCCAAAAGGGACACATGGGGCCAGGACTGGATCCCAGCACCGCTGCAGTCCTCAGCTCAGACCGTGGGCTGGTCTCTTTGGGGATTAGCAAATTAATGAGATAAATGTGATACTCCAGAAGGTTCTCAGGGGAGCTCGAGACCAAGCAGCACACGGGAGACAAGAAGCTCTAGGAATAAACATGTGCTGAGGCTTTTGCAAAGCTCTTCTAAAACCTGAATTAACAGCAAAGCAAATCCATATCTTACACGTAGGCTGGAAAACCTTTGCAGCAGCTCCTAACATCTTCTAGGGGAGAATCTCAGGGTTTATTTCTAACACTCAGCTCACACCGCATCTGGCCTGCCCACAAACAAGCCTCGGTCCAGGAAGTTGGGATTTTCAAGGGAACACTCCATACATTTGAAAACTACTGAATTTAAATAAAATACAATAGATAGACCGCCACAACGTGTTCCTGTTGGTGTCAGTGACTAGCTACCCATGGGATTAAAGACCAGCACTTCGTTTCAAATTTAAAGTTGCCCACTTTCACTTGTCCATCGTTACCAAAAGGCTGCCTCAGACACTTTTTCCTGCCCATGTTCCAGGTGCTGAACCTGCAGGTGGACCCGAGGCAGAGCCGCAGGCCCCAGGCACAGAAGGGCGATACCTGGCCTGACCGGGGACAACTGAGGAGGCTGCAGCTGATGCCTTGCAATCAATCCCCTCTCTGCTAGATGAGAAACACTCAACTGGTATGGCACAGAACACTACTTACTTGCCAACAGCTGTAAATTAATTAGCGCAGGTTACACAATAACATTTCCCTGGTAAAGCCTGCCCTCTCCACTTAAATGTAGGCTGGCACCTGCTTGCAGGATTTATATCAAAATACCAGAAATCAATAGCCAAAAGAAACAGATACCTAACATTCCTGTCTCTCATTTAGATCAATGGGTTATCAGAGTAAGAGGCATTTTATGTCCCATTAAATCATGCTTGACTACGTCCCATTAAATCATGCTCACAAAACCAAGTTTCAAGAGGCTGGGAAAACCTCCCGGCATCTGGCATTTCGGCATCCAAGCACCTCGCTGAGCTCTCACTGAGAGGTGTCACTTGTCCTTAAGTTGGGGAGAAAGGGGGTTCATTCCATCCTTGGTCCACAGCTCTCACACGTCTTTTATTCACTTCAAAAACAGACTGACAGACCAACCACAGATACCGGACCCAGCATGAAACCCTGCCCAGCCTGTCCACGGAGCAGCTCCCCGTGTCCTCCCCACCGGCCCCGCAAGGGAACCAGGGTGGCGGATGGGCGCAGGGGCTATGGCACCACTGGGCTACGCACACTGTCACCTTTCTTGGGTCCAAAACCTTTACTCTACATGAAACCCAAGTTTGCAATCAGGAGAACACACAAGGAAATATATGAAATAGAATATATTAACGGAGGATATTTTTTACTGTGAATTCCTTGCAATTACTGCTTTATGTCCAAAGCCATTCGGAACAAATGAAGGATTAGATGGGGAGATGGGGGAAGGAGAAATACAGCTGAGTTTATGCTGACAGCTTGGCATACACCAGGCCGTATCAATCAAGAAAACTGATTTCAACACACACACACACAAAACCAACAACCTCCCCCCCCAAAAAAAAAAAACCCCAAACCAGCCACCCCAGTTTTGCTATTATGTATGTTTGTCTGCTGCAGGAGCCTGGCTTTGAATCCCCCGATCACTTGTTTTATGCCCACCACAGAGCTGTAAATCTGCTCTTCAGTGCAGCAAGTGAGATCAGGATGTTTACTGGCTGTCCCAGCAACAGAAAAGGGATATCCTATCATTTACTGCTCTGTGATCCCACAGCAGAAAAATAGCCTGGAACCACAGCAAGCACTCCTGGAGCACAAAGAGGCCACAAAATGGCAAGTAACATTTACAAAACACTTCTTCCTGCTCAGGGAGATTTAACACTATCCCACTCTATTACTCAATTAATGCGTATCAACTGTCTTCTGGGGTGCAAAGCTATTGCCATAATCACCCAGCATCACACTGTCCAGTATCAGGCAACTGAGCCAAACTCAGGTGGTTTCTGCACCTTTACTGTCCCAATACAAGCCATTTATCATCACTAATCAGTGCAGCTTATGAACACCCGGGAACATGGACTGACCCAGGGCCGAACAGGCACTCACGTGGCTGACGGTTCAGCTGCAGACCAAGCCGTGCTTGCGCAGAGCTGCCGGTGGATGTCCACGCCGACAGTGTGACTCGACAGGTAGAGCGTGGTGCGCCTCCTCCTATGGATGACAGGTGCTGTCCAGTAGCACCTTTCACAAAAAAACCCACCAATCTAACTGAAGATACAATAACGCATTATTTTCTTTCAAAGTCCATAACCACCGACAACAGGACCATGAACTCATCCTCTGGAAAAAAAGAGCAACAGAGTTCGGTCCAGAGAGGGGCTGGACAGACAGGCTTGCAACTTGCTTTCCTTCCCAGATTGCAAAGCAGAAACACTGCTAATGCTGAGAGATCCAGTAATCACTAATCCCAGGGGCTGCATCAAAGATTATATTCATCGCTGGCTCTAGAAATTATCTTCCACCTTCCGTGATACGTCTCACTCAGGCCATCCACTCTTGACAGCACACACATCTATTTTGCACAGAACCTCAAATCTTCATGACTGTCAACTTTTCCCTAATTTGTGCCTTTTCTACTGCGTCCTTCCCCCCAGTTCAACATAAATATGCCTACCAAAGTTTTAAGTGACGATTAAATACCATTAAGCAGAAAGTATAGCTGTCCTCACTTGCAGTGAGGAGGCAGAACTCCATAAATTTGAAAAGCCTGCTTTGGTCAGATGTGCCTTGGCTTTCAAATATGTCCAATGTTTTAAAGGTCATACTTGGATCTAAATAAAAACAGGCTTCATTGGGCTATCTGAAAACGATCCATCAGTAAACCTGATTTTCCTACTGATATATTTCTAATAAATCATTCTTAATGCCTATTCTCTACCCTGGAGTCCCCTGGAGCCATCCCTCCAAGTGAGGAATGGGGTGCAGAGGTTGTCTGTCAAGACCCAGAGATGAACTGGGAGGACTATCAGGTGGTAAAGAGGTATTAGACAAATACTGTTGAAGGAAAAGTATCCGCTGCTGCAGACCCAGAACACTGATGATGTGGTTAAATCACAGTTTTAAGCAAGGTAGAGAAAAATCTAACCTCACACCTACCGTGCCTTAAAACACTTTGGTAAAACAGTCTCACCATCTGTTTTGAGACGTATTTTTGCATTGTATGGAACCACACAGACACAACATTTTGCCACAAGCTGTTTTCCTCCAGGCTGGTGCCACCCCAGCGCTGCCCGAGGCACGAGGCATGGTTTGGAGCAGAGGTTCTGGTTTGGAGCAGAGGTTCTGGTTTGGAGCAGAGGTTCTGGTTTGGAGCAGAGGTTCTGGTTTGGAGCAGAGGTTCTGGTTTGGAGCAGAGGTTCTGGTTTGGAGCAGAGGTTCTGGTTTGGAGCAGAGGTTCTGGTTTGGAGCAGAGGTTCTGGTTTGGAGCAGAGGTTCTGGTTTGGAGCAGAGGTTCTGGTTTGGAGCAGAGGTTCTGGTTTGGAGCAGAGGCAGAGGTTCTGGTTTGGAGCAGAGGCAGAGGTTCTGGTTTGGAGCAGAGGCAGAGGTTCTGGTTTGGAGCAGAGGCAGAGGTTCTGGTTTGGAGCAGAGGCAGAGGTTCTGGTTTGGAGCAGAGGCAGAGGTTCTGGTTTGGAGCAGAGGCAGAGGTTCTGGTTTGGAGCAGAGGCAGAGGTTCTGGTTTGGAGCAGAGGTTCTGGTTTGGAGCAGAGGTTCTGGTTTGGAGCAGAGGCAGAGGTTCTGCTTGCAGGATTTGGCCATTCACCCTTCGGTGTGCAAACGCACGCCCCAAAGCGCTCACCCAAATCTCCACCACAGCACAACCCCTGCTGTGAAGGTCCCTTCCGACCCCACGCTCAGCTCGGTTCCTTACTGTAAGTGATGCCAACACAACGGCAGGTGAAGCCAAACAGAAAGTTCAAGAAATGCCAATGAAAAACAAAAAAAACCCTTCTCATAAAAGCAGCACTCAAACGTGCCCTATATCACAAGGGAAGCAGCAGCGCATGGGGTCCTGGACAAGACCATGGTGCCGAAACCAAAGAGCAGAAGCCACATCAGAGCCTGAGGAGAGGACAATTACCATCCCCATAGCTGCTTTTTTATTTTTAAACACACACCTAATGAGTAACTGAAGCACTCCGTTTAGTGCTCTACAAAGCACAGAGGGATTTTACCAAATCCTTACATTCAATAACCGAGAGAAGCCAGCAACCCTCCTATATGCTGCGCACAGCAGGAAAGGGCACTAGCGTGCTGAAGATCCCCAAAACACAGTCCCACCCCAAAGAACAGCACCAGGTGAGACTAATTCCTGCTCACTTTGAGCATCAGTGCAAGGTAACTGTTGTCAGGAGAAAGTAGCACATCCTCCTTGGAGACTGAAAAGCAGTGCAGGCTTTAAGCTTCCCACTGCTACCAGTGCAGGAAGGGTCACCGCTTGACAGCTGCAGAGACACGGGAGAGTGATTGCCCCAAAGACAGTTACTGGCAGAGCAGGAACGTAGAAGGCTGCTGTAAAACCCTGGTATCAGATTAGACTAAGATTTTTCTGACTTTCTCCCAGCTGATGTTCAGCCCTTCCTGGGCTACCTATTGCTCTGTGCCCTTCCTCCAGCACAAAGCCACTAAGATCCCCCTCCCCCTAACCCAGCGTACGGGGGACACTACATATAGTGTCCATGTTATAAGCAGGACGGCCAGGGCTCTGCTCTGCTTTGGGTGAACATCAAGTATGAAAAAAACATACACAGGAGAGAAAAGTCAACAAAGTAACAGGAGGCTGGTTTTTTTGTAGCCATTGGAACAAATTAATTGGTCTGACTTAGGTCTGGCACAGGTAAGGATGAGGCAGCACCATATGAGATAATTTCTGGGAGCACACAGCACTGTGGTATGCTCTTAAGTTAGGGAACACACAGATGGCCACGTGCCGGTATTAGACCCGCTGCTCCTGCTCCACGTGGCAGAGGGTGGCAGGAGCAGAAGCCCCCTGTGCCAGCCCTGATGGGTGCTGAGGCTGGATGGTGACCAGTGTGTCTATTTAATAGCTGCATCATCATTGGCTTTGATACTACGCCACTACTCACCTTTGCAGAAATGCTCTTTAGGGCTGGTCAAGCCACAATTCTCGCACACTGCATGAAGGTAACATCACTTTTACATGTCCTTTTAAATTCCAACACCAGGAACTACCAATGGAGAAGGCTAAACAACCATGGTATGCAGAATGCCCCAAGTCTTTGGGGCTCCATATTGCCCCCATATCCTATGAAGCTACCCCTTTTGCTACTATTGGGGGTCCTACTGAACCCTCTCCATCTCTTTTGTGAGCAGCCATAATAAACACTCATGAACTGGGCAGACAGAAATAATTAGGCATGAAAATCTGTGCCACTTGTACCGTGGAAGAAAATGGGCAGCAGAACCCAGATCCTACATGCCTGTAGAAGACAGAGTAGACAAAGAATTTGGTGGTTCCAATTATGGAGACCACACTTCTTCAATTTAAGATCCTGATAGCAGGTTTTCAAAGATTTCCTCCCCTCCTACATATCAGTGACTGGATTCCCCCCCTCCCCAACCACAATTTTTAATTCTGAGCACCCAGTAGTTTCCCAATCTGGCTCCTGATGTATAGTTATTAATCATTTCTTTGCTGGCCATCACACAAAATAAATCCAGCTAACATGCTTATCAGGAGCTTATCCCTTCCTGACATTTTATTCTTGTATGAGGCTTGAGGGTTTGAATATTTAAATAGGCAAATATTCTTTTGATTAGTAGAATAAATGATTCTTGTTACTTAGTGTCCTTAAAAATACTGTTAGCGTCACAAAAGTGCTCAACTATGTTGGCACAGCTTTTACAGGATTTTGTACATTTTCCTATAAAATGTGGTGCAGCAGCAGAGCGAGAGTTCAATGTAATAAGCTCATACATTTTTAAATGCCTTTCCTAAAATGATATATGGAACTGCAACATTAAAGCTAAGGACACGTAAGAGATTACTTGGTTGGAATTTCTGCACGTTAAGTGGAATTCTCCCCAAAATTACTATCATATAGATTACCGTTTCACTAAGCTCTTACAAAGACAAGCTGGGGCAAACATCACCTTGCAACTAAAAGAATTACCAGTTCATCTCCCGGCACCTAGGAAGCTCCAACCCCTTGGTTCCCAAAACTGCACTTTCAGAGCACCCCCAAATACACTGTACCAACAGTGTTACCCCATGACAGAGACAGAGCACCAGGACTCTCTGGGTGGAGCAGGGTCTCAAGAGCGGGTTAACACGCACTGTGATTTACAATCCCACAGCCACTCCATGGGTGCCCATCACCAGCGACACCCTTTTCAGGACAGCGCAAGCAGTGACGTTCACTGTACCTGCTTCTGGCACAGAGCCCCTGGGCTCTTTGTCTGCTCCTTATCAGTCCCACAGTGACAAAATACCCCATGAAGGGCCAGGGCTGGACACAGAGCGGTGCCTTCGCCCTGCATGACCATGTTACGTTGCAAGGAGGTGAACACACCTCCCCCAGGGCCACACCTGGACAGCCCCAGCAGAGCTGGGGACTCTGTTTGTCAGGAGTCTTCAGGAGAAGGAGGCTGCTCTCCCCTTAACTAAAGTATCAGTGATTTAAGCACCACATCATGTTCATCAGAAGTTAACGTTATCGTTGCTTCCAATGAAGGAATGAAGAAATTAAGTTGTCAACACCAAGGTGGCAGGAGGCCAGCAGGGCTCAGGAACAAAAACCGAAGGTCCTGCTGCACCAGCTCTGCCAGTCCATTGGCCTTTCCGTCATTCCAGGCACAGCGCATCAGACAGGAGGGAAATTGAGGAGCACTTTTTTGACCATATGGTTTAAAACAGCCCCCTCCAGACATAGCTGAACACTGAATTATGTCAAATAGGCACGGACTGCAGGAAGGGGCTTTGAGAATGGCTGCCTGTAGCATTTTACAAAGGCAGGCATCGCTACACCCAAGTGAGAAGAACCCCCACCTCCTACGCGGCGTGGGTCCTGAGCAGCCAGCAAGTGATGCAAGGTCTGTGCTCGACTTCATCACTGAACTGCTGAGCAGACCCCACGCGTCCCCACTGAGGAACGACTGGCCAAGCAGAGGAACGCTGACCCCGCGACAATGGGGCAACCACAACCTGAAAGCCTGGAAGTGCTCAGAGCCGGAGGGATGAAAGGCAGGAATGTCAAATTGTAAATTAGCAGCATATGTTCTGACATGCCCTGTCGGCGGGGTCTGCTACACCGCGCAGCCACAGTACTGCACGTGGCTCACGCAGAGACATCCAGTCAAAGGCAGAAGTCAAAGCTGCCTTTCAAGGTCAATGCCAAGATACCGCCAAAGGGTGATGTGCTCCATCCCTCCACCTTTGTGTAAGCATGTCACCGATGGTACAACAGACCGACGCAGCTACTTCTGGGGCAGGTGGACATGCCTTTTCCCTCCCTCGATCACGGACAGACCTTGCCTGAAGGTTCAGATGGGCACGTCCAGGCGAGAGAGCCCTTCGCCCCCATCAGAGCCCCGAGGCCGGTGACGGCAGGGTGGCAATCACAGCCGCCAGCCTTACCAAGGAGCTCACCGCCCTGCTCAGGTACGTTGGGATAAAACCGCCCCTGCTATAGCCTTGCCTGCCAAACTGAAAATGAAACCCATGGTATATAGCCTTACCGTGGGAGTGGCTTACTAGAATAGATCTCATGGGAACTCAAGATGTTGACATCCCCAGCACATACTTAGAGCAATGAATAAGAAAAGTGGCCAACACTTGTGCTGCCTGGAACACAGGGTGAAACGATGCCATCGCTGGAACAGCCAGTGTAAAAATGATGAACTTAAAAGGCACAATGGATTTGTAGAGATAGGGAGGGTTTTTTTGTAATAACAGATCCACTCTGCTGACGGGTTTATGAACTGGGAAGATGAAGTTTTTAAACCTTTTCCGTTATGTGCAGACCTCGCTGTCTAAGTTTACTTAACCTCTGTCAGAATTAGATCAGCCTCAGCAGAGGGGCGCTGCTCAGCCCCGTCTAGCAAATGTCTGCGTTGCGCAAGTCACAAAGGAAAGCTCTGCAACCCTGGCACCACCAGCCCACCCCCGCAGCGCCGGCTGCTCACCACTGCCATGAACCAGTTGGTCATGCTAGCACAACATTAGCAGAGATAGGTACTGCTTAGCTGGGGGGTGGGGGGGACAACCAAACCAAAAAATCAAGTCACAAGCAATATGAAAAAGGTCAAAAACCAGAGGATGAGGCTGACTTTGATTTGCATTTCTACTCACATTCCAATTTCAGGTACTAGTTAACTGAACACAATTAACTGCCTATAAATATTGGTGCCCCCTTAATGACAGGGAACATTAAGCATGGAGAGGTTAATAAACCTGAAGACCACATAGGCAGGCAGTGGTAAGAGTTCAAAAGCAGTGACTGGCCACACTGTCTGTACTCTAGTTTTTCATGCGTATTTTTTTTTTGTTGTTGTTGCAATACATGCAAAAGGCTAAGCATTCACTCCAATACACTAGAAGTTTCCCTTTATTCCACAGATGAAGATCCACACCACCACTGCTACTCTATCATTAAATTTGCTCCTGTATGGCTTTTCTAATGTTACAGGTTGTATTCTCCACCTTTGCCAAAACAAAATACAAGGTAGGCAAGACTGGGAGACAAAGCTAACCAACTCAGAGCCTGAGCACACAAGGAGAAAGGCCATCTGGTTTAGTCCAGCACAAAACAGTAACACCATTTAAATGCCTAGTAAGCAGGTTAGGGAAGGATCCAAACCAATACAATCAGTCAAAAAAGAGTGGAATTGCTACAGGATTAAAAAAGAAAAACAAAACCCAAACCCAAAACCACACACAAAAAGCCTAACAACCCCCACCCCCACTCCCCCAAAACACCTCAAAGAAAACCAAAAAACAAGGAACAAACCAAAAAACAACCAACCCAACCCCAAAACACACTTCTGTCATTTTCAGTGATGAGCTGCAGATGCCCCATGAGTTGGGTATCATCTTCTTTGTTATGGCTGGACAATGCCTGCCTTTACCTGCAGGGATCCAAGTGACAACACCTAGCGACACTTTAGAAATTCTTTTACTATTACTTAAACAAAGAGAACATGATTTAAGGCTATAGATTTGTTTGCTGCCACATCAGAGACATTAACAGGCATATCTAAAGCCTGACACATTTGGCATCAGCTCCTTTCTTACCCTGCCACCACCAAGAGCCTCCAAAGGAGATAGATCTATACTGCAACTTCAGGTTGTAAGTACAGACCTCGTGCTAGATGCATTTTTAGGCAGCACTGGCCATGATATACTTGATATGAGTAGAAGACACACAGCACAAACAGCAAACTTGTATGGGAACACATACAATATGGAAACACATAGTTTACATCTTCCCTACACTTGTCATTTACCACAGGTTTGGATGTACACCTGAAAACCACACAGCAGGAAAATTCAGGAGCCTTCTTCCCTCTCCTCCTCACCTTAGGAATGCCATCTGACTTTCACCCACTTCCCACAAAACCGAACACAAAATCTTCTCCAACCTGCACAGCCAAACTCAACACGTAAATACACACCCGAGACTCGGCTTTGCTTCCCTCCTGGCCCAGCACTGCTCTGCTTTGCCACAGAAAACCGATACGTGCTTCGTCCTGATGCAGCGGAAAACCTGGGAGGTAAATCCCTATCTATCAGTGGAGCACGGACTGGACTGAATGATTTACTCGTGACTGGGCTGCACAGCACCACGGCTGAAATACAATATATTGTAAATCAAGTTACCATCTTCCACCATCTACACGCACGTAGCACATGTGAATACACACAGGCAGGTTCAAGCTTGCTCGGGTTTCCTTAATCCAGCCACACACACTGCTGCCCAGCTACTCCTTACATACCTGCACCGCTTTTTGTCCTTAAACATCCATAGGAAAGGAAAAAACCAACCATATCCTTCTGCACTGGTGACGAGCAATTCCACAAACTGAAGCTACTGATACCAAACGAGCTTCATTCCTGTTCTCCTCACAAAAATAAAGCTTCACCAGGAAATGAATTGATCTTCATTTGGTTTTTGTAATGATTATGAACAAGCTTAAAAGAAATCAAGTGTTCCGACTGCTATTCATATTGCCACTTCCCAATCATGCTCCATTCATTAATGATTATTTTCATTTGTATTTTGCTGATTCAGTTGCACATGTCTTCTTGCAAAAGGGATTATCAATATTCAGTCAATTGTGTCTACCCTATGAAGTACACAGAAAAGCAAACCAGTTTCTATTACCCAAACATCTTAACAGACCTACTGCTGTCTGGTACAGTTCAGTGCTTATAGATTCAGAGCACAAGAGTCTCATAAACTATTTCTGATCATTAAAGCTGTAAAACTCCCCACATATCCACAGGAAACTTGATTTTAAAGCACTTGCCTTATTTCCAGTAACTAATTTTTCAGAAATACTATGCCTTATATTTTAGGATTAGAGGAACAAAATATGCATTACAATGTAAATATTTAGGGACATACAGGCATTTCTAAATGCACATTACTTAGTCACAAGTTCTAACAAGAAATTATCTACAAAGCTGATTTATTTTTGTGACAGGCTCTTGTAATAAAGCCGTTAGGTTCAGGCAGACGTAAGGGACATAAAAGCCAGAGCAATTACGACTGTCATATCCACTTACCCATCTCGCCCCGTGCACATGAGCTATCTCACATGTATGAAGAAAAAGAGCCATCAAGATCTCCTCAGCCTAGGGTTTACTGAACGGCCACGACTGGGGACAGCAGGGACGAGAAGGAGAACAATTCAGTAATAAACTCAAACTATTTTATAATCTATGCAAACATATAGTTATACTGGTTTATGTCAAAGGATTCATGCTTTGTGGGTGATCGTCCCTTGAAACAAGCCATCGACCGCAGGAGAAGCTCAGCCCTGTCCGGGTCAGCCGTCCTTCTGCCCTTCCCAGCCCGCTGTGGGCGTTCTGAGCGGCAGCTGAAGGCAGCAACCCAACACACCAGATCGCCCTGGATGCTGGAAAACTAAATAAATTCCTTCAGGACCGACTCTGTCAGGACACCAGGGTTTGACTCACACTGCCTGGTCTGGCTGTGAGCACACAACCTAGCGAGAAGCTTCTGCTGCCACAGAAAAGCCCCCTGCAACACACGGCAGCAGATCAGTAGCACACGCAAGCTTTGATTGCTTTGGAAGCCAACTTAAAAGAAGTGTATCCAAAGCTTAATTTGGTTCATTTATTTTCCTAAGTATAGTTTAGTCAGAAGTATTTATGATAATGCAGGTATTTTTCAGTGCCAGAGTTCAGAAGAGCACAAATGCAAGTTGTTAAATTATACTAATCCCATCCTCTGCCAAAGCATGCATTTAATACTTACGTTTACATTAGTAAATGTTTTATAGCACACTTCATAGAAGTCTTCCCTGAAGCATCATGTTCCAAACTTACAAAGAATAGGGAATAATTTTTTAGTCAGGAAGGGAAAATTGACAATTACTGGAATCTATTGCATTAAAAAGAAAAATAGCTACCATGTGTATCAATCCACATCAGCTCAACATTACACTATGCAGCAGAATGATAGCAGGAGAATATCATAACAGCCACTAAACAAACTCTCGAGTTACTTTCCTGAAAGCACTTTCTTAGCGACCGAGTTTAAAGAAGACACTGAGACTTCTAAGCACCGAAGGCTTTTGACACACTGACTCATACACAGCTGTCCGAGTGTACTTCAACAGCCTTACTTCAAAGGGGTGGGGGGGAAGGGAAAGCTGGCCTGCATCCCTATCTAAATCCAGAACAGCAATAAAAAAAATGAACCCCTGAACTTTTCAGTAGGAAGTCAGACACCTTCAGGTCCAGGGTGATTCCGCATCACCCCCAGTCACACCAGCACTGCCTCCCCGCACGCGTGTACCAGGCACCACCCGTGCCGGGCCATGCAGCTGGCTCCCCCTAAGAGGTCACAGCAGCAGGCGTAAAAATTAATCAGCAAAAACCCAGCACAGCTGGAAAAGTCTGTCTTTAGAGACTTGACCAGTTTTCAAGAAAAAGTCTGGACTTCCAAGACTGGAAGTCAGTAACGATATCTCCATACACGCACATTGGTATGCGCTGCGGAATAAAGATCGATACCAGCATTTACTCAATAGCACGCTGGTTTGTATTAGTCCTGGAAAAGCAACGCAGCATTAAAGCAGCTTTTTCCTCGTGCAAATCACTCAAAAATCACCCAAAGTTGCAGCACCGTCCCTGGAGAGGCAGGCAGTGCCCACGGCACCTGCAGGCCCAGCACAGCTGCGGTGGCTCTGCAGAGCTCACGTCCTTTGATGATGCCAGAGAAAGGAAAAACAAATTGTTTCAGGTCTGAACCTGGGTTTGCAAGTACCTTCCTACCCCCATCATCTTCACAGCAGAGAGGGGACGGATGGGGCACAACCACAAGCATTTCCTTTGGAAAGCACCAGGAACATGTGCAGCCTGGCACAACAGAAATGCCCAAAGCCACGCAGAGATCAGGGAGCGGGCAGGGTGGCACGCACAGACCAAAAGCATCTGGCAACCTGTCTCCTAACTGCGAAACGGACCCAGTTTCGATGAGCCTTGTTCTGAGGCACATTTCCTTTATGCCAGACCTTTGACACTGATGCTCAACGACTTGATTTCTTTATTGGCTCTCCCAGAAAACGTTCAGGTGGCACCTTTCCAAGTATTTGAAAACATTACCTTCCCTTTTACACAGCTTCAGCCATAAAAAAACGCCCAAGGGCAAGAGTTTTTCACATACTGCTGGATCTGACCCACAACTATCTAGTAGGAGAGAAGATGCACAACTAACTTTGACTTTTTCCTGGAAATGAAAGTCTTTTAATATCCTCCCACATGCTATCCAAACAGAATTTCACATCTGAAACAGCCATAGTTTTTTTCCTTCTTACAGTGTCTTGATTCCTCACTAGTTTTTCCTTCAGTTATTTGATGAAGAAAAATCACTAGGTCTTGCTGCTCTTTTCCTTGCTATCGTTTGTATGTAAGACTGGAGAAAAAAAAAAAAAAAAAAAAAAAAGACCAACCAAAAAACCTCTTTGCAAAAGGTAAAATCACATATCGTGCATGCAAGAGAGAAAGAGCTCTTCTGACCTCCTTTGTTTGCAATAAACAGCAATGGTTACAAATAAAAACTCATGAAATCTTTTCCCAGCAAATATCACCAGCATAATTCAAGTAGGTTGTTTTCGTCTTCCTAAGCGCTGTCCTTCTCCTCAGACTCATTTCATCAAGCCTGGCTAAACACCCTGGGGCAGGACGTGACCAAGTAACTGCCACACCACCACAAACGTGTGGCTCCAGGAATGTTCCAGCTATAAAAAAAATTGAGGAAACCACCAATAAAGAGCGCTCTCACTGGCTGCAATAATATTCACAGATCTCAGCCATGTCTACCAAAAAGAATACGCTCGTTTGGGCGGAGTGAAAGGCAAGAAGCATTTTGCTTCAAGCAAAGCTTGAAGGAGGTTGTATGACCTCTGTTTTGGGGAAGAAAAGAAAAGGCTGAGGCAGATGTGGTGCCAGATGTATGAAGCAGCACACAGGGCAGTCTCCTGCCCGTGTCATGGTATGTGCTAAGAAATGATCTCATCTCAGCATCTTGGCATGAGAGAAAACTGAGACAAAGGCACGTGCCAAGCCAGGTCTTTTTAGTTATTTCCACAGTGGAGGAGATTTGCCCTTCTTCACAGGAAAATAAGTAAATATGACAGCACCTCAAACTTTCCTGAGCCATGTTGCAGCCAAGCAGAGGGCACAGGTCGAGCCTCAGGACACAAAACGTTGCCAGTCTTGGAGTCTGCAAGGGAAGCCCCCGAGAGCCAGCATGGCCAGCGTCCAGCATGGGACAAGAATGGCTGGGGTCCAGCACAGCCGAGATGTGAAGGCACGTGTGGTCTCACAGGAGGGAGACGATTACAGGTCTCCAAGGCCCATCCTCCTGGACTGCCCTGATGGATCTAAGTGGCATCCACATCCACGACTTTCCAAAGATGTATTCAGTTTTGATTATAAAACCCAAACCCAATTCTTTGGCCCTGCAACATCCCAGTAATCCAGGCGGAGGCTAAGACCCGTGGCAGGGGGCACGAGGCTCTCCAGGGATGGGGAGAGACCCCAAAGGGAGCAGCGTCTCCCACCACAGCTGGCTCCTTCCACCCCAGAGTATGTCCTAGCACCCAGTACGTACACGCTGAGCACCCCCAAAGGACACACACAGACTACTTGAAATAAAAATAAACCAAGAACGGATTTAATACCTTTAGGTTGTCAAAGAACAACCCGAAGCCTTCTCTAAAACTCTGTCTTTTCCACTATACCCCAAAGAAAGACTTTCAACTTGCCGCAACACAGGACTCTCAGGTAATAAAAGCAGCTAAAGCCAGATGGTGCTAAAAAGCCCAATTGCTCCCCGGCTCCCAAGGAAGGCAGCTACAGAAATAAACGGGTGATTCAGCCACTTGAGACACTTGAGTGTAATGACTCTGACTCAACCCCCAAACACACCACTGGGAAAAATTAAAATCAAGTCAGTGATATGTAACTGTTTAATCCTTAGCAATGGCTTCCAGCGATGGTGCAGCTCTACCCAGGACATTGCTCTAAGGCCATGTGGTCCAGCTTGTAAATGCAAACTTTTTGCCAGGGACATGCTGCATACAACACAAAAGCAGACTCCGCTCCTGATACACGCTGCCGAAGTCCTCCCAGGCTTTGCCTGACCCACGTGCAGGACCCACAGGGCCGGCAGGAGGAAGGGACAGGCTCTGCTGGCTAGAAAGCCCTCAAAACACCTGAAAATCAAGCTGTGATAAGCAACTTCCACAAGTGTAAGCTTATCACTTCCACTGTCTTTCCTCTTCCCTTTAGTATCTTGACGCTTGCCTGTACAAGAACAGCTGTTAAGAGATTCACAGCAGCAGGAGTGTGTCATCTTCACCCAATGATTCAACAGTCCTAACAATTGTGGGTATTATTTTTCTTAAATCTACTCCTTAATCCTATAATGCCATAAAATACCACTGAATCGGAGCTTAGCAGGATTCCAGAAAGGAACAGACTTTTTAAAGAGATAATGAGAACTCCACATTTATATAAGATAGGATTGAAAAGAGAGAATAGAGCAGACAGAACGTACCAGATGGGCAGATTATTTCATAGTTTTCCTTAATATGATTTCTTCAACCTGAAGCATCTGGTAATTCCACTATCAGAGATTAGATACTGGATAAAATGGACAGGCACACTGAACTAACACAGCAATTTTTATTTTCCTGCCACACATAGGAGGGGTTCCCATTAAATCATACATCACAGAACAAAAGAGAGGTGCATAAAATCTAGTATCAAAGCCAGGAATGTTAGCAGCCCCCAGGATCCCACGTAAACACGCTTCACTTTCAATGAAGAAAGCAACATGTCTTAAACTTCCCCTCCCCACCAGCCTTCATAGGCAAGCGGAAAATGCTGTGAATTGATCAATAACAAAATTCACAGATCAGCTTTGTCCTTCACTGTTTTTGCAGAAAATTGAAGAGAATCTCTCTGGCTCATTTTTTGGAGATTTGTGTAGAAGTCCCGCAGTCTGCAGGCAGCACCTTGGGTCCTTCTAATCTAGAAGCAGTAATTGTTTTCCAGAACACGCAAGAATCTCATCTTAAAGTCCAAAAACCTAATCAAGCAAGATAGAAATGTGCTGCCTATGCCCATCTCATTAGGCAACTGTTTCACAGCAAGAACTAAAAGAAGGCTCCTGGAACGAAAACACCAGTCCTCCCTCATTTCAGCCAAAGGGGTAGGTTTCTCGCTCACCCGAAATCTTAACACCGTTAACCTGACTCACTCTAAAAGCAGATGACAAAGCACACCCAACCCAACCTTTCCTGCTCAGCAGAAGGCCAGGATCAGAAACATCTGTATTAATGAGATCAAGACTAAGGTTTTACAGGCACAGCTCCCTTATGGTATCAGTACCACACACAGCATCTCCTGTATCCATACTATCAGCAGCATTTTGGGGGGCATCAGTCTAGTATAAAGCCCAGTACTGCTCCAGTGGTGAAGAGCAGGGTAAACTTTCTACCTTCCAGCCTAGGCAAGCAACCTCATCTTTTAAGAAAAACGCTTAAATAAACAGCATTTTATTATCAAAACAATGGCGATAATCCAAACTAACAAAAAGAGACACTGCGGTTCCCTGCATCAAGACCAGCAAGGTACCCTGCCCCCACTCCTGGGACAGCCCTCACCTTCTCCCAAGCACCATCTGTATTCAGCACCTCCTGGACCACCTTCCCCAGGGAAACTGACCTCTATCCTTCCTGCTGCCTCCGGGCAGCAACTCAGAAGGCCACCAGCTGGGACTCGTCATGCCTCCTCATTGCCAACATCTGCCTGCAAATCACTCTGGGCAGGGACACCTGTGCCTCTGAACCCTTAGTGATGCTGACCAGGAGGTGAAGGGAGCCTAATACAGAAAGATTACAAAATATGCCAGATTTCCCCTAAACTCCCCTTCGCTTTGGCCGCAGCCACAAAAAAAGGGGGCAGGAAAAGGACAAAGAGGTCTGGTCCAGCATAGCTCAGCACTCAGGAGAGTGACACTTGACCATATTAATCTTTCTTTTTAAAAAGAGAAGACTAAAAGGAAAGAATACATGAGCAACAGCGGCTGCTAGGAACAGTTCAAGTCCATCAGCATTCTGGATGCTGAACAGTCTTCAGTTGAACCAAACAGGCTTCACTATTATATTTAAAACTAATACATGCTTTGTAATGCTTATCAGCTGGAGGGTTTTCAACAGTTTTTCCCCACTAATGCAGCAATTTCAAAACCATTCAGGCTAATTTCCTTTGACTTGAATCCATTTTAATCAGAGACCAGGATACTTGACTTAAATGGTTTGTATTAAACCCTTCATAAAATCAGCCATAAAATTGCATGCACAAAATAGCGAATGATCTTGAAGTCAGTAGAAAAAGCCGAAACTTTTCAAATCCTCCATCAAACTCAAGCCTATTTCACAACCAGACCAACTGCTCTCTTACAATACCGAGACAATTGATCCCTAAAAAAAAAAAAAAGCAGCAATAACCAAAACATGTTACATGCTCCTGAAGTTTTTTATCTAGATAAAAGGCACTAAGTTATGCAGCTGCAGTCAGTGCCCACAAATTCTCTCTCCAAAGTATTAGCCCAGCTCCAAAATGGTGCATTTTTAATAAATTGCTGTGTCTGCTCCATCCTCTCCACCATCCTCCCATGAAATGATGGATAGTGGCACTGAGGAAGAATAAGTGCAAACCTAAAAATGTCAGAATTAATCCTTCTCTTCCCCCCAAGATCTGAGAAAACATTACTTCGCAAATTAATTCTCACAAAGTAATGCTGGCTCTGCTAGAAGTCAGAGTTCTGGATGAGAAATGAAAATAAGAAGCTCAGGCTCAGGTAACTGCTAGAGAAGGTCTCACTTCAAGGATTTGTCATTGTAGCGGGATTTGCATATCATCTAGCCAAAGGTGCAATTTGTACCTGCAATTCATTCTGTCCAGACAAACTGCAGCAGCAGAATTGGAGGCTGGGCCGCCATTCCTTTGAAAACTCATCCAAATATTTCTGTTGTCAGTGGCTGACAGCCTTGGAAACTCTGAGTGGCTGCTTGAAATTCATGCAGCATGCAAAGAAGTGAAGAAACAAAAGCTCTCCATGCTCTCACATCCTTAACAATTTGCCAGTACACTGGAGACAAGTAGCTGCATCCCCCTGCTGCATGATTTTCAGTCGTTTGCAGATGCCAAGCAATGGCTTTGTCACTGCCCTGATGACACAGGCATCGGACACGTATCCTTTCAGAATCTAAATCTCTCTCAGCTCATTTTTTTATCAGGGATTTCACTCCAGGCCTGGACAAACTGACACCTTCCTATTTTGAGGAACACTCCACTGGCCATATCTAAAATTAACTTTTATAAAGATAAACTTAAGGCATGTCTTTTCTCATACTCCGAACAAAATGATGTGGCACCGCATTTAAAGTCTGTTCTTCTGTGGTGCTTAGCAGGTAAACATCACCACCACAATCATCTTAAAAGGTGATTCTGGAACCAGCAGAGGAAGGATATTGGCACCTGAGCCATTCGACTCCCACCAAAGGCATCTGCACAGGTCCCCAACAGGAACCCCACAGCAGCATCCCAGGAGGAGGACCGTGCTGGGAGAAGCTGGAGGGCAGCCGGACAGCCCCGGAGGTCTTGCAGGGACACGAAGGAGCTGACAAGGGGGGAGAGAGGGAGAAGCTTTGCACATATTTACAGGATAATTAACACCGAAGGCCAATAGCTCAGTGAACAGCCCTTTGCTGATGAAAGCAGATGCCAGCTTCTGATCGCATTACTACCACCCAAAATAATGTATTGCTTTAGGAAAATAAACAGCAAGAGAGAGAAGAGTGGGAAGAAATGCTCTTCCTGCCCCCCCCCCCTCCCCCCCCCCCCCCAATAAATCAGCTTTATGAACTGTTCTCAGTTTCAGCCAAACTACATCGGTGGCTCATTACTGAGCATGGTCCTGCGAACGATAAGGAGGGAAAAGCGAACAGTATCACATGAGAATATAAAAGCAACCATCACTCCTGGCTCTCGGATGACGCTTCAACATGCGCACCCCTTCCAGGAGCAACAGGTACTTACTTGGTTGGACGATAATCTGGTATGGAGCGATCCAGTGAAATTTTCTCACTGAGGTAGGAGTTGTAGCCATATTTCTCATGTGGTCCCTTTGCTTTTTCCTCCTCCTCAGGGGACAGGGTGGCTGGAAGCCCACCTTTACCACGTCCACCATAGCCTTCAATGAGACCAAGTGACTTGGACAGACCTCGAGAGAAAAAAAAACAGCAAACGCCATCACTTAAAATTCATCGCTGTTATTTCCAAGCTATCAAAAAAACCAAAAATCTGAAAATTCAGGGTCTTCTGTTTTGGTTTTCTGAAACCAATTCAAATTTTAGTTCTTTGGCCCAATGCTTGAAGAAAAATGAGTTAAGTCTTGAAATTCCTCATGGCTCAGGCACACTGTTCCTGACAGCTCTGCCACCAGCTTGCAACTGATAACCTCTCCCAGACAGTTGTGCATTTATTTAGCTTTTAAGAAGGTCATTTAGGCATCCTTCCCACCCTCAGAGAGGTAATTACACATAAAGTTAGATGTTCCCAGAAAAAGGATAAGTTGAACCAGAATAAAAATAAAATAGGGTTGGTTAACTGCCAGCTGAACAAATTTTTGCTCAGTATGAACAGGGAACAACATACAAATATTATGGATTTAAAACCAATTTCCCCTCAAAGCTTTCTTCTTATCTTTTTAAGTATAGCATTCCCAGACCTTTATCAAGGGGAATTATTTATTTATATCTGCATAGCTGAAGGAAACAGGCAAAGTTCAAAACAAGCAGCACAAAAAGAGCTATATTGATGATTTGGTGGTGATTGTAGGAACCCAAGTTCATACTGATATTATTTGTTATACAGGACACTTGAAATTTTAATGTTTTTCATTAGCAGAGACTCACACTCTTTCACAGAAACAACAGCAACAAAAAGATGGATGTTTTGGGTTTGGTTTTCAGTTTTATTGGTGGTGGTTTGGGGGGGGGTTGTAAATAAAGAAGACACCAGGGTATAATCCCCTTTGTTTAATGGCAGAGCCCTGACTCTGAAAGCAGAACGGACCATCATCTCCACTGCTGCTTCAGAAGGGACGATGACCTCGAGGTCATGCACGATGAGCGTGGTCCAGCCCCCAAACCCACCACTTATTTCCACTGCCCTGGACAAAGCACTGTCTGCCCATCTAGCAAAACAGATTTAAACAGCCTTTCCATCAAAAAGTAGCATTGCGTGGCAGTAAGGAAATCATCGGTGAATGTACATCACAGTTTGAAGCACATGAATAGGAATTATCATTATTATTATTCCTTCTGACAAGGAACCTCTAAACAGCCTTCCCTGCTAGGGAGCTTGTGGTGATGGAGCCCCTCTGACCACACTGGGTTTGGTCAGATTTTATCTGAGGACAATAATAACAAATTAACTGCCAGGAGCAGCTGGCTGGGATGCGGGGATGGATTAGCCATCCAAGCAGCCTTTTTCCATCCCTAGGCTCTGCAACAGCCAGAGGAGCAAGTCAAAGATGGGAAAGCTGAACCTTTCTGGCCTGCAGAAGGCCAGATCACTCTGGGAACCCCCTAGCCCCAAAAGGCTGGAGGGACATGGGTCAGCGTTCAGCTTGCTTACGGAGAGAAGATACACCAATTTCATTGCAGACATAGGCTCCAACAGAATTATAACAGTATTTTTAAAAAAAAAAATTTCTCATGGAGAGACAATTCTTCTCAAAATGTCTATTCCTTTATCAAAATCAGACCTTTCTACCCCAGACCAGTGCAGCTGTTGATGCATATATTTCCTTTAGGGTACCCTAGATCGTGCCGCTTGTTACCCAGAAAGGCAACAGCTTCCTCAGTTCATGAGCTGAGGGGTTTGTACCCCTATAACAGACACATTCTAACAGAAATTCACTTCCTAATTTTAATTCCTTCTTCACCTTCCCCATGAAATGTTTCCACCAAAATCCGTACCACATGCGTACTGTCTGCCAGTGCTAGTTCTCAGCCAGACACACGGTGCCGCAGAGCTACGAGCTCCTCCTGCAGCATGGAGCACGCTCACACCTCTACCATAGGCACCCTCAGGATCTACCAGTTTGCTTTTAAAGCTTCATTTTCCCTTTCTTCCTTCATTTTAACACATTTCTCACTTCCCCAGTGCTTTTGCTATTGCTGCTTTGAATCTACACATCTGTCAGAAGGGCTGAAGTGGGAAGTTTCTGAGCTGGGTTAGGGCTGGCAGAGGCTCTGCGGACCGCGGACCTTGGTGCTGGGCAGCAGCACCTGGGGGTCCCGCTCAGCGGGGTACCCAAACCACCGACATCACGGCACCTTGCTCCATTTAAAGCAGGTTTAAAAACCACAAGCTCGGGTTATTACCAGCAGGCTGTGACTGCGTAACTCAGACAGCCGAAGCAGCACATTCTCCCAGAGCTCCGCACTTGAAGTCAACAGGGAAGGACTGGTCCCTCCAAGGCTCGTTCATCCACCACAGGGTCTGAATCTGTCTCTTACCTCTGCCTCAGCTACGGTAACTGGGCTCCCAGCTACAGCATCTCGATAAAGTACCTGCAACTAGAGATGAGGAATCCAGCTCTCCATGTTCAAACTACCCACAACTACAGGAATGAGCTACACCAGCCTCTTCCACGCTGCTCAGCCTGCTGAACCTGAGCTGGTATTAGCAGCAGCCAGAGATACTGGGAGCAAGGATGTATCTGCCAAGCAATTCAGCTGGCTGCACTGAAATTGCAGACTGGGTGTACTCTGCAGCCAAACCTCCAACCCTCATCCACCAGCAAGGCAGACTGGGGAGAGCAGGCTGCGAGCTGCCAGCCGGCACAAGGACATCTTTACTCGCCCATCTGTGGTCTTATTACGGAACAGAGATACACAAGGGGGTGGTGCACACACCGTCTCTCCCAAAATACAGTCACGACATGGGCAGAGCCAACAGGGACCCATCTGTGCCCCCAGTGCCCTTGGCTGTCGCAAGGTAGCAGCTCTGCTGTGACAAGGCAAAATGAAGATCCTGCTGAAACGAAGCCTCTCTGTTGACCACAGAAGCACCAGAGAAATGCCAAGGCATGACTTACATTCAGCAGATCTGACTGAAAAGCTTTTAATGCCATTAGCTGCTTTATTCCAAGACCATAAACATGACAACTAGGCACACACAAACACACCCCAGGACGCACTTCTCTCTCCTCACCGAGTACACTCCCTTATTTCTGCATATGAACTTCTCGGTCCTCCTACTACGATAGACGCTCTCTCAGTAAGTACCTATCAATCCGTGTCATTTACCCAAAGGAATCAGTGAAGGTGATGGATCCATAGGTGCTGGGCAGGGCACTACCGTGAAACCATCACCCTCGTGTTTGGTGCCAGCCAGGCCAGCAAACACACCCGCAGGGCCAGTCACAGAGACCTCGAGCACCCCCAGGTGCGATGTGACACGGACGATCTCCGTGTCTGACCCCGTGCTGGTTAAACATTTCATCCTCCAGCTTGGGCTGTCAGAAGAGTTCATCTGTGCAGCCGGGGTGTCACTTTGGTGTACAGCACTTGGAAGCAAGATTCAAGTAATGTTTGGCAAGAAAGATAATTCATGCCAAACAGAAGAGGAAGAAATCTGCTTCCAGCTGGCTGAAAGATGCCTCAGGAGAAGCAGGACTGAAAACAAACGGTTACAGCAGACTCTCGCCCAGTCAGTTCGTTCATCCATTTCCTTTTATTTGCCCCAATTTAGGGCTGTACAAAAAAAAGGATGCATTTCTGTAAGCTTGAGATGCCTTTGCTATAGCTTCAGAAAATACCCCCAGCCCGGCCCCTGTGGTCCCTTCAGCCAGGCAGGAACCCAAGGGAAGCTCCTGCTCAGCAGGGAGGTCCCAGGGCTTCACGTTAACCCCCGTTTGGGGGCACAGAGACACCCACACACTTCCCAAGCCTAAGTAAGGGCTCACCTGATCATCTCCCAGTCCCTGCAGCGGGGCCCTGGCCCACGGCATGAGCAGAGAGCTACAGCCTGCAGGTTTCCAGAGACAGCACATACAGGCTTCCCTTCATCTTCTGTCTGCCCTCCACAGCCTGCAGGGAAATGCCATTTGGGTCTCAAAGGACAAGCAATCTCTCATATTGTGTCCACTGCAAATGAATGATTAAGTGCCTCTGGTGGCGCAGGAGCAGAAAGGGGACATCCCCTCTGAAGCCACTGGTTCCCCGCCACAACCGTCCAGGGCTGGTTTCCAGCAGAGCCTTCTGCTGTGGCCTCTTACTAGGATGTGCTTGTAGCATCTTCACATCTTGAAACCTCTGGCCCTTTTCCAAACTTGCTCAAAATTGGTGCAGAAGAGCCAGAAGTTACACACAGAGACACACCAAGCAAGGAAGAGCACGAGCATGACCCCATCAGCTTGTTTCCTTAAAGAATGAGGCTAAAAAATGAAGAGTCAGAAGTGTTCCCAGGTCACAGACCAAATCCTTTCTCATTCTGGGCAGGCACCAAAGCAGCAGCGCCGAACCGCTGCCAAAGCAGCCTCTCCTGATGCCTGCTCCAGCCTATCTACCGCAATCAACAGCACTAATCCCCAACACAAAAAGCTTGTTCTTTGGAGTGAATTCACTCCCCGGTGAATTTTTCAAGCTCATGAGATGGTAATCGGCTGCATCAAGATTAGATGTTCAGTGTAGATCAGAGTTCTGAACATTTTGGAGCTTTGCTCATACTTAAACCACATTCACCCAACAAGTACCTTAGAAAAGAAACGAGGATTTTTTTTAAATTTTTTTCAGAATCTCCTACCACATCTGAACTTTGGGACAAAAGGAGCATTTTGCTCTTTATATTGCAGGAAAAGAAAGAAAAAAAAGCCACCACCTAGAGCTGCTAAGATCTGAGCCACTCCTGCTGAAATGGCCAGACAACAGATCCCCTGGGGACCCAAAAAGAGTTGGTTTTCTTCAAGATGATAAAAAAATTTAATCTCTACAGCAAAAGTATTCCCAGGCTGAGTACGGTTATAGTAAATATATTAGTCTCTCCTTAAACTGGCAGTATAATTCTTGAGGAGACAGGAGTTTTCTAGGGTAGAGAAAACCTTTGGTAAAATACGATATAACGGGATACACAGCCTTCATTTCTACAGCACCAGCCAAACAGGCTCCCAGGCAGCAGGCGTGGTGGAAAAGATTTCTGCTGCTACATGTCAGCCCAGATGAAGGACAGCATCAACCCCACCGCGACAAACCTCGGCCAGAGAAACCTCTAAGGCCAGGGAAGAGCATCTGGAATTGAAAGGCGTTTCTGAGAAACAGGGGTCCTGAGCCTTAACACCGAGGGAGGAGGAGGGAAAAGAACAGGAAGAAATAATATAGAAAAGATTTCTGGAAAAGCAGATGTTTTAATCGCATCCTTATTTGTTCATGTCACCCTGCTGCACGAGTTAGAGTACGTAGGGCTCGGATTGAAAGGCAGATTGCTACAGGGAAGAGGAACACAAAGGCTTCCTTCTCGAGAATAAATAATCAACACTGAAACGGTATTGAAAAATAAGGGAAGCATAAAGAGAAAATTAAAGTAGATTTCTTTGAAAAGTACAGCTCTTACTAAGCTAAGCACCAGGGATCTCCCAGCCCAAACGGCTCTTCTAGGGATGTGTGCTGCTTGCTGCACTTCAGCCAGAGATTTCAAGGCTAACGTGAAATATCTGACTCAGGGAAAAAAAAAACCAAAACCGATGAAGTAAATGAGCCTAATACATGCCGTGTGTTATGCTGCAGACATCGCCTCTGCGCGACCTCGCAGTGAAGATGGAAAGAGAGGGTACAACAGCCAGGCTTTTAGGAGTATTTTATGAGAAACTAGAATAGATACCGAAGGGCGAAATGCCATAGGTAACGCTAGAAATTATGGAAAACTGCTGAAGTTTTTAGTGTTGTCCTGCTGATTGCTGCAAATACAGACTATTAAAGGGAGGACTCATTAACGAAAAGGGCAATTAGCAGACTAAGAGGCACCAATTTTCCTTTGCAGCTTTGGTGGAATCGAGACCTGGGATTTTCTCTTTTCTCCCTGCAGCATCTTTTACACAATTTTTACCCAGTCTCTGCTCAGACCTTTTGTTTGTTAGACTAAACAGTGCAAGTTCCTCTGACTACAGGTCTACACCTATGCAACATGCAACCACGCACTGTTCAAGAGCTATGGAAATCGTCTCGGAACTACCTAATGGAACCGGCTCTGGCAGCTTCCTTTGCTCCCGCTGCCTCCCCAGGCATCCTTACACTCTTGCAAAGGAAACCAGAAATAGTGGTAAAGGGATTAGAAGAAAAAGAGATCACTTTCTTAGGCTAAAAAGAAAACTAAGCCAAATATTTTTTATTATTATTATTAACTTAAATACTAGAATCCAGTGGAAAATATACAATTTCATTCAGTGTACATGCTAGGTATGTTTTTCACAGGGCTGATCACTTATCAAAAGCCAGTATGTCCCCAAAACCAGGTGCTGCAGCGGGCTTCCAACAAACCCCCCTTACTAAAGGATTAATGCCACCACCTTCCATTGGGACAGTACTTTCCCAGTGCACTTTTAGCTGACCTGAACACCTCCTTCTCTGCAAGGATCCAGCAGAGCTGTTTGCTGTCCTTTGCCATGCAAAGGATTTGTTGGTTCAAAATACTGCAACTGGCAACAGGTGATTTCAAGAAAGTTTCACGCCTCTGGCTTCACGCTGAATGCCAGATGTGAACTCAAAAAAAGCAGCAGACGAATGCTGCTGCGCCCATGCTTGGCAAGCAGGGGATTTAGCCAGGCACAGACCAACTGACAATAGAGCATATTTCACCTGTAACCCAACATATTTCATCTCTAAAAAAAGCTCCTGTGTATGTAAAATGATTTGAATAATTCTCACTAAGATGAATTTGTCCAACAGACCATTAAGATTTCACTGAAATACTTGTGACAGGTGGGTGTGTGAGAATTGTACGCGTTTTCCTGCAGCCCAGCCAGGCAAGGACCAAAACAGGCTGCCCAGGATGGGCAGAACTCCTCAGTATTAAATATATTTAAGGATAGATTAGATGAACACCTGTGTCAAGGATGATTTAAGCACAGCTGCGCTTACACCGTTATCAGAACAGTCAGACAACATCAAGGCTTCTTCCTACCTTGCACTCTATGGAAAGGATGGGAGAAGAGAACAGGCAAACTGCATGGAGTCTGAAGACTCGTTTGAAGTGTTTTAACATAAATATACACTTATACACATATATATGTACATACATACACACACATATTCAGAACTGAAGTTTTCTTATCTATATGGAAATACAGAGAAATTACCTTCGGAGCCAGAGGGAGGATCAGCACATTGCAAGGAGAACACAGACAGCAGGAGAATTTCAAAGCCAGTCTCACCCCGTTTAGGCCATTACACCACCAAGTTCTGGTTCCAAGTGATAATTTCCCGATCAAAATTCACCTCAGGCACAAAATAACAGAAGGCCTACAACTGGCTGAAGCTGTTTAGTTTGCAGGAATTATTCAGTTAATTCTAAGACCTGGAACTAGTAGAAAAGCTTGGACGTAGATCTATGCTCCCCAAAAGTCTGAAGATGTTAGCGTCTACCATTCTGCTTCATATTTCTAGAATAACTTGCGGAAAAAAAGACAGGATGGAGCAACAGAACTGGTTTAGAGTCAAAAAAACGTAGGCTAGGAAAAGCTCTTTGCAGCTCAGCAGGGAGAACAGGCAGTGCTTCAATGGGAGTCTTAATGTATAGACATCTCGTTCAGATACAAAAGACTGAAGGTGATTTATATCCCAGGGAAAACCCTGGACACATGCAAAGCATTCCTGGCAATTTAATTAGAGCAACGCTCTTCCCAAGCGTGCACCGACAAAAGACCCCGGGAGATGCCCTGCTGCTGGGAGCTCCCCCTTTCAAATAAGAAATTATAATCAAGAGGCTGATGGCTTACATTTGTGAAAGGTTTGTCTCAAAATGACCAATTACACCCTGCCACCCTCAGCAGGGAACAGACACGGCTCCCCCGTGCTCTGCCCCCCTTCACCACGGTGTTCAGCAGCTGGTGTCTGCACCCCACAGCACCCCTGCATCAACCGAGGGAGAAGGGACCCTGGTGACTGCTACGCAGTGCATTGTGCTTCTGGGGATGAAATATGCTGTCATGAGCCACATTGTTACACCAGCGGGTGCAAGACACATGCGTTGTAAAGACAAATATATATATATGTATTTCGCAGGCAAGGCATTGATGTATTTGAGGCAGTTGCCAAGTAATGGAGTGACATATGCAGCACCAGCAGCTGACTTGCAATTCCAGACAGTAGACTTGGATCTGCGAGGGGGATGGATGAAGTCTATTTGCAGAAAAGGTAATGAATGTGTTGTAGCAATCCCACATGCACGTTACAACACAAATAGAAATCTGTATCTCTGACTAACATATGGGACCATCATATTCTGGAAATACCTGTGTTATCGAGTGCAGAGAAGGAGGGAAGCAAAAGGTAGTAGATCGCAATGCATAACGAAAAGGAAAATTGGGTTCCAAAATATCACTAAGATAATTTATCGAGATGGCTGACTCCAGGCACACTGCATCCACGTTCGAGATGTTGAACTCAAGAGATCACTTTATTAAGCCCTGCCTAAGACCTGCTTTCAAGGATTCAATCTTGCTGGGACTTGCTGGGACTCAGGCACAATCATTTCCCCACCAACACACAGCAACATATTTCCATGAAGTGTTTAGAACAGTCTGAAGCCATCTTCACACTGTTATTTTATATTGGCATAAAACATCACGAAGAACTGTCATGCCCAGGTAACAGTAAGAAAGCAAATATTCTCAGAGAGGGTAGAGGGAAAATAATCTATAGAACATCCAGCATGACCAAATACAAGTAACGAGACCTAACTGGAGAGAGAACAGATGCCCAACAGAGCAGAGCAGGTCTGCCCCAGCACAGCCCAGCATCCCGGGACACGCAGCTGGACTCAGAGGCAATACAGCTAGATCCGTATGGCTGAAACGCACCCTCTTGGTGAGGCACTCCAGCATCAGTGATCCAGGTTCAATTTCTTTCAAGGATCCTTACCTCCACCAGTGGTCACTTAAGTGGCTGCCAACAAGATGCTCCATAAGCATCTCCCACCAGGCCTGTCTGGCCTTTTTCCTCTCTTAAGACCAGACTCATCCCACACGAGCAGGGCTGGCTGCTCCACCACCTGGAGCATACACCTGCCATACACCTGGGAGCCACCTGCTGAGGCTCCAGGGCCAGCGGGGGGCTCCAGGGCCAGTGGGGGACTCTGGGCACGCAGCTGCTGCTGTGGGTGCTCTGAGAGAGGGGGATGCTCTGTACAGGAGCAAAACATCACAGCTTCTCTTCACGTTGACAGCAGCAAGGTTAAAGAGCAAGACTAAAAGCTTTGTCCAGCAATACATCTGCTACGAGGTAACATACAGCCATCTAAAAACTGATGAAGTATCATAAGAAGTGTCTGTATTAGTGGCGTACCAACGTAATATAACACAAACCATGGCAGGACTTCACATTAAACATCTGACATTGTTCCAGTAACTTTGAAGATCAATTCAGGGTGCGTCACCATTCAAAAGAAAGCCAAGGTCCCTGGTCCACGCACCTGATGGGGTATTGATTCAGCAAACACCTAAGCGCCAGCTCTGCACTTGATGGACCTTCCCGAAGCACCCGAGCTGTTCCCACACACGCTGACTCCGTCCCTACCAGATAGCTCAGGGCCCAGGAGCTTGAATGAGAAAGGCCAAGGGCAAAAGCAATCGTGCATATTTATGCTGGTCAGCCATGAGCCCGTCTGGGTGATGAATTAAACAATTGTCTGCAGCTTTATTTTTAGAAGGTAGGCTGCAATTCAAGCAAGTAAAACTATCTTCCTTTCCTGTTTGAGTAGCCTGGAAATCAGTCTGGCAGGACACGTGCCTATGTGCAAGACCGGCTCAGAGAAGATGGCAGGCGCAGCTCTTCTGCCCGGAGAAGTTCTAGATGCTCCATCACTGAAAGCGTTCAAGGTCAGGTTGGATGGGGCTTTGAGCAACCGCTGGAACTAGATGATCATTAATCCAACACAAACCGCTCCATGATTCTGTAAGTCTGCACTGAGATCTCCTCATTTGAGATCCAGCCCAAGCATCAGAAAGCACAAAGGCAAATTAGGATATATTGCTCATTATAACCTCTTCTTTAGTACAGGCAGTTTAAGAAGTTCCCAAACTCTTTCTGTCCTCAGCAGCAAAACACTGCCCCTCTTGTTTGCACCGATGCAGTGACTTGTGGGGCCATTCTGCAAACTATTTATCCCCAGGTAGTTGCTCCTTCCAGCCACTGCCAGAAACCCAGGGTCAGACTAAAGGTTGTTTGACTCCACATTGCTGTGTTCATGCTCCAGTGTAAAATTTAACTTCTTTAGGTAATGCAGTCCATTCCCACCCCCATCACAGTTCTTTTGCATCCAGGCAGAGCTGCCACTTGGGCACACTACAGGGATGCTGAGCTTCAGTGCCAGCACAGGACTACACAGCCCAAGGTGGGGAAACAAGAATTTCTTAAAACCACCTTGCCCCCAGAGAAACCATGACTAGAGTTACACCAGCAGGGACAGGACTGCCCCGGGAACAGGAGCAGAACCACAGGAACAAGTGTGGAAACAGGAAGAGAACAGAACCCACAAAACCACAAGCCAACTTTGTGTAAACCCCATTCAAAGGTTAAAAATAATGTTTTGCACTTTTATTTTCAAAAGGAATCTGTTATTTCCAGATTGTGTTTCTATAACAAGCTGTTAGTGTTTATGGTTTCTTTTAATGCATATTCTTGTTTTCCTTTTCGTAAAACATTTCCTCTCTCTATAGATTAGCCTGTTGGAAAGGCATAAAATGTTGCAATTTGGTAAGAAAAGAAAAGAAGAGATACCACACTATAACTATAGTGCAGATATCATAAACACAGAGCTGGCTACTCCGCTCTGGGCTGTACGGTTACGTGACAGGTTACACGTTCAGCACACGGGCTGTGTACACGGCACCTCCTCTGCGGAGCTACCCGGAGCCATGGAACGGGAAACGGCAGAAAACTGGAGACGGTCACCAAAGTGCTGTACCAGGTCAGGCTCTAAAACCTTACAGAGGTTGACCAGGGCAACCAAGAGCTCCCTCCTCCTCCCCTCGCTCCCACTCCTGAAGCGTGGGAGGCAAAGGAGGCGAGCACGGGTGGTATTTTTAACCCATGGCCCCAAGCAGAGCCACACCACTAAGACAAGATGCTAAAAACGTTGGGAATCAGTGGACAGAAAGAAAAAAGGGCATGTGGGACTGTACCCTGAGAAATAGCACTTTTCAGAGGGGTCCTCAGTGGGCTTCCAAGTGTCTCTACCGGGGCCCTTCGATCCGTATTATTCCTCCCTGGGCTACCCTAAACCCGCTCATTAGGCTACTCTTTAAAGACCAACACATTAGGGAAGGGATGAAATAGCCCACAATGGGCTTTCCCAAAAGATGAACGAACATTTGAAGCCAACATGTAAATATTATGTTAATGTAGCTGCAGAAAGGAAACTCAAAGAGTTAAAACATGCATCTTAGCATGTGTGTACATGCTTCTTCCTGCTAACTGCATTTTACTGAGCTGAGGACCTACTAGTTACTTTTTAAGGTCAGGAAAGTCTGTTTTACAGGGTTTTGCTTAGTGCACTTAATTCCTTTTATAATACTTGTTCTGGCTGTGCTCAGCTGCTATTCTCGCTCAGAGACTGAACCAATCTGTTGCTGGTTTACTGGCGTGCGTTCAGCACTCTCAGACGTGCGGGACACCCCAGAGAGCGCTTTTGCTCTTCAAATTTCTTCCCATCTGTCTGTGCTTTGCAAATAGGTCATAGAGGTGACACACCATGACTTGCAACATCTAAGGACAGAAATAAAGATGCTAATTTAGTTATCAGAGAGAAATTCTCCACTGCAATGCTTTTATTCTTGTACACATCTACATTCTCCAACCACATCCCTACATTCTCCAACCATATCCACTATTAAAGGATCCAAAATGTTTTATGTAATATATGTATTACTGTAATGAACATACGAGCACAATAGGTACCTCTTAAGATAAAAATCTGGAATTCATCTAGCACGTCTTGGTCTCTATATGGTGAAGGCAGAGCTCTGTTTAAGTTCAAGTACTTTGCTACCAAACCCAAGTTACTGAACTTGGTCAAACTATTCAAGTGCTTAAGTAAAGCATAAGTGTAAATGCTTTGCCAGACAGGGGTCTCGAGGAAGGAGAACTGGAGCTTGCTCTCTACCATCAATGCAAATTTATGAATGGTTATGTCGTACAGCATTGGAAGCAATTCCTAAGAGGCCACAGATCTGTGACTATTTAACTTTGTGTTTCTATAGAGAGCCTCTGATGATAGGCACTAAGTACTTTAAAAACATAATTAACGCTCAGAGCACTCCTGAGAGGGAGCTAAATATATGACTCAGATTTTAAGCTACCTGAAGTAGGGCTGTCCTTGTTCTTTACATAAAACACTTGGTACAACAGGGTCTTGGTCCCGTTGTGTTTGGTGCTACAAGAGAACACAAGAGAAAATATACCTGACTGCTTTTCTAGATGGTCAAAGAAAACAAATTTGCCCAACCTAGCCTTGGCCTAAGCTAATTGGTCCAGACTTGTTGGGATGTACCTCACAACTGCTCAAACAGTGCGTTTTATCTTCTTCTTGCTCCTCCACCTATCTAGGGAGGAATGCAATTAACACCCACCTGGAAAAGCCTGCCCTCTTCACCCTTAAGCAGATTAAAGGACTTAAGGGGGGTGGGGAAAGGTGGTTGTACAATACCCAGGGTCACCAACCTCATTTAGCAGCTCCTTGCCTTTCCAGTTCAGGAATCAGATTCCCAGTGGAAAATGCAGCTGCAATGGACATCGAGCTGCCAGATCCCCAGCCCCATCTTTTCACTGCTCAAGCAGGTCCTGGAAATGCTGTGGAAAAGGTGCCCTAAAAAGATGCTCTTTCTCAGGAAAGGAGAGTATTGCTTACAGTCTCCAAAATGGTTACAAAGCCAAAGCTCACAGCAAGGAATGAAAACCAGGCCTTACTGGGAGCTCAGGGTAGACAAAGGGAGCTTGGGACACAAGCTGCAAACCCCTTTCTCTAGCAGGACAGGGTCACAGTCTCCCCAGACTCACACGAGGGCTGAAAGGGATTGTTTCTTTTCCACCACTCTCTCCCAAAGCCATCCGTACAGGATCTGCTACCTTTTTCCTTCCCGTTCGCCACGACAAAGCCTCCCACACACCTCGAGTTTGCAGAGATTGCATTCTCCTTGGGGAAATTATTTATTTATGAGCAAAACACAGCACCCGCTTCAGATGCGGGTCAAGAGAAAAAACAGAAGCATTACATTCATTTCTCCATATTTACTTATTAAGGATATACCACCTTTTGACAACACTTTTGACAAGTTGGATCTACAATTCAAAGAGAATAAGAAATGTCAAGCAGGAAGCAAGGAAAGACAGGCAGAGCAGGGACTCGCTCTCCCAACTCATCTTTGGGGATTAAATTTTTAGTTTACAGTACACACTCTCAAAGTGGAACGTGGTAGACTGAAGTATTGTAAGCACTTGTTCTTCAGTGCTGCTTTTCCAGTGCAGTTTTCCATCATGCCAGATGTTCACATCTCTGCTTCCCTGCGACCACCAGGAACTGCTACGATCACCCTGCGCGCATGGTCCTCCTTCAGCCTCCATGGAAGTGGCTTTCCAGACCACAGCCCTGGATCCCCACCCACAACCCCTACCCTCTGCACCACCCAGCCCTTCCTTTCCCTTTTCCTACACTTTCCATACTACAATCCACCCCTCGGCTCAGGCACCTCACTCCTACACGTGTTCAAGGACCTCAGAAACACCCTCCAGTGAAACGAGAATGCTGAAGCACCTTCTTTCTACCAGAGAGGGGAATATTGGTGTTTGTTACTACTAAAGCATCTCGTGGCTGACAGCATTCATCCCTCTTTTCCTCAAAACTGATCCTTCTCACTTCAGTCTGCCACATGAGTTTACCCGCAGATAACGCCAGGGACCAAAACCCTTTCACCCTGTGTAACCACGCTAAGCATGATGCAGGCTGCTCTGGATTTATTCCTCTGGATACACCCTTACTCAGTTTTCAAAGTACTGATAGAAGCATATCACCATCAGAAATCCAGACTCCAAACTACCAAGGTGAACGTGCTCAGAGGCTGGTGCTGCTTTGGCATCAATCCACAATCCAGGTATGCACTTGGGCTTGAAACAAAGACTGCAGAACTCTGAAATGTGAAATGTGGAGTTTAACTTTGTAACTCTGTGAGAGCTTTCCCTGGAGGAAATGCAGAAAGAACCTGTGAATCCGACTGCTGGTGCCTTGCTGTGCTCCACATGAACTTAAAAGCAAGCCATTAGATTAATTTGCATGAGCAAAAGTAAGTTATATGCATCACAAACCAAAGTCATGATCCCTGGGTGGAAGGGCAGAAGGCTTGCAACCTGCATGACAGCACCTGAAGGCACTGCAATATTGGCAATTACTCTCCATACCACCTTCTACAGATTAAAACAAGCATCTGAACTACTGAACCTAAGTTGCTAATGGCTTCGTAGCAGTCTGGCTTCACGGGAGTCCCTCACCTTATTTCAGTAAGCCTTAAAACAGATACCTTTTTATCTGAAACTTACCAATTTGCTGAGGGTCACTACCATTTGGAGCTGCATACTTACTGAATCTCATTTCAGACGCAGGAAAAGTTTTCTCTGTGACACATCACCCCCATTACCTACTTGTACCTGCCATCGCTTCTCAAAGGTACAAACCTAGTTTTGGTACCAGGCAGGTAACTAGCAGTTTGCACCAGGTTTCTTCATATGTGCATGCAGATGCTCTACGCTCTGCACTGGGGGGAGGAGGCGAAAAAGGCACACAAAAACACAGCACAAAAATAATATCTCTGCTCTGAGTTTTTTGAGGTTTCATTCCAAACTGGCTATGGTTATGGGGCTGTCAAAAAAGGTAGTCTGAGGTACGAGAAAATAACTTGCTAAAAAAGCAAACAACAAAAAAAGATTCCTTTTTAAAAGGTCAGCTACCCAAGAGGATACATTTAGAAGGACAGCATTGCATTCTTTAGGCCAAATAATTTGTCGTATTTTCAATACAGGCACTCTGGTAAGAAACGTGGTGCTCACTTCAACTAGACCCGCCTCAAAAACCAATTGTTCCTGGGCCACGTCTTTTGAAGCAGAGAAACAGCACACGTGCCACACACCACCCCGCACACCCCCCAAATACCCCCCACCCCCAGCACACGCCGACCCCCTGCACCCCCAAAGGGCACCCCCAGTGCTGCTCAGCGCCAGCCTGCTGCCCCCAGCAGGGGCTTCGGCAAATAAGGACAAAAATCAACATTTCTGGCTACAGTTCGACATCTCAGCGTGGCTATTCTGCTCCTCTGTAATGGAGAGCCGAGATTAAAAACCGCCGGATAAGAATATCTGATAGACAAAAAAGATAATACACGTTTACTAATTTTCAAAAGGTCTTGGGGCAAATACTCCAAATTTTGCGCAGATTAATTAAAGCAATTAATTAAGCCATTAACTGTAAAGGTCTGTGGAGCAGTGTGTCATTTTACTGTTTATTTGAACTGAGCCTAACTCAACGAGATCTTGATACATGACTGGATTTCCTAAATGCTACCTAGGAGTAAGTAACTGATGACAACAATAAATGCAAAACATTTAAGGTGACTGCAAGACTCCAGGACGGAGGCGTTAATCAGCACAACTTTATCACCCTCAGTACGTGCCTCAGCACAGACCTGAACCTGGATGGAGGGCTCTGTCTGCTAGTGCGAAAGAAAAATAGATGGTAACCAGAAACTACACTGCATTCGAGACTGGAAACTGAACGGGATTTGCTTATTGTACTGGTTAGATTTCAGGGACTAAACAGAGTTTTACCAAATCTGCTTTATCTTTTGCAATGTCAAAACTCCCATCTCCAGCAAACACTGGCTGCCACTCTGCTGACTTATTTTTAAACACTTGTCTGTGTTTTATGAAATGAACATCCCTCCCCTCTCAAGGCTGGAGAGAAGAGCTGCATCTCATTCGGGAAAGCAGATCCCATCTGCTGACTGCTACTGGGCTACACAATGTAGGAGGGGAAGGAAAGGCAAGTGCCCCACGAATTACCAGCAGGAAACTTTTATTAGCATCTGAGGAGCAGCACATACCTTTTTCTTGGTTTCCAAGTCAGAGAAGCTCATGTAACTTCCTAGGGTGAGCCAACTGGACTTGGTGTTTGCAATCACAATTTTCTCTTATTCGTCAACATTAATGCCTATGAAGTCCAACATTCCCAAGCATCACCTACCTCTTGCCTTACAGCAAGATCACAGGGCAATGAAATCACAAATAATTTCCAAATGCAGGGCTGTGTGTGGGCTCTCAGTCACGGAGGGCACCACAGCCCCTCGGGACCACCGGGGTCCGTGCCAAAGAGCTGCCTGCACAGGAAGGTCTATCCACAAAGCAGCAAGACAAATGCTTCCCATATGAACTCTGCAATAAATACAGGGCGACTGCAGACCTCATTCCGTAATTCCCCATACGTTACATGCCTGTAATTGTCTGCAGAAAGCAACTTGCTCTTTATATTTAAAAAAAAAACAACACTAAACCCCTGCTGTGCACGTTTCTGGCATTTATTAAAACTGCTTTTGTGAATTCTGCATTAGTCAAATGAAATACTAAACAGCTGCAAATCATTACACGTACACAAAGTCTAATCCTATGATATCCTAGACTTAGTAATCAAGTACTATTTCCTACTACTAGCAACAGAAGAAATTCCGAGATTCCAGTAAAAGTTTTCAGGTAATCCCAGTTCATGGCCAAGAGAAAATTCAGTCACTTTTCTTCTTAGGCTTGATCCCATGTTCAGACTAACATAGTCACTGCTCCCCTGCCTAAATTAAGCAAAGCACATCATGCTTTCATCCACATGATTCGCTACTATGTTAAATTTAAATGAAATCCATACATTGGCATCATCCACCACATACCTCATGGCCCAAACCACCACCGAGAGCTCCACAAAGCTAATTTTACCCTCCTCCCAGCACACCGCTCTTTCAAGCAATCTGTTCCGTAAAGCCACACTGAAGTAACAACGTGCAGTTGCAACATCCTACCGCCAAAGGAGGAAGGGAAATAAATCCCTACTGACACCGCATCAAGGTTTAGGTAGAGAAATCTGTTAT
Source organism: Falco rusticolus (assembly GCF_015220075.1). Classification (NCBI taxonomy): domain Eukaryota; kingdom Metazoa; phylum Chordata; class Aves; order Falconiformes; family Falconidae; genus Falco; species Falco rusticolus. The sequence continues at coordinate 25,291,943 of NC_051187.1, read as the reverse complement.
TTGAGTGCAGCCAGCTGAGCTGATATCAGGTTCCTGGAAGAGCCCAAAGCTCTTTAGCAATCACTAAATTGCTAAAGGGATCAGGACCACAGATTTAAACTCTCTCCAAGTTCAATCACCGGCAACAGCATCACACAGACACCGGCGTGCTGCCAACTGGAGGGCTCTCTGACACCAGGGCATCCGCACTGCACCCTCTCGGTGCCTCCCGACCAGGCAACACCTAGGCTTAGTCCTGCTGAGCTGATAAACTAATTGTGTCAACTAACCAAAACACTAATATAAGGAGAGAAAAAAATAAAGAACAGCAGCAGGACAGTAAATGAAGATAGATGGGTTTGTATTAGCATGCAACTATTGAACTGCAGTGTTATCTAACACATTAGAGCTGTCTGCAGCTGCCTGGGAAAGAAGACAGCCTAATCACCCCTTTCTTTCCATCAGGACCACGCAGCGCTCCCGAAGGCACCTCTCTGAATCCCACCCAGCAGTCTGGGACCCTGAGGTTTCATTTAAACCCTGCAAAGAGCTGAGCAGCCTCAAAAGTCTTACACCGTAGTGGGTTAAGATTATTTTTAATTCTAAACCATTTGAGGTAAAGGTAGAGCAAGAATCTCCCCCTGCACCAGCAACGAGGTTAGAGGCAAGTAATCCATGACCTTTTTCTAGTAATTTCTGCACATCATGTTATCGCTACAGAAATACAGAGAAGCTGGTTAAAATGTTTTCAAATCAAGACTCGCTAAGTTTACTTGTGCCTAAAAAAAAAAAAAAAAAAAATCATCCACAGGCATACACATACACCAACTAACTATTCACCTCCAGGGCAAGTCTGGAGAATTCCAGCCTCAAAAGCCAAAGGTCTGGGAAGCTGTGGATGTCCCACCACAGCCACTCATGGGAACATTCAGGTTATGCACGTGCTGCCACTCCCCAGCAGATACCGCTTATTGCCATCCCACGTGCCATCACACACAGCCCCAAAACCACGCACTTTCTGTCCCTTAACGGCTGCAGGAAGAGCACTCACGGGAACCAGGAGTATGTAGAGACACACGAAAGCCCCAGAGCCAACACTCACGTACGGAAGGCAGCCAGATGGAGAGGAGGGCAACAGAGATATAAAAAACAAGTGGAGGAACTGCAGATTTCTGGCATCTTTCTGTGCATCTGACTTCGGCTTGGATAGAAAACATTTTTAAGTGTTAAGATGCTGCAAAATGAAGGGTGTTGTTTAATCTCAGTGGCGACCATTCAACTGCAGGAAGAGGAGCTGCCCCCAGCCTGGTGTCACCACGCGTGTGCTCCTGCCGCCCCCCACACCACCAGACCCACAGCAGAGTGGAGACATGACAGCGCTGGGACTCAGATATTCGGTCCAGAATAAATAATGATAGTAATTAAAGGCAGGCAACGGCAAGAGTAGAGCTATTAATTCCTCTTTGCATTTGATTTTGGATTCTGCAGCTTTTGGTGGAGAGCAGGCGAGCCCTCCCAGCAGAGCTCCAGCGTGCCCTCCACAGCTCACTGGCACGTCCCCTGTTTCCACGCTATCTCAGCAGTAAGTTCAGTTGCAGACCGCTGGATTTTGTCTTCTGAGGCACAACTGTTTCGGATCTGACAATGCAAGTATCAATGCAACACAGCCAATGGCAAAGGAAGAACAGCCTTTGCTTTAAAATACATACAACTAAATGATACTTAAGCGGAATCAGAAGCAAAATGAGTGATTTCATAGGGCAAATTTTCCCATGGAAAAACTGCTCTTTTTCTAGTATCTGTTCTATTTTTCTATCTGCTGTTCTTCCAATACCTGTTTTTCTAATATTCTAATATTTATTTCCTAATACTTCTGTGCACCCCTTGAAAAATGAAACCATACAACAGATCTAGCTAGTGCTATGCAAGTGTGCTAGCACAAACACTAAATAAAATACCAATAGTATCACAGTACTGCCTTTCAAAGGCAGCAAGGCATGATTAAGATAAGAAAGGTGAACAATGTGCAGAGATTATAGAAAAGGCACTACAGAAGCAAGGCGGCATGTTTGCTGGAGCAGATCCAAGCAGCATTACCACATCCCCAGTTATCTCCCATGTCACTGCCCCGTCAGATTGCTGAAGCACATCACAACCTGTTACACACCCCAGCCTCATTCACAGCACGAGCTGCACGTTTCCAAACTGGTGTACATCAGCAAATTCATCGTCTTGGGAGCTCTTAACTCGTTTCCACTCCATCTTCTGTCGGTGCATGATGCTCGCACGTGCCACAGCAAACTGCAGAAGCTTAAGTCCTCAAAGCAACACATTTTCCTTCCCACTGAGGCAGCACAAATGTTTGTTACCTTGAACAGAGCTCACTGCACACAGCAAAAAGCCCAGCCGGACTGAATCATGCTGCATATAAAATATGTATACAGAGAACCAGCTGGTGGCTACAGGAGTTGACCAGGAAAAAAAAATAAATTATCTGTCTCCCCACTTATTATCCATTTCTTTTACAGACTGGATGTTTCCAGCTGTGATATAGAAATACAAAAAAATTCTCTGTCCTCTGGCCAAATGAAAGCTCTATTTTAGGCATCTGACACACAATTTGCATACCTTGTGAGATTTTCCAGACAAGCACCTATAACCAGGTGTCTAAGGGTATTTAGACTCCAATTTCCACCAATTTCATTACATGTTAAATCATATTGGAAATACAAATGATCTATGAGGGTCTGAGCCAAATGTCTTGCCTGAGGTCACAGGAGGCAGCTGGAAAGAGGCAGAACTGCAATTTGTCCCGCAACAAACTTAGCTAGAGATAATATTTCCTCCTGGTACATCAGGGACCTTGGGGACACAGAAGGAGATGCTTCGGACACCATCTGTGTCCCCATTCTCAGTGCAGTCCTGGCTGCTTCTGTAGCGCCTGACCCTTGCAGCTGTGGATGCATTTATCACGCTGGTGATGAATAAGGGCAGGAGACTCCTCCCGGCACGGCACAGCATCTTCCTTGCCATGGTAAAAAACCAGTTTCATTGCAAGGGCCCAGGCACAGCACCAGTGCTATTTCGGCTGCTGCTCACCCAGCACCTCCCGAGTGCACGATGTGACCATGTACCAAGGAACTCGTCCCAGGCTCACAGATGAAGGTCTGGGGTCCTAAGTGCTGGTGCAACCCCTCATTTTCTCCCCGTGGTATCCCACAAGTGTGAGGGTGAGCAAGCACCTTAACCCACACCACCCTACACAACCTAAATGGGCAGGTCTGGAAAATACCCTCCAATGATAAAAACCAGACAACTCCGATGGACAAAGCGTGTCGCACCCTGCACTGGGGAGAAAAGAAACCCTGCCAGCCATGCCTACCCAACCCCGAGCTCAACTCTAAAGCTCTGTGACACACCCTTGGGCTTCTAAGAAACATTTGGGTTTGGGAGAAGGACTTCAAACACTCCAGACCACAGTTAAGTAGAGCTGAAGGGGCAGTTAAGTGCTTTTGGTAGCCTGATGGGGTTTTTTTATGCATGTGAACAGTCCCATTAAATTGTGGCTATTAACCAACTTCAAGCTAAAGATGTGCTTAAGTGGTTCTGGGTCTTAAAACACTTCTATAGGCCAATGAAACAGATTAATAGGGGGCAGATGCGTACAGGCAAGAAAGGAAGCCTGATGCCTGGCTAAAAGACATCCCCACGGTACCTGCTGCCATTTGTACCTGGAAAAAGACACCCACTCCCTTCAGCAAGGACTGACAATATTTTAGTGGGAGAGCACAGTCAGCCCAGCTTTGCTTAGTACTCACACCAAATTTACCTGGACACGCGACCATGGCTGACATTGAAGGAAACTATCTGTGCTTAGCATCCTTGCAAACCGAGCCAAGAATCTAACTGCTGGCACGGAGATACCTGCAGCTTTGTGATAAATGGTGTCATAGTATCTTCTAGTCTGGAAATAGATCATCCACTTAATTTATATACCAAAGAGATGAATGCTAGAGGGGTTTAATAGTGCCCTTGATAATAGGACCTGTAATGGGTTTTAAAAGTGAATTTAAGTCTGAGGGAAGGTACTGCATGGACGCTCTTGGAAACCTAAATCCTGACGAGCACTGTCCCGGGAGCCATTTTCAGCGTGGAAGCAAGCACTTCAAAGAAGAGAGCTGTATAATTCATGGATGGGGGAGCAAAGCCAAGGCATGGGGGGCTGGTACATGCTTACCCCCAACTCACACGCAAAATGCTCACTTCTGTGGAAATGCTTCATTGCATCTACATTGTTTTCTGCTTCTGGTCAAAGGGAACAGGGAGATGAGTATGTCTCTGGAGGCACCAGTAAATTGCTTGAGGTCTGCAGTCTAAAAGGAAGCAAGGCTTTCACGTGGGCTACAGGAGACCCTCATGATCCAAGGTATCACCCTTGATCTTCTCTCCCCACTTTTCCTCTCTAACTTAACTAAAACTACTTTTCCCCACGCCCTGAGCTCCTGATGGATCCCATACATCCAGCAGACTTCCATGGGGACAGGAGCCACTGCACAGAGATCCTCTGCAGCGCTACAGTCAGAAGCACTGGTCCAGCAACTATTTAAGTCTACTCATTTGTGCTTAACTTTAAAAACATGAGTATTCCCGTGGCATGCACACAGCATTTTCCTCTGGGCTTCAACTGAAAAAAAACCAAAACCAAAACAAAAACAAAACAAAACCACCAAACCCCAAAAAACAAAAAAACAGGGAACACTGATGCCTTGCTGTACAGCCATCAAGCACTTCCTTAACCTCAAACATGTAAGAAAGACCCAGGTTGAACACCAAACAGAAACAAGTAAGCAAGCAAAAACCTCAAACTGTAACAGGGTCAAATGAAAAAATGAGTAACAATTTAATAGGAAGGACAGCAAATGAAAAAATGTGGCTTTTACCAAGATATCATGGATAAGATGGAAAAGGTGGACAAGACAAAGGTACCCTCTTCAGTGACCACAGCTTGGAAATTGTGTTTTTGCTTCAGTATTCTGCACAAACCACAGCACCTCTGTCATATGGCCACCGATGTAATATGGTGCAAAAGCAGATATGAATATGCTTAAATAATTCAGGGCAAAAGTCTAAAGAATAGGGGCTGCCTTAGGTACTTCCTGACATTCATCTTCAAGACACAGAATAGGCCTAACAACTCATGACTGGTGTAGCTGAACTTATCAAATCTCCTTCTCTTCTCACACAGATCAATGTCATGGAAGATCCAGACCATCATGCGTCATTCCCCGCGCGGTGCAGGAGCCGTGTCGTTAGGAGGCTGTCAGCATCTCCCCGAACATCTGTACCTTCCAGCTGAAAAGAGGAACTTGGCTCCAGGGTGAAACCTGACATACAAGCCTCTGCCCCTGAGCAACTGTTTTAAGAAAATGTATTAAGAGCCTCCTGCAGCAGAAAAGAGCAACAGGGAAAAAAAAAATCTGAGACTATTATTAATTATAATTACTATAACCTTTGGTCTTGGTACAGTAAAACGCCCTTGCTTTCTGGGAGATACAAAACCCGTATGCCTCGGGCTGAGGCCAAGATTTTCAGTACTGGCTCCCTAAAGCTAGTAGGCTCTTCAAGCTAGGTCTTGAGATTAAAGAATGTATTTCCAAAGCCTTATATATAAGTTGAATGCTTTGATTTTTTTCCAAAGGCCGCTAGAATTGCCATCTTGCAGAAACTTATGTATCTTTTTATCTTAATACACTGCTGAGCAGCTCTACTGATGAACTTTAAGCACATGCAACTGTCCAAAGCCTAACTTCTGTAAAAGACTCTTATTGACTTCTGAATAAAATTTGGTCTTCAGTCCAAACGGATTCCTTTGAAAATACTGCCTTTGAATCCTCCCGACGTCATCCAGTGCCATGCCCTTGAAAATCTCCTCCTCACACAGAAAGCAGGATTCAGAAGCGTTTGCTCTGGAAACCGTACCTGAAAGGCTGACACCATTCCTGCTCTAGTACGAGCTCTCTTACTCCTTGTGAGCCGCACTTTCGAGATCTTCGGGGGGTTTTGTTAGCAATATAAGCGAAGATTAAAACATTCACGATGAAAGAAGACTGGGCAACATGGAGATGCGAGACAGATTAAGGAGGTGAAAGAGATTTTTCCCTTGATGACTTTAATATAAATATTTTGTTTATGTTAATGCAATTATGTTAATATAAACAGTGCAACATTAGCATAGATGACAGCACAACAGATCAGGAGGTGCGGTGCACCAGGCGCCCCGGCACTGGCAGCCCGAGGAGCCCCAGCATGTCTGCGCGGGGTGGCGGAGCTGTGCCTGTCTGCAGCACCTGCACACAGGTGGGCTCCTTGGGTACACCGGGTCTGAAACCAACCCCCGGCACGCACCACACAGCCCATCTGTGCCCATACACCAGCCGTTATCCAACAATCTGAACATCAGGCAGCCCAGGCAGAATTTAAATGATGAGTCCAGCGACTTAACCCAGTACAGCCCCAGCAGCGACGCACCAGCCTTGCTCTGAGCTTTGCTCCCCAAGCCTTTAACAATGCAAAAATGTTAACATAGTTCCTTATTCCAAAACTTTACCCCAAATTCAGCTGCAGGGAGGAGTTCACATCACTGCCACAGTGCTTCCCCTACACAGGGTCACCCTCTGATTAGGGCTGGTGCCAGTACATATCCCCGGCTAGAGATCTCTCCAGGAGGACACGAGCCTAAGAGGAATGCTGGGAGGGTTCACAGGACACGGCGCAGCTGGGGAGAAGATGCCTGTGGCTGAAACACTGAAAAGAGGATGTGCCTGGCAAGCCAGGAATCAAAGTGTAGAGATGTAACGTGGTAATGATCATTCAGCACATCTCCTGTGGGTTACAAATCCTGCCCTCCTTCCCAGGACAAAGCTGTGAGGCCATTAAGCAGAGGAGGAGGGCAGCGGGAGCTGGGGAAAAGTTAGTGTGCGAGTCATCGGACCAGACTGCGCCTCTCACACCGCTCTGCCCGCCTGCTCCGCTGCACACAGCGTGTCCCAGAGCAGAGCAGAGCTGCCAGCAGCCACTCGCCTCGTCCTCTCCTTCCCCGCAAGGGAGGCAGGCAGTTCAAACGCCACGCTCCACAAACACGGGTGATAAGCAGATTTCCCTCCTGAAAATGAAGACAAAAACAATTCCTAAATGCCCCCAAATGACCCGGGCATTTAGTACAAAGCCGGTGAAGGTTCTGCTGCTGGCAGAGGATGGTATAGATCAGGATCAAGACTCACCCACGGGATTGCTGGCTCATCTAACTACCACACCTGCCTGTAACATCTTGCTTAACCACTATCATTAACCACCCGCCTTTGTGCGGCTCCGCATTCATTCATGAGTTGTTAAATGGAAAAGAAATGCATTGATCTCCAGGATTTACAATTACAGCACAACATGCGGCTGGGTTTATTAGGTGAATCAAGCCTGCACACACACCAAAAAGATCAGGCTCTGTGAGCTACCCTTATGAAAGACATCCATCTCTTTGGGAAGCTTGCGCAGTTACAGACCACACAATACTTCTGTGCATTATTAAAGGAGGGCTTCGAGCCTCCAGTGCTATCAGTTTGCCCTGATGGAGAGGTCCTATCCAGTGTCACAAAATGAGGTTTATTGAACCATTCTGCAGAACTCAGGAGAGCCATGTCCCCTCCTCGGTTCAAAACCCAGACAGAAAGGCTCCCGCTCACAGCCATGCTCTGCAGGTTTCCAGGCACAGTGGTTTCAACCACAAGCTTATTACATTTCTCTACGAACATTATTATATTACCACAGCTAAGTTATGTGGTTGTATTTTTAAAGCAGACTATTAATTTCACTATAAAACACGCATCTGAAACCATTAGACTGTGACGAAAAGTGTAAACCAAAGAACCTACCTACCACTTTTCATAAACATAAACCTATAACAAGAAAACAAAACAAAAACCTCAAACAGCAAAGCAAAAGCCCCACAGAGACCTCCTTGTGCTCTGCTGCTCACTACACCGGGACCTTTGCAGGTCTATGCTAGAGAAAAATAAAACACACCTTTCTCAAAACAGAAGTCATCAGTTGTCCTCTAATGGCCAAACACTCCATGTGACACTGGAAGGACCTTCTCATCAGTTTATGTTAAAGGACAAGGAAATATGGTACCACTGGTCTTGGGAGCAAATTGATCCAGGTCTATCGGGAACAACCAATAACCTGGGGTTTAATGCACTCTATACAAAAATTTAGGGGGGTTTGCCTTTGCGTGTTTGTAGCCACCTTTGCAAAGTCTGGCATTCGTGACTTACAACATGCAAATGGCCAAAAAGACAGTACATTTAAATGCCCAGGCAATTCATATACTATTAATGATGGCGTGAACATAATCTCTAATCAGGCCCAGAAATGCCACCCCAGCAGTGCTGCAGCCCAGGGCCCACCACCCCATCTGTGCACAGCCCTCCATCCGGCAGGCACCTCCCCATCTGCTCATACATCAGCTGCTCAATTAGTCATTGCAGTGTATTGTCTGGTACCCCAAATCCACATTTGAAAAAAAAGTTAAAAGAGGGATAGGTCGAAAACCAACTGCAAGATAGTTATTGAGCTGCTATGTCTGCCAGCAGAAACCTAACAAATCACGTTGAAAAAAATGTGCAGACATAACAGCATTGCAATGCAAGGAGAACATAAAAAGTTAAAATACTACATAACATCAATGAGAAGGCTCAACACAATAACCCTGCTACAGAGTGCGTGGAGGAGAACAAACCGGGACATGTGGGAATGGCACTGGTGAAAATGCTCTTTCAAGAGCCAGTTGCAAGTGGCTGCTGTGCTGGTAAAAGCCCTGCAAGAGCTGAGTCTCTCCAGAAACGCAGAGGGCAGCTCAAGAAGTTTTAAATTGGGTTTTGCTCAACAGTAGCAGAACAGGGGTTCAAGCACAGAAAACAGCAGCTGGAGGAAAAACAAGTCCTCAACACACAAAGGCAGAGAAACGTCAAGGCTGAAACAGCAGCACAAAAACACGAAAAGCACCACGTGCCATACAGAAAGCGAACCGACCTCCAGATGAACATGCACGGGCAGACGCACTGCCGATGTTTTTAAGACACAAGAGCCAATCCCACAACTCTGCAGAACAGTCCCTGGGAGGAGACAGCAGGAGGACCTATGTTAAACAGTTTTCAGAGCCTGCTGGAAGCCCCCAAACAAATGCTTGATAAAGCTATTTTCTCAATAGAAGATCACATAGAGCTGTGATTTAAAATTTAAAAGAACTGCCGGTACCCTTGCTACAGGTCTGCTGTGAACAGCCATGTTCTGCAATCACCGAAGGAGCTCTTACAGCTGATCAAGCACACCTGAAATGCACAGCAAAGCAAAAAGAGCCACATCAGTGCTACAACAACCACAACAACCACCACCTTACTTCCCCCCCTCCCTAGCTTAGGGTTATTTGTTCCTGGCAGAGACTTACTGAGGGTGACAGTTAAGAAGCTGACGACAGAACACCGTCATTTTTCCCCATGCATGACTAATGCAGCAAGAAACCTCTGCCAAAAAACAGTGAGCAAGGTGTCTGCAGGACTGCAAGAGGTCAGCTGTACCCATATTATCCCCGTACCTAACATTCTGATGGAGAGAAGCGCCATTTACAGGATTTTTAATACATCACAGCAGAGTAGCAGCTAGCACCGCTCTGTCTCCACCCTGCACTAAATGTGGCACGGCAAGGAGAGCTCCCGGGAACCAGGGCCGGAGGGATGCAGGGGAGGCACGGCGGCAGCCGCAGGGCTGAAAGAGCAGCCTGCGCAGGAGGCAATACGGTCACTGCCACTGCAAGATGCAATCCCTCAACGTTATCTGGAACCAGAGGAGCAGGTGGAGGAGATCTGAAGCACCTCAGGGATTAATGTCACCTATCTGTCACACAGAAAGTCTGAAGAGGAAAAGGGTTCATCTCAAATACTATGGTAAGAAGGACCCACTTAAAACAGCCAAGAGAGGTACAGTTTGTGTTGAATTGATAACTCATCTAGCCTTGGCTAAACAGATGATACATTTTTTGCGAGTTCCAGGCACTCTCCCAGGAACACTGATGCAGCTTCTTGCTACAAATCCAAGGGAGTTATCTCTCAGTCATTCTGCCTCGTTGTTAAAGATAGGAAGAAAAATGTCCTTTGTAATTTCAAATTGTTCTCCAATTGAATTATCTGCAGGGATCTTACAGGGATTCACAGAGAACTACAGAATCTCCTTTTCCAGGAAGGGAGGTGAGATTGTTTTAGAAAATACACGTAGTCCTACCCTTTTAGCCCCATGAACCTACCTTACAATAAGTTTTAGGCTCCTGTTGCTGCCTTTTTCCAGTGTAAAAAAAGTACGTGCCTTTTGGCTGATCCATACACCAAAGCACAGAAATGACCACTAAAACATTTTGCACCCTTTCTCTGATGTGAACCTTTGTTGTTTCCTACAGTTGGGTTTTTTTTCCTCTAAAATTTCTTAAATCTGACATTTAAAATTTTGAAGTTTTCAGAAGACCTCCTCTGCATTTTTCACCCAACAGAACTCCCTTCCATCAGTTTAGTTTTAGTAACCATCTTCCTTTCCATGCTCCCTCCCATCTTGCAGTACCAAACATACATGGAACAAGCTGCAAGAGCCAAACACCCTGTGTGCTCGCCTCTTGCAGTACTTCTTTCTGTTCTCTAAACCCCATCATCTCTCTTGGACAACAGAGAAGTATTGTGGAAGAGTCTGCAAAGCAGCAATAGTAGCAATGGGAACTGGGTCTGAGCTAAGTACCATCATCTTACGCCGCGTAGGTTCAAGCCAGTGAACACTGTCACTGGAGGTGACGGCTTAACGAGCCCTTTGGCAGCAACGGTAGAGTTTCCACATGCAGCTTGGACAATGGTCATCAAACCAGCATGAGCCATGAGCCATCAGCTTCTCACCCTCAAGCAAACGCCGTCTGCACGGGGAGCACATGCTCTTCTGCGGGAGACAGGGCAGGAGGATCAGGGCCCAGAAGAAGGGCAGCTGTGTGTCACGATGCAGATTTAACCTCAGCCTTGGGCTTTATCCACATACAGCAATAAATCAGCAAACTGCAGAACTTTCCAAGACTCACTTGGGCATTAATTCCACATAACACCTGCCAGTTCCAGCCTGTCTGTCTGGGGAGAAGAGGGAAGCGGGATATCTACAAAAGAAGTTTTATATAAGGGCTTTAATATATAAGGGTTAGGGACTCTGAAGGAACATGAAACTTCCTCCCAAGCTAACGAGCATCTGTCCTTCACTACAGGCTTCAAGGGGAACAGTGTCATCATTTTGCACGGACATCTCTCTCCAAAATGATCAATCAAGACCTGTGGAAGAAATTTAAGCCAAACCTGGTGGAACATGCTTTAACCAGAGAAAGAACCAGGAGTCATGTTGAATACTTCAGAGATTTTTCTGGCTGCATCAGAGCTGAACGTTTTACAGCACTGGCTGTGTCTGCACGCATGGAGCAGAGATTTCTCATTTCATACATCATTTACTCCTGCAGTGATTCCACAATGTCACAACATATCCTTAATACACAGAAAAGGAGAAATCCATTCTTCTCATGATAATGGTTAAGGCTGGAGATACTGAGCATAGATTTCTCTGCACAGCAATGCCGCTTGCTACAGGATAATCATACGTCCCTAATAGAGAAATACAAGGCAAACACAGAAAAGCATCAACTCCTTGCAATCAGAGAACAATGGTTACATCGGGAGGTTTCCCACAGATCTTAACAAGTTATTTACCTGCAAAGCTCCAGCTGTAAGCAGAGCATAATTCTTGGTGAAAGCGATCGACAACAGTTTTAAAGAACAGGTGCCCATGGCTGGTCAACAGACAGTAATGTTAAGCATCCAGAATATTTTACATAACTTGGGGCACCAACACCACCTAAACCAATCAAAAGAACTATGACACTTCTTGGCAAGTTTAGCTTTTGCTTAAGCGTCTTTCTGTCTGGATCTAGATGTCTTTTACTTGACCTCTGCCATCACACGTCGCTCCTCTCCCTCCTCCCCACCACCCCTACAGACAGCTACATCTCCCTAATACTTTAAGACGGGTACCCTTGTCCATCTGCTAAGGTTTAAGCCGTATTGTAGATCAGTGCTAAAGCCCAACTCCAATAACCACTGGAATAAAGGGGAGAAGTATTAAAAAAAGTATATAGAGGGATGTAAAAACAGAACAAAAGAAAGGAAAAGGAAGATGACATGAAGGCATGAAGAGTGCAGAAAAAAAGATTTAAAGCTTAACACTGCTAGTCAAGGTTGCATGGGTGTTGATCATTAGAGCTGCCACTCTGGGTCACACACATGGTCCAAACCAGGTGGTAACAGACCTCTCAAGGAAAAGCAGAAAAAACCGTGCAAGCACAGCATGATACGTCACCCACAAACAAGCGACTGCAGAGAGTTAGAGGGGCTTAGGAAGGTGCAAAATCTCACCAATTAAAACCACCAGTTCGAATTTAACACAGGCCAACAAAACTTCTGTTGCCCGAGGGGTCCCTGACAGCCATCTCGGAATTAAAATCAGAGGTTACAGATAATTTTATACCCTGGAAGGCAGCACACCACTCTGTGTGACTAGCGATACCCTGGTCAGAGCTGGCAGGAGGCTGGCTAAGCAAACCACTTCAAGGCAGTGGTGAAAGAAGTTCACTGACTTGCATTAGAAATTCATTTCCGTCTTCTGGAAAAGAGTCAGGATTTTCTTTGGAGGGTACAGGGGGAAAGAAAACAAAATTTAATCAGATGCTTAATGTTCTATCCCAAATCTATCTGGAAAAGTCTGGCAAAGGAAGTGCATTTTAAAATGTTACCCCAACAGGAGGGACTGGCAGCAGGACAGAGCATGTTAAAGTGAAAAATGAAATGAAGGGCTCAAAGGAGAATTTATTAAAAACCTGTTACTATGAGATTTTTCATGCCGCTGTTTTCTTTCCCCAAACCCTGATTTACTAGAGATTAGCAAAGATAGGAAAGGCCATACTGAAAGAATATACAAACTAATATATCTATCTTACATAATTTATACAAGATCGCTCTGCCTGGTGTCCTGAGGGCCAAGCACAGAGCCAGCAGCCTGGAATCCCTCTGCGCTGCTTTAGCAAGCAAACAAGACCCCAATTAACTTCACTAGACACAGACCTCTGCAAAAATCCTGTGTCCTGGCTTACACATACTCTACCTAAACATAGATTTGGAGCAGCAATCTGTGTCTTGGGGCTTTTCTAACCCTCAGAAATAGTTAGGAAATGCCTGATGCTAAGCAACAAGTCAGTTATCCCCAGCCAGCGTGAGGTGCTCTCGGGCATCCGTGACTGTCAGCCCTGGACCTGCTTTCACAAGCCAAGCACTTTGTTTGCGGGGGCTTCCTAGTGGCTACGCGGGAAAGCAACGCCTTCATCTGCCATAATCTCAACCTAAATATTCTGGAACACTTCAGGGCAAAATCTCCCATGTGTGCTACAGAAGACCATCCCTTAGCTGAGCTCCTCGAAACAGCCCCTAGTGCCTTTTAATATTCAACTCCTCTGCGTACGTATTTGCTCTTTCCATTTGAGACTGTCTCCAGCTGGATCCAAACACTGTGCCTCCAATATGCCTTTCTTCGTACAGATGTCAGTGCCGTACAGTTCCTGAGATTACACGAAAAGGGCAAACATGGGGGCTCAGACAGCGCAGGCGTGAGCAGCTGATCCAACACAAGCAGCACGGCAAGAAGCACGAGCCATGCAAAGCCCCTCCGACAAATCGCCCATCTGCAGAAGCTTGGAACAAGCACCCTCACGTGCTCCGTGCTAAACGCTGCCCTTTGACGGGGCTTCCAACAAACGCTCGTTACAAATTCATGGCTGCAGCTGACCCCCATTAGAAAATGTTTTATTAAATTAAAACATCAATCCCAGAAATAGGTGTTTGCTTAACAAACGTAAACGATTTGGGGACCTCATGCTGCAAGCCATAAAATAAAATCAAACTGTGGCACAGCCGAAGAAATTAAGCCATAAAGAGAAAGAGTGGGAGGAACACAGAGACCTCTTGCCAAAGGGAAGCTGCTTATCACAGGCTTGGGACAGATCAAAAGCTCTCAGGTATGCCACAGCCAGACCAAAAAAATGCAGCAAATTAAACCCATTATCAAGCCACACTTGGACAACAGGTACTAGATATTTGAAAATATAAAAAGCTCTATTTTACAGGGCCTAAGTGTCGATTTTCCTTCTGACATCGTTTTCTACGTTTCCTTCCATACACAAGTGGCTACATCATTTGTCGTTTGAATTGTTGGGGTTTTCTAAGCAAGGAGATTGCACTGGTCAGGATGTTCAGCTGAGACTCAGATCCCACCTACGCTGCACCACCACCACTGTATTCCCTTTATCAGCACTGTGCTGCAAGCCAGTCCACAGGGGCTGCAAAAAAACAGAACAGCAACAAAACCACACAAAACAAATAAGAAAATCTCCAAAGCAAACAAACAAAAAACCCAAATCCCAACCGAAAAAAAACCCAACACACTCTTTGTCATTTCACTTCCAAACCCAGAGAGGATTTTTGACCCTGAGGCATCCCAGATGTTCCACTTCAAGGTCTCCACGTTGCAGCACTCTGGGTTTTACCCTTCAGGAAGACTCAGCTGCAATGAGCTATGCAGAGCATTTGCTCCTTTATTTACACACCTGAACAGAAGCACCGAACTGATATCAACCCCCTCTTCTGGCTCCGAGATCTGTTGGAAGCACCAATCCCAGCATCTCTTTGGACAGCCCCATGAGCAAGGTCCCACCAAGCTGCACAAAATCATTTTAAAGGCAGAAACCTGACACAAGAATTTCTTTTCAAAATCCAGACTTGCACCCTCCTCTCGCTCCCAGGAAAGATACTCTCCCCAAGCCCAGTTCATTGCAGATGGCAGCCCTTAAAGCCACACTCCTCTCCCTCCCCCAGGCACAGGTGATGTACCCCGTCCCCAGCCCCCACCCGCACACCTTTAGCTCATACGACGCAGTCTTGCTCAGAGGCACCCCAGCAGCCGCTAACCCTTTCCAAGTGGCTGCATCTATCCTTTTTCCACACCAAGGTAAGATCTCAAAGTCATTTTGTCATTATTTATCCATCCCGTGGCTCCAGAAAGCTGTTGCATCTCTTTAGTGCCTACACAAGGGCAGGGGCAGGTGTTCTCGCAGGAGCAGCGGTCAGAGGCAGCAGCCCCAGGGGCAGGAGCAGCTTCACTGCCCTCAGCGTGAGGGATTTGCAGGAGCCTAACAGGAGCAAGAGGGAAGGAATGCTAAGCCTCACTGATGCAGAACCTCCATATGTAACACCACAAGTTGTCAGTTTACATGTATTAGAAAAAAACCCAACTAGTTAGTTAATTTTCTCAAGCAAATATGATTTTCCAGGGCTTTTACAGGGCCTGGCATTATCAAAGCTCCACTCCTACAACAGACGCAGTGGCTGCTGTGCCAGCGAATGCAGAACACCCTCTGTTTGCACACAAGGGCCCATCTGTTCCATCTCTCACAACTGGATCCAAGAGCTCCACTGTTTTTATTTGTATTGCCAGACCCACGGGAATGTCTTTATCCTATGCCATGGACAAGAATGTCTGAAAAAGGACACTGTCGTTGTCACTGCTCAACTATTTTTGCACTCTCCCTCCCCAGACCTAAACTCTGCCAGCTACCGAACACTGAGGACAGAAACTCCGGGGTATTTATCATCAGGCTTCAGCCCAGTTTGTCCACTGCCATCCACACGGAGCAACCGATAACAGAATGCTTTAGGTTTCAAAGCATAAGGCTTAATCCTTGTGTTTATAACCTCACTGACAGAGCAGAATAACTGAATGAAAAGATGGTGAGAAGCAGAGAAACTGCTGACCCAAAGCAAGTGCTATTACATGGGGAGACTTACCCTTCATCTAGATGTGTATCAAGGATTAAATCACATCCCTGGGAGACATCTCACCAATGCCTCAGCTTTCAGATTTGAAATGAAACCAGATCGCAGCATCCCCTAACACCCTCGCTACCTTTGATTTCAGATTATTGTTCTGGGCACTGTGAGAGATGGCCACCACTGGTTCAGTACCCCAAAGACCTTGGCAATGGCTTGCCAGCCATCTGAAGCCAATATCCATAACAAACTGCCTTCGGCTGAAGGCAAGAGGCTACAGAACTAAAAATCTAAGCTTTCATTTACCATGTATTTGAGGACAGCTCTATAATAACAAAGAATAAAACAGCTTTGATTTTTTATTCCCTTTTGGGATACCTTCCGGTTTGTACCAATCCCCAAGTCCTGTTTTCAGGCCAGCCTTTCCCAGAGTTAATCCCTGACATGAACCAGAGCCACTTCTCAGCTCTCCCTTCTCAGCAGGCTTTCTGGTAAAAATAAAGCATCCTGGTTTGGTAACTGCTTTTATTTGGGCAATATCCTGCCTTTCACAACCTCTCCCTTATACCAGTGCCAGAGAACCTGAGCACATTTCTAGACTCTTTCCTTGAGCAGCGCCAACACTGCTCGTATAACAACCTTTTGACTGCAAATTGTTTTCAGAGGGTTCAAGCACACTGCACCCCACTGGGGAGCGACCTGCAGCGTAGCTGGGGAGGCAGGACTTCACAGCTTTCCCCACCTTTTCCTGCTGTGTCTGACAGCACTGTGAGGTTAAGACCAGATTCATGGGCAGACAAAAGCTACAACCCGGTTGTTACCTCCGCACCCTCAACCACTGATCCCGCCGCAGCTCGGGCCGGGGCTGGCTCGTGCCCGCCAGCAGCAGAGCGAACCCAGTGGCCCAGGGCTCAAGGTGACAACCTGCACTCGAACACGAGCTCCCCAAGGCTGCAAATCATTCCGGCTCAAAGCTGAGCCATTTGGCTGACAGCACAGGTGCTGCTGGTACCAGCACCAACTGGAGGGAGAGACTAGAGCTGAATCCAGCGCCCAGGCTTCAGTCATGTAAATCAAATACTCACCCCTCAGTTTACACCCCCCCTCTAACCAGCCACACAGGGCTGAGCCAAAATGAATTAGTTGGTCTTTCAGAATTCTTAAATCTCTAAGTGCTCTGTAATATAAGATTTTTATTAAAACTTACCTGTTTTACTGTTCAATCAAATGGCAAAATGACTAGGACAGCACTGCCTTGCTAGCTCTCCAAGAGTTCAGCAGATTAAAGTGGGTTTTTAAAAATATTATATTAAAATAAATCCTTCTGAATGGAATCGTTAAATTCCTACCATAGACACAACTTGTTTTAATGAAACAGAATTATGTTGGAAAAGGTCTTACGTTTTACATTCCTGTTTGGACTGCTCATACTCTGCAGCATGGGCACACACATATCTGAAGTGCATCATATCGACGTACATATTAAATACAACTGCTACAAAAAAAAATTCAAATACTTATTGGTTTCTGACATTAACAAGATAATCCATCATGCAAGACTGGAAAAGACTGAACTGCATCACTGGGCAAGAGGAATAGCTGCAGAACGGAGACTGGAACAAGCGCAGACTTGCCAAATTCTGCTCAGCAAGAGCTCCACAGACTTCCACAACATGCACATTCATAGAAAAGGGGTGTGGGGATGGAAATCCATCTGCAATCCCATCTACAACAGGTAAGACACGTCCTTGGGGGTGGAGAGTAACATCAGCTTCTAAGAACCCCATACATCCTGATACTAACAAAATTAATAGTCTAAAGTTCCACAAGTGGCTCAAGCAGCCCATGTCATTCCAGGTTCAGCTTTAAGCAGCTTACTTCTATTTTCTGATACACCGAGACTCTACAGACCCTGTTAAACAGCCCAAAGTTTTGAGAGACCGAAGGGATCACCCAGTCTGGCCTTCTGCAGCACCAAGACACCACAGGAAAAAAAAGTAGAGAGAGCAGGACTTTAACCATTAGCACCATTCAATCCAGGGTATGGAAACCGTCCATCTGAGACCTGGACCATTTTAAACATTAATAGTACGAATTATATATAAAGGAACATCTTTGACCTTCCAGCAAATACCGATGCCAGTTTGCCAATGTCTGGCACAAGCATTCGGTCCGTATTTATTCTGGGCCTGGCTTTCACACTGGGAATGCTGGGCACAGCTCGAGTCACCTCCAGTGAAAACCAAACCAACAGGAGTATATAAAAAAATAATCTAGGAATACAAAGCAACAGGATATGAAAGACTTTAAAGATGCTTTTTTATATTGGAGAAATTAAATAAATGAAGACTTTCCACCCTGGGAAGAAGGCAGATAAGCTCAGAGGACATGACAGAATTCTGCAAAGCTGAATGATAAAGATACAGCTACTCACTGCCCCTCCCCAGAAGCTGAGGTCACCAAAGGAGTTACCAGTGGCAGTTCAGAACTTGCTAAAAGCCAAAAAGAAGCCCTGCCGTGGTCCTTCCCCAAAGCTCTGCCACTGGTAGTGCTGGGAGAGGTGGTCCCTTGGCTCGGCCAAGCTGGGAAGCCAGGTTCTCCCACAGCCACAGGACCCACCGCGCAGTGATCCCGGCGCCGCTGTGACCGCTTTGCCTCGGCACAGGTGAGCTTGCGCTTCCCACAGAACCTTGATGTTCCTTGCAAAGTGTTTCCACTGCAATCAAGTGCTTGATTCCAGTATCCCAAGAAACATTCCTTCTCCACATAACATAATGTAGTTAAGAGTCATCCTCTTCATCCTCCCACCGGACCCGGGAGGGACTAGCAGCCACCCCGAGCCCCTGCACAGCGCAGGCAGGATGGGAAGGCTGAGGAGCAGCACAGCCGCGTGGTGTTTTAGGCAGTGGAGCAGCAGCATCACACCGTCAGCTTGACCTGACAGATCTTCCTCTCTGCAATGGGTCAGTCCAGTTCTATTTTATATATGGTACTTAAAACATACAAGACTTTTAAAACAGGCCATAAGACTTCCTCTAGACTTCTCAGATTTGCTTAGTGAAGAACGGAAGTTAAAAGGAGCTGAGTTTTGACTCAAAGAAAAAGAAATGTTATTAAAAAAAGCAACAGGGGACAATAATTGCATAGAACAAAGGTGTTATGGGAGCATTAATGCCCTGAGGTGGCTGTGAGCAGTCTTTTCTCACCTACTTGTCAGTTCTTAATTTTTAGCTTAGTTCATAGATCCTGCCAAATTCCCAAGGGGTTTTGCAGACTTAACATATGGCTCCAGTGAAATGTAACTACCCACAGGGCAGGGAAGTTTTCATCTCGTTCTACTCAGGTATTGGAAGCAATAAAAATTTCAAGCAAAGACAACCAGACACACATTGCTCTTACAAAACACTTATTACTATGCAGGGTGAGCAAAGAAAACTTGGTACCTTCTCTGACTAAATGATTGAATTTTCATCTCTACATAACCTTGTCAACATGAACAGCTCAGACAAGACCAGCTCGGAGCTCGGTCAGAAGTTCAGACCAACAACTTGTCTCCCCTTCTGCCCATCAAGACATCATCATACTTTTAAATACAAGAGCAGAGTGCCAATCAGTTTCTGAGCATGTGAAAGTTCAGATCATCAGTTTCTTGCAAGGCATGAGCTGCACCCAACTCAGGTCCTGGATATAGAAATGATTTTACAGATGATGTGAATCAAGACACAAACCCAGCTTGCAGACCAGAAACCAGCACCAGCAGGGCATGGCCAGCCTTGTGTTCGCTCTCTAAAAAAGTTATAAAACCACTAGGACTGACAAATCAGCTTTTACTAGATAAATTAATGCATTTCAGTGTCTGGTGCGATCCATGGTCATTCTGATCTGGGTGCACGTTACACTGACTTCACACCAAAGGAAATGACCGTACCAGGGACAGGGCAGCAACCTGTAACTTCACACGCTTGCGTTGCTTACTCCAGCCCCACGAGCAGCATTAGCCCTCCAGACACTGATGATTGATGTTTTGTAGTTAATTCCCTACTAAGATGGTACCAGACCCAAATCAGACATACGTTATTACTAAAGGAGCTCATTTTAAAGAAAAAAGGCAACAAACCATACACCTACCCAGCCAGCGTTTATTTGATGGCACATACATGCACACATGACTCTGTGCATCTCCTGGCTACCAAACCAGGAGTGTGTAAGAATAGAAGCACTTCACCGCCCATCTGCTACTCCAACCCATCTACCAGGGGATCTCCGGATCTGCTGAGCAGTTTGGCAACGCTCCGCAAGGCTGTTCCCGAACATCCCGTGCTCTTGAACACGATGCTCAAGAGCCCTGAAGCAACGCACACTGCTCCTTCTCATTTAAGTGAAGCAATGAAGAAGATCTCCTACAAATGTTAAACTGTGATTAACATCCCCCCAAAGCCCTGTCTGAATCTTGTCATCTACCAAATGCCTCCACACTGAGCTGCGCGGTCCTACCCCGGCTGCAAAGCCAAGACAAATCTTTCATACAAAGGAGGCTCTTGTAGGACAAACGACGTTTCTTCAGCGCTGTGTCAGGTGAGTGTCAGGGGAGGGCTCAGCCTGGGAAGCAGTGACGCAGATACTTGAAAATTATATAAATAAATAAAGAGCCCATTTTCAACTCTGCTCACTCGCCCCCTCCCTTTAAGTAGGTCACACTGCCTGCTATGGAAATCAGCTCGTCTTCAAAGCAGGTTTGCTCTTCTCCCTCCTTATCTCCTTAATATTAGAAGTGTGCAAAGCACTGTAAGAGCAAAGGCTAATTTCAGACTAATTTGATTTATTCCTGGCATGGGTATAAATATGAAACTGTATTTACTTGTCCAAAAAAACCCTGAAACATGAAAAATGAATGGAAGATTGCAAAGTAGCTGCCATACAGCTAGTTCTGAATTTGGTACGTAGCTACAAGTCCAAGTCCCTGACAGATAACACAATGCAAATGTAATACAAAGGGTCTTCATGACCTAGCAAGGGGACAAAAAAAAGGAAGAAAAAAAAAAAAATCTCTTGAATTAGACTAAAAACTCGAGGGACTGATGCAAGAGAAGCCCAGCTCATACCAATTTCAGCCTGTAAATTAGGCCCTACCTTTTCATTTCTTCAACCGAACACAGAGCCTTCTGATTAATAAAGCGCATAAGACAAGCCTGATCCTAACCCTGCTGAAGTCCCTGGAAACGACACAGCTGGCACCCGTGATGATGAAAGTGAGTTCTTTGGCTTTTTCCCAACCCACCCATATGAAGGGATGCAGGCAGGATCCACTCATCAGAAGAATTTCCAATCCAGACAGGCTGGGCTAAAGGGTTTTAAACACTTATCAGCAGTTTGAGCTGTCCCCATACAGCCTCACAGGAATCATTCGTGCTGATCGAACCAAGCAGCTCTAATTTCAGCCTAGATCGCTGAACACAGAAGGGACCACCATGGGGGGAGCTGAGCTTTGCTCCGGGGCTCAGACACCCTGGGCTCCTGCAGCCTGCAGGGATGGATGCTGCTGCTCAGCTGCTCGGAGGAAGCTCTGGGCGCCTGGCAGGACGGAGTATGCATACACACTGCAGGAAATGCAAATAACGGCTTGAAAAGAAATTCCAGCACTCACAGAAGGCAGATACTGAAAAGGTTTTATCTAATAACCTCCAAAAAATGAGTCAAAGAAAACGACCCATAAGAATTTCATTATAGCTTCAATGTCCCTACCAGCAGTTTTGTTTTAAAATTAATAAACAAACAGATCAACATTTTTAAATTCAAGTATAAAGGAATTTCCTAAGACTGGAAAAGCATTTGCCTTGTGCACCTCTGAAGATAATCGCCTGGTACAAGACCCTGACGCAGCATGTTCCACAAAGTTCTAACTCACAATTGTGCAGCTTCAGCCTGTTCTTTTGCTCCATTGATCCAGTCAGAAGACTCCTAGATCAGCTTTTTTTTTTTTTCCCCCCAGCTTCTTGAGTTTCAGCTCTTACGGTTTTAAGCCAAGGCTCAGCATGGAGGTGTGAGACATGCAAAGGAAGGAGCAGGCAAAAAAGTTAAAATTTCTTCTTCTTTTCTTTTTTTAGCCTTGTGGAAGAGAGAGAGAAAGAGGCTGAGGGTCTGACGCTGCCTGAACAGCCGCAGCGTTTTGCCTTCTAGACAGCAGAAGGGGAGCCTATGGCTAAGAAGCAAGAAACAAGCTCAGAAAACATGAAACCACATCAGGACCATGCAGGAGTCACCGTGGCTGGTTGGAAACATTCAGCACAAGAAGGACCCGCAGCACATCGCACCCCTGGCACCACAGTCTCTTCTTCCAAATCAGAAGAAATTATTTCACAGAATGTAAAGTGAAAAGACTGTATTCAAAGCTTTCACTCACATTCAAGTTTCCTTAAGAGCTGCAGGATTTGATTCCAGACGCGAGTACTGTCCACTGCACCCAGCCCTCCCGCACTGCCCATACTCCGCAACGTGCTCATAAGCCATGTTTACTGCCAGGACATACCTGCCAAAAACTGAACTTTAAAAAAATAACATAATTGCAATAGGCTTGGAGGCTTCTGAATTTGGAAAGCCCATTTAATATTAATATGTAGGAAGAAATACATAAAATAGACAGCACTGTGCCTTAAGCCCTAGAATCAACTGGGATTTTTGGCAGCACATGCTGGAGAAGACAGTAGCAGCTGTCAAGTCACAGCTGGATTGCCTCTGGTGAAGGTGATTGACAAAAGGGATTAAGAAAAAAGAAAAAAACAAACATCAACAGGTAAAATTCAAAACAAAATTAAATGCAAGGAGGACAGACAACTGCATTAACAGGCCTTCCTTGCTTGCAGAGCATCTAAATTGTTCCGAGTTGCATTATTTCCCTTTTTCCTTTAAGTACAGTCCTGGCTTCCTAACTTACACCTTACAAGTTCTTCTTCATTACCATTTTTTTTGCATTCTCCACACTTTTGTTTTGCAGGGAGGTCTAACAGGCTACAAGGTTGACTGCCCACCAAGCCGCTCGGTCACTGCCCTCCTCAGCAGGACGGGGGTTAGAGGAAATGTACCGAAGGGCTCGTGGGTCGAGGTAAGGACAGGGAGAGATCACTCTCCAGTTACTGTCACGGGCAGAACAGGCTCCGCTTGGGGAAATCAGTTTAATTGATTACCGATCCGGTCAGAGTGGGAGTACGAGAACTAAACCCAAATGTTAAACCCACCTTCCCCCCAGCCCTCCCTTCTTCCCAGGCTTAACCTAATTCCTGATTTCTCTGTCTCCTCCCGGGGAATGGGGCTGGGGTCAGCCCCTCACACGCCGTCTCTGCCGCCCCGTCCCCCGCACGCTGCCCCGCTCCAGCGTGGGGTCCCTGCCCCGGGAGCCAGCCCTGCGCCCCCTGCTCCCACGGGAGCCCTTCCCACGGGAGCGTCCCTCAGGAGCTGCCCCGGGGGGTCCCCAGCCCTGCCCCAGCCCTGCCCCAGCCCGGGCTCCTCTCCCCATGGGCCACGGGCCCTGCCAGGGGCTGCCCCAGCGCCGCTGCCCGCAGGTCACGGCCTCCGTGGGGCTGGCAGCCGGCTGGCATCGGCTCCGTCGGGCACGGGGGAAGCTTCTGGCAGCTCCTCGCAGAGGCCACCCCTGTAGCCCCCCCCTACCAAAACCTTGCCACGCAAGCCCCATACAAATGTCAACGGCCTCATAACTAGTAATGGCCTTAAACTAGTTCGTATGGTCCCGTCACAGCAGCCCTTGGAGCAGCAAAATGAACCTTGACAAAGACACCCTGCCTTCCCCTGCCCCACAGGCTGCCTGGGAAGCCTGCAAAGCTGCTGCTCAGGCTGTTACCTTCCAAACGCCCCCCCTGTCCCCTATTATAAATTTGCTGGAAAATCCCAAGGATTAAAAAAAAAAAAAGAGCAGGAACTCCCAAATCCACAAGTGCTTACACCAACCACCTGGGTATGCCCTTGCTGACTCAGCATGAGTTTACGTGTTCTTCAGCACTGCTGCTCCTCTGCCAAACCTATTTCTGCTTCCACTGGGGACCTGCATATCAAAAACTTTATAATGAAGAACAGTGCAAGGCAAGCAGTAACACCAACCTGCAAAAAAATCACCCATGCTACTCAATTCTCAGGCAGTAAAAAAGTCACCAGCAGTTAGCTTGAAACTAGGACAGCTGCAGCATTTAAAATACCTACTACAAATGAGAACTACTTAGGCACATCATAATTAGTAAATGGCAAATATTAGGAGTTATGGGAAAAGAGATCGTTAAAACAGATTCTAATAGCCCAGTATTTCATACATTCAGATGTGAAAATCCAGTCAGCATACACTTTGAGCATTAAGCCTACATTAAGAAACAAACTGCTTCATTTCTGGAGTTGTAAAAACAAAGGTTAAATATCTGCTTCAGCACAAAACCCATAATTTTTCCACAGTGACTGTATTGTTTTGCTTTACACAGCTAATAATACCTGCCCTGGCTTTATACCCACACATCTTCTGAATGCTCTACAAGGCTAACACTTTAATCATCAAACGAGCAAAAATATCCCAAGAACCACATTTGGCATTAAGATTTCTGGAAGTAACCTATCTTTCTAGTTATATTTCATTTATATAAAATATCAAGTTGAAAATAACACTTTTCTTGCCTGCTTGTAACAAAAACATCAAGCAACTGTGCTGCATTCAAACATCCCTGCAGCAAAACAAAGATGCTCCCAGGACCTCTGCTCCCTGGGGCCGCTACTCCCTGCCTGGACAGCTTGTCCCATGCCTCTTCTCCCCACGGATTCTCATGTTGCCCACCCATGTCAGCCTCCTCATCTCCCTCCTTCTCCTCTCCTGTGGTTTCTCAGCCCCATTTTTTCAGAGCTGCCAGTTCAGTCCCTCCACTCCTTTTCCCATTTGTACCAGCTTTTGTCCCTCCATGGGGACAATGGTACACGTTTTCCTCATACATCATTTCCAAAAACATCCGGACCGGTTTGCTGAGATTGAAGACAAACATGATCGTGACAATACCTGACCACCTTAGCCTAATTGGAAAAATTATAAACAAATTAAAGCAGTTTCCCATGATGGAAAAGGCTGGGCAGGGTCATAAAAAGATGCTACCCAAAGGTGTCTACACCCAGGTCTGCAGCTTTGGAATGAGTTACTTTCCATGGATATACAACTCCAGTAACTGTAATTGGAGCTGGATATTTCTGGATACGCAGTTCCAGTAATTCTCATCAGAGCTTACCATTCAAGGGAATTCCAGGATTTTCCAAACAGCTGCATAAAGAGTATAAATTATGCTGGATGCTTCAAATCAGGATGTGACATCAAAGTTTTACTCCTTTCCATTCAGTGCCTCTTTCCACAGCGCAGCCTGTCAGGCCATTCTAATTTGCAAGGTCTGATATTGTTCGACAGGATCAAACAGGCGGCATCAGTAAGGAGGAAAATTTGTGGAAGGAACAGAGCATTAGTTAGTATTTGGAAGTTGAGCAACTTCCTAAGAAAAGACTGATAAAAGCGAAAAATCCCATTTTACTGTCTAACCCCTTTTATGTCTGTGCAGAACAGCTATTAAAGTCCCCCAGAAAGTCACTTATTGACTCAACGCTTGATCCAAAGACAACTGAAGTTAATATGACCTGACCCCAGTAACACCTTCCACGTAAGACACTGCAAAAGCTGTTAACTGCCTTTAGACACTCCTGATGGGCAGATTTCTAAATGAAAGCTGTCTGTATGCCCACAAATCATCTGCATGATCCAGCCGTCACCCTGCCCCTTCAGACACAAGCACCAAGCAAAGACCACCACGTTTGAACCGTCCCCCTTCACATCAGAGAAGGCAGCTCACCCACCCTGGGCCCACTCGGTCAATTATTCATTTATTTCCCCAGATAATGCAGGTTTGTCTCCAACCTCTACTTGCAGAGCTCAGAAACCAGTTCTGTCCCTTCGGGCATTGCACCGGGTCGATCAGTTTTATCCAAACAGCACCTGTCCCACCAAACTGCAACTGGTCCCCCCTCCTTCCCACAGCCGGGGTCCCCGTCTGGCCCTTCACCTTCACCACAGGTGCACGGCAGATATTTCCCTAACGTGGAACCAAATGTCGGAGCTGCCCTCCATAAATCCAGGGGCAGGTAAAGCTCCCGGAGGCAGAAACCCCGAGGAAGGGCAGGCAGGATGTGCCGCCTGCCCCCTCCCCAGCCCTCAGAGCCCACCGACCCTTCGGCTGCACCACCCCGCTCAGCGTGTTGCTGCTGGATGAAACCTTACCCCTGCCTTTGCTCCCCCCCGCTGCAGCCCTCCCTCCCTCCAGCTTCACCTGCACATCGCCCTGCTCTGCTATTTCATTTCCTTACGCATCTCCCCTTCAACCTAGTCGACGTATAATTAATACAGATTTAAACCAACGGAGAGTTTTTTAAATCCAAAAGCCGGAGATAATTAACACAACATTAGGTGTAATTCTCCCCCCATCTTCTGCCTCGTTCTGTTGCCTGATTTATCTCACTGGATGGTAAGTTCACTTAATTGAGGATCCATTCCAGCCATTTGTTATGGTAAGGAATAAGAGGCAGTCAAACACCTCTCACGCTTCTTCTGTTCCTACCTCTCTGACGCCAGTTCCAAGGATCTTCAAATCACCAAAACACATCTGCAACTTTTTCTCTGTTCTCATACCACGTCCCACTTATAAAGCTCTTCATCAGCACTTCTGTCCTTGAGACATTCGTTCAGTAATACATAAAGGAACCTGAATCCCTAACTCTTAGAATAATATTAGAAAAAATATAAGTGGGTTGTCCAGTATCACTCAGAACACTGGAGGCATAAACCGGGACGTAAACCTTTCCTCCTGGATGCCTGGTGCCCTTAATGGTGACACCAGTCCCTCATGATTACATCAATAACATCTTCAAGCAAACCGAAATTCCACATTATGGCATTTGGTCTACACTTAGCAAAGGACAAAGCACAACAGGGCCCCAGCCTTGACTACAGGTTTAGACAAGTGTAATGGTTATTACTATTATTGTCTTGTCAGTGCAAATATGAAAAACCGAAATAAAATCTACCAGAATAGGAGGTTTATGTTCGAAATTATTTAAAGCATTCAGTGTTCTAGCACACTTCACTAAAGGTGGTACACGCTAAAAACACATAAAGGTCAGCAAAAATTATTTTAAACTCAATAATGGAATATAAGCAAGCTTTAAAAATACCATAAAACGGCTTTTCAGTCTTCGCCAACGGCCCCTGCCCCCCCACCTTACTTTGCATTTTTAGAGTATGATAAAGCAATTGTTTTGGAAGAATTTGTAGTAATTTGGCACAAACACAAGTGCTCTCATGATTTAATTTAAAGCGTAATATAGGCAAAGACCCAGAAAGAAATTGTAATTGTTGCATTTTAAAATTAACCTTCCCGCTTCATCTTTATGTTCTGAGAACACACACAACCATGGCGAGCTGTTACACTGCCCAAAATACAAGAGCAAATGAAGATTAAATAAATTCTGACGACCACCAGGTAGAAGACCTTGCTTGACTCTCTCGTGCTCTCTGCACCTTGAGGAATCACCCGAAATAACTCAGCCGAGGCACTGCTGGTGTCTGGTAATCTACTGGGTTTTCTCCTGTCATGGTTTTCCGCTTTCTGTATCTCAGCAACACACAGACACGCCAAGGAAAAGCAATTTGGATTTCCATTGCCCACAAACACAGAAAGGCCCTACTCTTACGTAGAGGAGATGGAAGCAAAGAAAATCCTGTAACCCGTTTGGGTGCAGTGAGAGGATGCTCGGGTCCAAAGGCAGCAGAGCCCGAAGCCCAGCTCTCCTGCCTTCCCACCAGATTCCTGCCAGAGCCCAGAGAGGGGCTCGTGCTGGGCAGCCACTCTTTGAGCCACGGGCTGGCACACAAGCTCTTTCTGCTTGACGCCGAGGGGACCGAAGGGTAGAGGGACCGAGGATTCCCCTTCCTCCCTCCGCACCAAATGCCGATACATCACAGCGTTGGTTTTACTGCGCTAAAATTAAGTAATCGGGTGCAACAGGGCATGCCAGCTGTGCAGCAAGAAGGGGTGATTTACCACGTATGACAGCCCTGGCTTTTAAGAGATCCATCATTTTCCCTGTCAGCAGGAAGAACAGTGCTCTTGCACAACAGCCTAGGTTGGACAACCTAGGAAGATCCATATTTTTTAAAAGTCCATTTACCAAGAATTCTCCTATTATTCCCATATCACGGATCCTGTGAAGCTGTAGGTGTTCCCTGCTCAAAGAGGGAACAAGTGCTGTAATATGGCAGATAGCCTTTAGCATCGCTGTCTGTGGGTATCAGAGTGAATCACAGGGAGCGAATCCCTGGGAGGGCAGTATCATAGGAACTCATCACACAGCAAGAGGCATGCAAGCACAGATCATCAGGTTTTTAAAAAAGGAAAAGACAAACTGTGATTTTTATCCAACGCACTCCCGATTTTGGGGAATTGTCTTTCTTTTTCAGGTAACTTTGCATCTCCTCAGTGGCACAAGTATCAAAGCCCTAAGACTGCATCAGAACGAACCACGGTATGTAATTGCTCAATGACAGCACAGCCAGGCTCAGCACAGCACTCGCCTTGCACGTAATGCTTTACGTAGGGCTCCCATTGCATCGTTACCACATTATTTTTAGATAACCATCAGTGAATGTCAGAATGCGGGTCGATAGCTATTAGATTTATAGGCAGAAATAGCTATGCTTGTAGCAATAAGATGTAAAGCATTTGACAATTTCTTTAAGAAATTCAACCACAGGGACTGAGGGCTAGAAAATACGGTTGCCAGTACTCCCAAAACTGTTTAGGAAAAATAATATTGTACCCCTAGGATACATTACCGAAGCTGAACCGCTGTTGTCAACCCTCAGTACGGTCAATACTACGCACATTCAGTTTGAACAGCCCTTTACAGACTTCAGTAATGACACCTTACCAAAAAAATGTCTCCCTTTTACATTTAATATTTCAACATGCAAAACGTCCTCACCTACCCCAGGATTCAGGCGTATCTGTAGGAGCTGGGAACTGGCAGTCTGCCAGCCCACCGTAACATCTGGACCAGATTGTTCAGTTTTAGATAAAGATTAGTGGCATAAATCATGAAACTAGTAAAACCTTTTTAATTACCTGAGAAAGGTTGATTTCTATTTTCTTTTCTGCTATGCCTTATTAACAGGTAAGTTTGCTCACAGGTTGCGTACAGCATATTTTTAGTAGAAATGCACGTGCTTTCTGCCAGAAGAGAAGTACCAAGGGAAGATGGTGGCCAAGAGCAGACCAGACAGACTCCCCAAAATCCAAGCCCACTGACAGCATATGCCTCAAGCTAACTTTGTCTGTCTGTCCTCCCTGATCAAAGCAGAAGATCTCCAAGACAGCAAAGCACGGGACACTGTTGTCTCAGCAGTGCCTGCTGCCAGCCGAAAGGCCTCGGGGTATCCGAGATGCTGTGCAAACCCAGCAGATGTGACACTCCACTGAAGGCTGAGTCGTGCCCTTCTGGAGTGGCAGCTGGAAGCCAGGCAGGATGCCTTCTGGCACTGAAATGTCACTAAATGTCCACGTTTTGCCAAATACATCCGTTTCCAAATGTCTCTTACTGGAGACACAATAGCACACTGGTGATTCAGACTGAGGCTTGGAAATAATACTGTAATTCACATAAGTAAAGCACCTATCTTTCAAATTTTTGTATCCTTAGAAAAAAATTCCTAAAAGCTGCCTACCTAATCTGGCAGCGTAAATTTACCTTTGTAAATTTTACCTTCGAGGTAAGGTTCTGTTTCTCTGTTAGGCAAACCTGAATCAATAGGCAAGAATAACATTCCTATGTTGTCACTATTTTCTGGTCATTGCTGTTGCGTCTCATGAACCCTGTGTTGTCTCTGCATGGTAAATGTGTTAGAGGCTTATTACTCATTCATTGCCAATGACAGTGAATATTCAGATGATGAAGCCAAATAACTACCAAAACCAAAAATTATCTATCAGTTCCTAGTCAGCCTGGTTGTAAACTAAATGTCATGTTAATGCCTAAGCTTCCAGATACTTCCTAAATCGCTATCTGAAGCCTCATCTTTGGATTCTATTATTTCTCTAAGAAGTATTTCTTTTAGTCATCCTTTGACTGGTATCAGGCCTGATTTCCATGAACCTGATAAGAATAATTTACAGCCAGCAGCTCTTGGGCGTCTCGAGCCTGTGCAGACCATGCAGGCTACGCACTTAGTAACTTTAGGCTGGGAACTTATAAAAGCATGTACTGAATCTCAATAACTTGTGTTATTCCTAATGGGGAATACGGTAAACAAATCTGTTAGGCATATAATAAATATTAAAGTTGCAATTTTATCAAGTTGCTATACAAGGCCATATAAAATAATAGTTTCTACTTCATAAATACCACAGCAGCAGGGTAGACAGGGAAACAGCATCTCAACCGATGGTTATGAGACGGGATCTAACACGGCAGTCACAGCCCCATAGCGTACCACTTTATCTCCAAATCATCATTTCTTGTATCAAAGGATTTCCCTCAGCAAGGCTGTGCTCATATAACGAGGTATTTTATTTCATTAACACATTTAAAGTTTGGGCCCTTCTGCCTACAAACAGCATTTCCCTGCTCTCAATTATTTACATTTAGTTGTTTATCTTAATCAGAGAATTTCTTAGCAATTTAGTTAATACATACCTGTTAAAATCTTAATATTACTAGTCTGTGGGTGTAACACTATTACATACTACTAAATGGCTGATAGAACAGCTTTTAATCTGCCTTATTTACATATATAATTTTTATACTCAGTAGTTAGCTAAGTTTGTAATGTACTTTGAGGATGATAAGTGCTACAGAAGATAAGCATTATCTTATCCTTACGGGAAGTAAATCCACATATCTCTAAAGTGTTTAAAGTTAATTAAGTGCCACTTTACAAGGGGGATAGCAAGACCGTGCAAAAGGCTGTGTTTCAGTATCGGCCTCAATGTCCATATGCAACCCTCACAAAGTTAATTTCCTAATTGGATAAGCAGAGGAGAGCATAATCTGTATGCAGGCGGCTGCTGACATGCACTTGTTCATATCTCAGCGTGTGCAAATAATTCCATGTGCACAAGCACAGATGCAAGTTCGTTTAAATAATGAGCACAGGCTGATGTAACTGCTGAGGAATTTGAGGTTCCTCTTCAACCTTTAACGTTCGTAAAGCTGCAGTTTACTCTGTGCACTGCCTTAGCAGGAGAGGAAAAGCCCTCTCTGCTCACCCATCTTCTGGCCAGCTTCACTTCTGCGGTTCTTCATCACTGCCCTCTCGTTTACAACAATTTGCAAAAAGCTTCTATTCTCCCTGATCTTATACATAAGCTGCTGTGAGTTTACAAAATAACATTTAAAAGAAGAGCTTAGGATGAGTCATCAGTGCCTTTTCACAGTGATTTCTGTCTTGATAATACTTAGCTTGAAGTAAAGAATTTTTATACTTTTTTTTTTTTTCCCCACACAATTCAGAAAGACACTGCACAGTTCCTTGCTCACTGGCTCCCAGGCAGCTGAGCGCCTGCGTGTCTCAGCCAACAAGCACCGGAGAGGGAGCTCACAGCCTTCATGCTGCTTGGAGGCTTCAACCCAAGACCCCCCCTCTGCTGCACGTGCCCCTGCAGGGGTTGGCCCCAGCACATCCTTAGATCATCGGTGACCAGCAGAAAACTGATCTGCTTATGTTGGTTCAAGATGCTCAGCTATGGTAGATATGGAAGATGGCTTCCCCACATGCAAACCAAGGGTTTATTTAGAGTGCTTCCCCTCCTGCGCATCTTATTCTCAAACTGGTAGTGCTATTTAATAAATAAATCATTTATATATTGACTTCAAGAGCTTCTGGTGAACAAGGTTTAGAAGAGGGGACTGCCCAGTTCTGGGCGGGATCAGACTGCGAAGGATGGGGACAAAAACCAACACACAAAGTCAGATCCAGGCTCTTTCCTCCCACCTGGGATGAATACTCCACATCGGTGCAGCCCCAGCGCTCTGCACATAAGGAAACCTCCTTATGGACCCTGTACATCCCGCCAGCCTCTCAGTGCCTCAGCAGTGGATGTCCAGCTGCTCAACACTTCTCCTGTCGAGGGCTGGCACGCCAAGGGCCTGCACCAGCCTCATCCTCTCTCCTTCTGCAGAGGGGGTGAACGCACACTGCACCACCATAAACGTTTCCTTTCCCCACACCCAGGGTGGGATCGAGCACACCTTCAAGAGGACCAAGGGAGGTGGAAGAGAGTAATGCAAGAGCCCAAGGAAGAAGAAACATAGCCAGACAAAAGCTGCCTGGGTAACTCCCCCAAGGCCATCGTTCATAGGAGGTGAGAGATGAGCAGCTTCTCACCATGCAATGGACATGGGACCCATCCCGTTGAGGTGAGTCTCATGGTGAG
The DNA here is from genome assembly GCF_015220075.1 of Falco rusticolus. Taxonomy (NCBI): domain Eukaryota; kingdom Metazoa; phylum Chordata; class Aves; order Falconiformes; family Falconidae; genus Falco; species Falco rusticolus. The sequence goes on along the minus strand of NC_051187.1, from coordinate 25,259,473 downwards.
TTTTATATGCTGCTTCGTGACACAAGCTGCACCCTTCCTCAAGTCGTGTCACTCATCCTATATGTCACTTTTATGTGAAAAAGTTGGCCCACCTTTGCTGTGTCAGGATACTACAAAGCACAATTTCAAATTTCTCATGGTCATTAACGGGTTTCCACATTAGCCCCAGAGGAAGAGGATTAGGTTAATTGAAGAGTTTGTCCAGCACTCTCCAGGAAGCACACGACAGCCGGCAGCCGCAAAAGCTGAATGCTCTCTTCTGGGTCTCTATTCATTCCAGCTCCTCACTAGCTAACTAGTTTGTCATATAAGCACAGAAACCCTCTCTTTGTAAACATAGAACCAAACTGAAAAGTTCATTTGTGTGTATCTCCCCGAAGCTGGAGATAATCTGGACCACAAGTTTTGCTTATGTAAATGTCAGCACACAAAAAATTAGGTTTGGATCAAAAAGACAAGTTGCAGTTAATACCCAAAGTAAAATACACACGTTCCTTCCCGACCTTCATTTGCTTTCTCTGAACATCTGCTGAACAAGAAAATTCCATCCATAAAAGCGACTACAGAAATTAAAAATCCTTTGAATTCTAAGATAAGTGCATTCACATACAAAACTCTTCATTCCAAAGGGCACCTTTATACTTCTTTGTGACCATGGGAGCCATCCAGTTGCAAAGAGCAACAGCAGAGCAAAAAGCAAAACCCACAAGACCTGTGCAATGAACTAAGGAGCAATAATAAACTTTCAGAAAGAACAAAGCACACATACAGTTCTCAAAGACACCTTATGAATTACAACGAGGAGAAAACTAAGCAAGGCTACCGTCTGCTGCGATGACTCCCCGATCCCATGCAGCACCCAAGGCACCCTTCCACACACTGTCTGAAACAAGTCTCCCACAGCTGACAATGTGGCTTTGTGCAACTGCAACCCCAGCTAAGAGTGGCTGGAAAACACTGCAAGACCAGCAAGATGCATCACCTGGAAAGCGAGGAGTCATTGCAGGAGGCAGACTGGACCACGTTTAGGACAGTGGAGAAGTAAGAGGGAGCACTGGTGTTATTTCCAGAATGGCACTGCAGAGAAATATCATTCAAAAGGAACAACTGTGTAAAATTGTTCTTTTACCAGACTCAAGGCAGTGTTGTTTAGCTTATTTTCATGGCCAACATTTACAGAAATAAATATACATACATAAAAAATAAGGTTTGCCATACCACAGCGAGCTGTTATTTCCAATATGCTTTACACTACATGATTCAAAAAACAAAACCACAGCAATGGTATGATCAGATTGCTCATTTGATCTTTACAGAATGGAGCTTTTTTAAGAGATTCAGTTTTTTAAAGATGGCTTCAACTCCCACTGAAATCCAGCCAAGTCCCATAATACAGAAAGAAATCCACAGCTGACTGCACCCAAACTGTGGTTTAGTTTCTCTCTTTGGCCAAACGCTTCCCAATGCTCCCTGAAGTGCAGCCTTCCCACATGCTACACGGTGGGGTACTATATTCTGTGATTTTGTAGGTGCTAAACCACAGGTCAGATTTAAAACAAAACAGGACCTTATGCAACAGAAAGGGAATTCTCTTGGTGGATGCATTCTGCAGGGAGCTTGTCTAAGAGCATATGGTGGGTTTTGTTAGGCACTTCTCACCAGCATTCAACTTCCCTACCCTGAAAGAAAAGAAAAGAAAAAAAAAAAAAAAAAAAGAGCTCGTATTTGCATGCTTCAAGCGGGCACCAGGAATTCAGCTTTAGGTAGTCTTTAAGTGCCCAGAATGAATGCTGATTCCGGCACAGAAAGCTCCTGGCAGGGAAGCTGGTCCAGCTGCCTCCGCATCCTCAGCCCTATGGGCTGTCTCAGCACACTTTGCTGTTTCCTCTGAGTGCCAGTGGGTGGTGACGGGGGTTCACCCGGCCCCCCACATCTTGCTTAAACCCATGCCTTCCTGAAGCGCACAACACACAGGTGTCACCCAGAGAACAGACCGTGTCGTACTTTTCTGAAAAACACATGCACCAAATATATACTTGACCCAAAGTTACATAAGCGCGATGCCAGAGCTATTTTTTAGCCAGACTCATCAGCACTGCTATAAATCACGCCAGTATGCAAGGGCCAGACAACACGTCACATCTACATGCTCAGCTTTCTGCCACCCTAAGAAAACGTTTGTGCTATGGGCAACATACCCATCACCTCTGCCTCCCCTGGTCTTCAGGTGCACGACTGCTCTTCAGCACTGAGCAGGCTCCTGTACTACACCACTAACACTTCCCTGAGTGCCCGCAGCAGCCTACAGACAGACACACACTCAGAGCCGTCCCTGTGCTCACGGCTTCTCTTACAAGCACCAGCCACCTCCAAAAGCAGCCCCCAGAGCTTGCTGGAGCAGGGAGCCCACATTAATCCCCACAGAAAAGGGTAGTAACTTGCAATTTCATCTCTCCCTCTGTGGGAACAGTAGGCAGCAGCATGATTACTTGCCCAATCCCAAGGTCCTAGCATAAAGTCTCCTGTCTTGAACTGCAGCTATTACCCCTTTTTAAATAAGTGCCCTAAATCCTCCTGGGAACTTCTGCCCCAGCAGTATCCAGAAGCAGCCAGTTTCACAGTTTGATTGTAAATAACATCCAGCTTTCTACCTTATCCCTTTATATTCTTTAGTTTCACCTTGTTTGTCACCCAACAGTGCTGCTTCAACATCTCGTGGTGCGAGGCGCTTTCACAGGCAGGACAGGTTTTTCATGCCAGCGTATAAAGTAGCAATATAAATAACACTTTCCGACTCAGCTGAGCCCTTCTCCTTCCGTACCCTATCCTTCTCCAAAGCGCACACACACCGACCGAGAGGACGACTATGCACCAGGAAGGGCATGTTACATTCCTGCACCTGTCTCACATCCTCGGTGCAGAAGGATAATCAGCAATAGCTCTGATTCAGTACGGAGACCCAGCGCACACCAGCTCTCAGTTCGACACGGCACAGAGTCGTGCATCAGCTTCATATTCAAAACTCAGAGAGGGAATCGCACTGACATTGCCAAAAACATTAACTCTGCTAATTCCAATACACAAAAACTTGCAGTCATTAAAGCTACGGAGATTGGAAGCAATAAACGGGACTCTTAATTGAGATTACATTCCCAGTTGTGAATCTATGGGGAACAATTTTAAAAAAATTAGCTTCCACAGTCAGTGTTTTAATTAGATACCTCACCTAGATTTCTAGCATCTTCACAACATGTTTCTCTATCCCATACGGCATCTTTAAAACTCCCTTTCTGCAGCTCAGAACTACTGAACCTGGTGAGATTTTAATAGAAATCCCTTCGTTATGCTATAAAGAGAAGCATTACTTGAGATTTTAATTAGCAGCTGTCAATGCTCAGCCATAGGAAATACTGAATAGTTTGCTCAACTCATATCAGAGAAAGCACATTTTGCTCTCTGACCTTCTGCACTCAAATGATGCACCGTACTTCAGCCGCTGAAAAACTCCCTTCCAAAAAAACCAACTCTGGAGTAGTAAAAGCCATTGCCTCAGCCAGCACCCTCCGCGTTTGATGCGGAAATCACGACGCTGTCGCTGCCTGCCCGCTACCACCAACCCGAACGGCAGCGTTATGTTAGCACGGCTTCCTCCAGCCTGTGCGAGGCACGCTGAGCGCTGAACACAAGCAGAACTTGGAAATCACGATTCAGTCCACCGAGCCTCCGCCTGCTCGGTAACGCAGGGGGCAAGGCCAGGTTGTAGGGTGCAAACTCGGCGTTTGCCACCGTTGCGCACCGTGCCGGACCCCGACGCGTTAGGAGCAGGGGGACGACTCCTACCGTTCAGCTGCCTGTAGACGATGTCCTCCAGGAGGGAGAGTCTCTTCAACACCGCATCCTGGATGGAGCTGATGCCGCGGGCTGTCAGGTTGACCACTTCTGCCCTGGGATGGATGTCATGGAAGGAGTCGCCGCTCTTGGCCGTGATGGGTCTGCACTTGGCCAGGAAGAGGACGAAGCCAGCCACCGCGATCAAGTTTAACACCAGCAGGACTTTGACTCTCCTCAAAGAAGCCATCAAACTTCCCGGGGGGCTCCGCCGGCCGCCGCGCTGCCTGCAGGGGCTAGGGGGGGGCGGGCCGCGGCGCGCACATCCCACGCCGCCGCAGCGCGGGGGGCTGCGCGCCCCGGCCCGGCCCCGGGCTCGACGCGGGGGTGAGGGGGGGGGGGGGGCTGGGGGCGCCGCCGAGGACCGGCACCGCTGGCCGAGCCGCCGCCGAGCCCGCCCGGGGCTACGGCCCCGCAGAGCTCGCGCCGCCGGGGCCGCCCGCCCCGCCCCGCCCGCCGCCGCGCTGCCGCCGCCGCAACTTCATGCCCCGCGCAGGGCACCCGCGCCGGGGCTCCGGGGCGGCCGCGGGGCCGGGGAGCGCTGCGGGGCCGGCAGCCCTGCGGCACCGGCACCGGCGCGCCTGCCTCCGCCGCCGCCTCCGCCTGCCTGCGCCGCGGGGCGCGGGGCCGCTGCTGCGCTGCGCGGACGGGGCATGCCCCGCCGGCCGCCGCCCCGCCCCGCCCGGAGCCGCCGCCGCCGCCTCGCCGCTCCGCGGCGGGGCGGGGGGAACGCGGGGGGCGGGCGCCGGCCGCCCCTCCCGGCGCACGGGGAAGCGGAGGGGGAGGCTCACGGCGGCGGATCCGCCCCCGGCCCGCCGCGGGCTGCAGGGCCGGCAGGCTGCGGCAGGCACCGCTCCGCTCCGCGCACCGACCGCGCCTGCGGAGAGCGGCGCCGCCGCCGCCCGGCTGCCGGTAAATCCCGGGCTGGAGGCCGGGGCACCGCGCGGTGGAGCGGGGCCCGGAGGCGCCCGACGGCGGCAGCCGGCACCGAGCGGCGAGAACGGGCAGCCCCCCACCCCACCCCCCCGCCGGCGCCGGGACGGGCGGGGGACGCTCGGCTGCGCGGAAAGTTTGAGCCGTCCGGCTGCCCCCCGCGGGCTGTTCCCCCCCGGGCTGTGTCCCTCCCCCGGGCTGTGACACCCGCCCCCGGCCGGGAGCGCTGTCCCCCAGCAGCAGCACCGAGCCCCGGAGAAACCGGCCTGCTCCGCACCGCCCCCGCACCCTGACCGTGCGAGGGGACGGCTCCGGGCTGGCGCCCGGGCGGCCAGCAAGGGTCTCCTGCATTTCTATGCTTCAAACACGAAAACAGGGTAGTGCTGAACACTGTCATCCCGCGTCCCCAAGGCACACCAGCACCCGGCGTCCCCAACACACACCATCACCCAGTGTCCCCAACGCAGATCTCCAACGCACACCAGCACCCGGCATCCCCAACACAGGCTCTAACCCCAGCGTGCCAGGTATCCCCAACCAAGAGCTCGGCCACCACCGCGCAGCCACAGTAACCCCAGTACCCAGAGCTGTGTCCCGCCGTCACAGCCAGCCCGGCCTTTCCCAAAGGTGACATGGATGTGGATTAGAAATTCAAACAACGTTGAGTCACTGTGTCCTACAAGGCAACTTTTCAAGATGTCAGAATATCCCCTTCTCACCTTCAAGGCATAATTTAAAAAAGAAAAAAAAAAGAAATCAATGCCATGGAAACAAACCTTAAATTGCTTTAAAGGATTTGGAGTTTTAATTTAGTATTAGCTGCACATGAAATCTTCTGTTGTTTCTGCATTCAGACCCAGGACCCTGCTATGAACCTGAAAATGACAGACAGGCACATAACTCATAGTCAGAGTCTAAAAGAACATGGTCAGTCCACGCCGACGTTTATTATCCAGCTAAAAGGGTAAAGATGCGAGTAATTTTGGTGACATGAGGCTAGAATAACCTTACAAACTCCTAAAAATCGTGAGAGCTTTTTGTTGGCACTGAGGGGAAGCTTATCATGAGTTTTGGGGGTTCTGCTGGGGTGTCTTAGCAAGTGGATAAACAGAGGAGTTTTGTTTCCAGAGCTGTCAACTGACACATTTTTCTATATAAAAAAGCACTTTTTATTAAAAAACAAAAACAAAACAAACAAAAAAACCCAACAAAAAGACCCCAAACAAATAAACAAAAAACAACACAGCTTTGCAGAGCTGTTTGCCAAAAAGGGAAGCCACATGGCCTCGGACTCTCAGGAGCAGAAATCTCTGTGCAAACAGAAAAACTACCTGCTGCTTATTTTAAAACGGTCTCAAATAAAGAAGACCCATTCCTCCCGCAAGTCCTTCCTCCCGCAACGCTCCCACCGAAGTTAGCGTTGTTGCCTTGCACAGAAACAGCAAGATCTATTTTAATTACAAAACAGTGGTTGGAAAAAGCTAAATTTAAATAAGTTTGGCACATGGCTACTACATATAACCCTAATGCAAAAATAAAATAAAATTGTAGCCTCTTTAAAAAAAAACCTCACAGTTTGAATCAGCTCCTCGCTGAAGGACAAGGAGAGTATTTCTGCCCCCTTCTACCCAAGAAGAAAGGACCAGGATTAAGTCCCTCAAGAAAGCAGTGAGGGAGGGAGGAAGCAACAACTTGCACTGCCTCTGCGTTGGTGTGTATAGTTAGAGGACACCCGGCTGCTGCAGGTACGTGGTCCCGATGAGGACAACATGCCAGGGCCAAACAAACATCCAAAAACCTGTAGGAAAAAAAATGCCCTATATGGAAATTAGCACGAGGACTGAAAATTAAGAATACAGATGCTTTCCGCAGCCAACCATACAGCCCCCCTGCCCTGTCCAGGAGGATTCACTTCAAAAACTTTCCCAGGTAGCTGGTGTTGTTGCTGCCTTTCTTTATACGAAGGGTTGAACTAAGCAGTACAGGCTCTGAAGCTTTGCTAGCTGACACAAACAGCCATCACCTGAGAAATTCACCAAGCCACCTGCAAACCATCACAGAGCAGAAAGTTTTTTTTGCTGCTGGCCTCACCAGGAGGAGGAGCAGCTGGGCATGCTCTTTGCCTTTGCAAAACTCCTGATATGAATCAGCATTGGCTTTTTGGGGGTGGAGGGAAACCTTACAAAATACTGAGCCCCCACTCCTGAACCGGTTTGCCATGTTGCATGTTCCACAGGACTCCTTCCAGTGTGCTCCTTTTAGCAGCAGCAACAACCTTCTCTGAATTTCTTTTACTCAGAGAAAGATTTTAAAGTTTTGCTCAGTTGTCCTACAATCCCTTTTGGCCTGATGATCAAGCAAAACCCAAAGAATTAGCACCAATCATTATGTGCCCTTTTAGCATGTCCTGAGAGGCGACCACTAGCACACTCAGCATGAGACTTGCCCAACTCCATTGTATTCCCAAATCGCCTAACCCTACCCGCGTCACCGAGAGTTGCAGTGTCACCTACTAACAGATTACCTTGATACCTCCCCTGCGGTGACACAGGAGAAAGCAGCAAAGTTTAGATAACAAACACCAATGAGGACCAAACAGTCCACTGAGGATGGACACCATGGGGTGTAGCTGTAGGAGACCAGAAAAGGTTACACTTTGTGCCGTTACAAGTCTTCAGAACAGCCTCCCATGCGCTCCACAATCAGTATTTCATCTGAGCTTCACATCGCTGCGCAACTGAACAAACCTGAAATAACAAACACAAAAACGGCAGTTTGCTGTAAATGTGAAAAGTTTTGTCCAGACCCCACTCTGTAAATCAGGGTTTCAACAAGGACTAGCTCAACCCCCACTGGAGGGCTTGGGGTTTTGGGTGGGGTTTTTCCCCTCATTTTTTCCATTTTCATTACATTCTTACAAAAAAAGCATGAAATATTGTTACTAAATAGAGAAGAAGAGCTAAAGGGTACTTATCAGTATTGGGGGAAGAAGATCAGTTCGCATGTCTAATAGAAAAATTCTATTTTTGCCACATACAGTGGAGTTCTACGAACAGCACACACGCACTTTTCAAGTGCTAGCCAAAATAATTACTTCTCTCCTTCTGTGGGGGGAAAAAAAATCTCTAAATCATGAATATTCAATGGATTGATTAATGACACAGTAATCCTTTAGCTAAAATCTCTGCTCTTTAAAATATAATGAACACTAGCTGCCAGTTACAAGAAGAATTAAAAACACAAAAATAACTTGGTTTCTAGAAGTTCTCTCATCCTGATTGCTTTAGAAGTCTGCGACGATAGTACAACACCATGACGCATCAGGGGCAAACTCTCTTCACGTTCTGGTAGGTGGAAAACAGGCAGAAAAAAATGGTTTCTTGCTACTTGCTGCAGCCAGCGCTGCACTGCGTGTTGGCCAGGGCGAGCAGCAAAGGCGTCGTCCCTGCAGCTCCAGTTCTCCCACCTGCTCCCAGGGCTGGCAGCCAGCAAGGAGGGGGCTGCACCCACCCGGAGAACTCTAAACACCTACATTTCCAGCCTTGTAAACACCAACGTAAGAAAGTAGATGTTTGGGTTGTCTAAAATACATTAGCCTTTCTGTGACTTGGAATCCCTGTATGAAAACCGTGATCCGGAGAAAAAAACAAACCAAAAAACAAAAAACAACAAAACCCACAAACAAAAAAACCACCCAAGGGTTGAATTTAAAGCCATGAGCTGTTTCCTCAAAATCTGCAAGTTCTGCTGGAGTATTGTTAGTGCAGTTGGGTTTCTCCTTTGTTTTCAGGCTTTAGGTGGTGCTCAGGAGTTGCTAGGCTTCCCTTTTTCTCTCAGGCGCTCGAGAATTGCTGCCCTGAGACGGTCCTCCCACATCTGCCCAGGTGAATTGAAGCCTCCACATCGCCTATGGGCTCTTTGTTTTTCATGCCAACCTTCTCTCCACGCAGGAATCTGCTCCACCGAGTGCCAAGTGCTTGCACGGGAGGCTGGGGCGTGCGCCCACCCGCTGGCGGAGCTTAGCGAGGGTCACAGCACCACCACCCCCAGTCCGGGGCCACCTCGCATGTGCAGCAGTGGTCCCGGCCTTGCGAGGGTCACCACTGTCACTGGGGCTCTCCATACCCCCAGCTTACTGGCCATGTGAAATGAGTGAGTGCTTGCAAACGAAGCTGGGTTGGTGGGTTTTTTCAGAATCTAATATTAACAAGTTGACGGTGCATTGTCTGCTCCCTCCAGATTCATTTTTGACAGTAATTTAGGCAAATATTCAACAGCAAGGAGCGAACCCCTTATCTCCAACCATGAAATCTTCCTCCACTATGGGAACAGCTAATGCACAAAAGTAACTTTCCTCAATTTTATCTTCAAAGTTTGGGAACATATTTAGTTCTACGTTACAATAACTCAATTCATATTTCATGAATTCTTAAGGTCAGCCTGCGAGCATGGACAGCTCATCACTGACACATCAGGGAAATGCTGTGAAAAAACAAGCAACTTATTGTATTTCTGGCTTATGAGATTGCTTTATGGTTCCCTCAAGGATATTAAAAAGATATCCTTGCCATGGTTATCAATAAGGATCTTTCAGGATCAGCATTTCTAAAGCTTCTAGAATGGCTTCAACTCTTGACTGAGTTCAGAAATGCAAGAGCTGCATCCCCAGCAGCGTGGCCGGCAGGGCCGAAGGGGGATTCCCCCCCTCTGACCCCCGGCAGCGCTGCGTCTGCTCTGGGCCCAGCATAAGGAGGACACGGAGCTGTGGGAGCGGGTCCGGAGGAGGCCACGGAGATGCTCGGGGGGCTGGAGCCCCTCTGCTGTGCAGCGGGGCTGGGGCAGTCGGGGCTGTTCCGCCTGCAGAAGAGACGCTCCGGGGAGACCTTGGAGCAGCTCCCAGGGCCTGGAGGGGCCGGCAGGGAAGCTGGAGGGGGACGTTTTATGAGGGCCTGTAGCCACAGGACAAGGGGAATGGCTTCCAGCTGAGAGGGGAGATTTACCCCAGCTCTTCGGAAGGAATTTGTGCTGTGGGGGTGGTGACACGGGCACAGGCTGCCCAGAGCGGCTGTGGGTGCCCCATCCCTGGCAGGGCTCAGGGCCAGGTGGGACGGGGCTGGGAGCAGCCTGGGCTGGGGGGAGGGGGCCCTGCCCGTGGCCGGGGGTGGCACGAGGTGATCTTTAAGGTCCTTCCCACCCAAACCATTCTGTGATTCTATTACTCTATGAAAACCATGGCTTAAAGCTCAACTACCCTTCAGTTTTGCTGCTTTGAACTTCAGTATTCTTCTTGAATGACCAGAATGTAGTTCTTAGATCATTTTCTTATTAAAACTGGTTTGAAAAGTTTCAGCTTCTTTCTCAAAAAGCAGGAAGAAATAGAGATGCACAAGTTCATTGAAATTTTGACAAAATTTAAAAAAAAGAAAATACGTTTTAAATGTTGGGGTTTTGTGTGACTAGAAAAAAATTCCCCTCTTCTTTTTATTACAGAAGATATCTATACAGCCCATATAATTTCAGCACCTAATCACCTTAGTCCTTCAGAGCATCTCAAGTGAGCCAGGGAATACTATTGTTTCTTCATGTTACACATGCAAATAAAAAGATACCTAAAGACCTATGAAAAAGTGTACTTTAAATTCCCAAGAAAATGAAGATGTAACAAAAACAACCTGCCCAGGATCAAACCAAGAGCTTTTAGCACAAGAGCTCAGTTTGCCACCAGCCCCTTAAGTTCAACACACTCAGCTGATGGCTCCTTCATCAGCACTCTAGTATGTCCATGCCAGCGGAAAGCAGGGAAATCCACAAAGATCCCCAAAGCCAATTTAAATATATCCCTGTTCCTGTTAACTTCAGCGTTGCCTTTCACCTGACTGTCAGAAGTGCAGATCTGATAGTGCAACAAAAACAGAGACAAGAAATCAGTTTGCTTGGATGTAGTAAAACCTTTCAGGGTTTAGTTTTCTCCCTAAAAGCCTGATCTTGCTTCCTGTAGCAACCTGGCCTCTGTTGCAGCAGAAGGGATCTAGAAACAAGAGTATCCCCTCTGTCTGCTGCTCGTTAAGCCTGGCTCTCAGGACTGCCTAGATGCTACAGCTCATGCTCAAGGATAACTTATTGTCCTATACCTTATATCAAGTATTCAGGTCAGCGTCAAGATGCAAAGCCTTTTCTGACCCCATGGACTCCTGGGGGTGCAATGCATGGCTCCCACCTGCACCCTGCTCCCCCCACCCCAAGAGCAGTGCTGGGGCTGAAGCCTGGTTCGAAGCCACGGAGGCTGCGCTGAAGTTACATATTCTAGACTTGGCTGTGGTGCAGCCACAGAAATCAATGGAAAACTGACACCTGATGGTTTTTTCCACGTTTGTGAGAGCTCTCCAAGAATTGATGTCAAAAATACAAAGAATGTCATCTTAAATAAAGAAAACCAAGAAAAAAAATGTTTTACAAGCCTGTGTGTGCAAAGACTTGCTTCTTCATGTCTTGTCATGTAGTTTTTTCACTTTTTTTTTTTTTTTCCAGATAATGAAGATACCTCTTGCACTGGAATTGTGCTTAAACTATGTTACAGTCATGCTAGGGCAGCTTTTATCCTGCTGTGATTCTGAATGGTAGGCTGACCATCTGGAAATAATGCACAATTTTAACTTTAAAAATGTAAACCTCCCAGTAAGAGGTACCACAGACTGCCACAACTGCTTAATGAATGCCAGTTTATGTACTGTTTCCCACTAATTAACTATCATTGACAAATATGAATACAGTTCTTGTTACAGAAGTTGAAAGGTACATCTCATAAAATTTTCAAGAGGCCTGCATCTCAGCAAAAAGAATACTTCAAAGCAGTTCTTAACATGTAGAAAATCAAGTAGGTCAAGAAACAGACATATATATGTTTATACTTCGAATTAAACAACTGAATTTCCCTGTCAGGTAGCCTTTTGTCTTATTTTAGGAGTCTGGATATCAACTGTTTTACCACTTGCCAAAACATACTGAGTGCATGTCTCTGCAATATCTCATAGATAAATACAGGATGCTGCGTATCCTTGTGCAGTTCAATGAAAGGTAGGGTGGGGGAAAAAAACCCACAAACCCAAACCAAAATGGGATTTTATTCCAGATTTGCTGTTGATTCATTGGGTGTCCCCAGGCAAAGTGCCCAGAGCTGAGTTTTCAGGGTAGTCATGGATCAAATATTCAGACATACGGATTCAGAAGAGCTCCACTCTGCACATAAATCCCAGTGTGCTGAGCCCCTCTGAACAGCTGGTGCCTGCGTGGAAAGGGAGCTCTTTGGCAGATCTGTCCTCTTGCACAAATACTGTGCAAACCCACATTCTCTGCTGCTACATTCATATTTTTAAGCAGCCCTGAGAAACAGATCTGAATCTTCATCTCAGCAACGGTGCTGAAATATTCCCCATCACAAGCTTCGGGTGGTTAGTTTATGAGATGGGGTTCACAAAACTGCAAAACCCAGTGTGGAGGCTCCTGAAAGCAGCTCTTTCCAGGGTGGAGTCTCCTTTCTACTGGAAATATTCTCAGCTGGGAAGTCATTCAGGGCAAAACCCTGTCTCCCCTCCTTCGTTAATGTCTAGGTGAAGCTCTATAGGAGATTGGGGACAACACAAACCAGAGTTTTGGCTGCATTGCACTTTCTTACCAGGCTGCACAAGGCAAGAATGTGGAAGGAGGACAACCGGCCACAGCCAAGTCCGCCCCGCTCACACCGCTCACTGGACGGCCAGAGCTGCAAAGAAAGGCAGATCCCAGGCTGAGTAAAACTTGTAAGTTGCTCCATCAAATCAAAACCTGTGCCCAAACCAGACTGCAATTTTCTCCCCAGTTATAAAAGCAGGATTCGAGCAATCTTCCCTGTCACCAAGCGCAGCCACCCTACCTGGGGGAAGCACGGTTCCAGCCACTGCCAGGTGCAACCGTCTCCACAGGCAGCTCCAGCCTAATGAAACAGTTACAAATCTTGATACCTCACAAGTACAAACTGCCTGTTTTCATAAGGTCTAAGCAGTTACTGCATTACCCTGAAGGGATTGTTTTTGGCTTTGAGGATTGCTGCTTTCATTTTAGAAGAATGGCCAGAAAGATTTTCTGTTTCCCTTCCAACAATAGCATTTGTCGTGGGTGAAGGATATGACAGCTTTAAGGAAGCAGAGGGAGGGAGAATTATGTGCTAGACCCTGCCTCTGAAATGCATCCCCTGAAGGAACATACATCCATGTCTAGGGTTGAAGATCTTGCAGAGAAGAGTATTTTTTAAGGGGAAAAAACACTGTGCTGAGCCTTCGGTCTGCCTCATCATAGCACCTGGGTATTTCCTCTTTTCTACATAGAGAAAGGGAATAAAGCATTACGGGATGGGGGGATCCCCTCAAGTCACATCCACAGTGTGTGATGGCACAAGAAAACAGGGCCGTCCTCTGCCCTGCCATCACCCCAGAAGTGCTCTGTCTCTTCCTTGCCCTGCGTGAACCACCTGCCGAAGGACTGGCAGCGGTGCAGGGAATGTGCTCCAAAGGTCCTGCTTCCACTCTGCTTCAAAAATTAAGCAAAAAATCGGTGAAGGTGAATCAGATGGATGTCATTCTCCCAGTGCTATCGCCACCGACGGCATGCTCAAGGTTTGCCAGCGAGTTCAGCTCAAGGCAGAGTTACACCACGCCTGATGCTCATGATATTAAGGCCTATCTGCCTCTAGTAAACCAATTCTGCAGCACTTAAAGCTTTTGGCTTGCCGGCTTCCTCATTCACCATACCTCCTGCAGTCATTCCTCCTCCCTCACCAGCAATGCTGCACTTCAAAGACCGGAGGAACATCAGACAGAGACACTGCAGTGCTTTGTTTTCTTCTCTCCTTAACTGTTTTTTTAGCATTTTAAAACACAACACACTCGTGAAAGCTTGTAAAATTCCTCATAAAGTTTACTGTGCCACAAGATTATAGAATACCTCTTGGAACTATGGATAAACAGCTAATCTTGGATCTGTCACCAGAAAGCACTAATATATTTCAAAAAGCTATTAGCCCTTAAACCAAAAGCAACACAGAATTTGATTTGGGGCAACAGGCTATAAAACACTGAAATTGTTTGGCAAGTCTGCATTGAAAGCAGGTGGAAAAAGCTATAAGAGCCCTGGCATTTATTTTATTCTGCCATTTAAGACATATTTTACATAGTTTCCAAAATGTGTGTGTGAAAACTAACATTAAGTAAGGATACTTGAAAAAAACATTGAACAATTGATTTACCACACATTTTCAGGAAGCAGAATACCATTCGTTATGTTATGCAAGAAGGCAGGGAAAGGCAGTAAATATTACACATAAAAAATAATAAACTATGAATAGCCTTTGCATTTTTTTTTATGGCATCATATCTTTAAGGAGCTTTAGAACCATCAGCACTGACCATAACCACCAGATGAGCAATATCCATTTTGTGGATGGAAACACTAAAGTGGACCTATTAATCCTAGATGCCCTGGTTATTTCTGAAGGGCTTTGCAAGAGGAACGGTTGAGCTGCCGTGAGATGGGGGGACAGGGAGGAAAGAGTCTTTGGGTAATGCAAGCGGGAAATAAAGTTTGAGATTTTCATATGCAAAGCCTAATTGTGTTCCATCCCTTGCTTCTTTCCTATCTTTGTAAGTACCTGGTCTTGAACTTTCCTCTTGCCAGGGGATACAGGCCATGAAACAGAAAAAAGGAGGAAGGTGATTTTTCTGGGAAAGAGAACATGAAAAGACCAGCCAGACGGAAAAATGCTTCAGGCGAGGAATGCAGGAGTTACCTTCTCACAGAGTAGAGATACTTTTGTCAAATATTTCGAGTAAGGTGATCTTTAAGCTCCTCAAAGCCTCAAAGAACTGGAAAACATGAGGAGGACATAAGGTGAGTTTCTAGCTTGTGGCTATGTGCTCGAGCCTCCTGGTAGAGGCAGCAGAGGTGGAAATGAAAGATGATGAAATGGAGAAATACAGCCAGGACCACACACTGGCGGTGATGCCATCCCAGCGTGGGTTTGTGTGTGGCCTGGACATTGTATTTGCATTTTCTGCAGAGTAGTTACTGCAGAAAGGCTAAAACTCATGGAAAATATATATTTTTGGTATTTGTCTGGGAAATAACCTACTACATGCAACAATTTATTCGCCCCCACCCCCCTAAAAACAAACAAACAAACAAAAGATAAAGGAAGGGAGGTAGCAGATTAAATAACCAGAGCATTGCTGCTTTTATTTTCCTGCATCAGCAGATATTGGGGCATGCAACTTACTGCCACAGTGATGTGCCTCTGATCTCTACATGATGCTTTGGTGTTTGCTTTTGATCAGTTAAACACACATATCTACAAGGAAGCACCAAATTCTAAAATGCTTCTAAAATTCTAGAATTCAAAACCAGGTCTCAGTAATAAAGAAATTATGCCTTCAGCATCCCTTCATTCAGCCGAGTGTAAGCAGTATGGAGTTGACTCATTCCATGGCGCTGTCACTAGCAGTATAATAATTACAAACAAAGTACTTGAAGTACAGAGGAGACGGTTCTGGCAAGAAAGAAAGGTTACTGTGACCCACAGAGATCATAGTCCGTGAGGAGCAAGATCCACAGGCCTGAGAGGCTGAACACATCCCAAAGCTCTGCAAACTGCTTTGCTCTCGCTGGGAAACATCGTCCCATTTCCAGAATTCACTCCACAGGTTTGGCTATTCAGAAAGGCTGTTTACAACTACTCCAGGGAAAATTCACAACAGATAAGACAGGACAGCTAATATGGGACATAACTTTTCTCTTCTCAGTATGCGGCATTTTGCTGTTCAGAAATTCACGCAAAGGTGTGAATAATGGGCCATATATGATTTATTTAAAGAACGGTGTGCTCATGTTTATCTGAGGAGATCCTTGTTGTTACCTCGAAGATATGCTAAATCCTTGAATGGGAGTGTGCTAGTTGTCCAGGGACAAGATATGTTAATGTTGGAGTGTGCTAGCTGTCCAGGCACGAGATATGTTAATATTGTTAACTTGAAGATATACTAGGTCCTTGAATGGGAATGTGCTAATTGTCCAGGTGTGAGATATGTTAATGTGTTCCCCGAAAGTTAAGGAATAGACATGAGTGACTTGTACACAGAGGGGGCTGAAAGGTTCTCTCAGGGTGCATGACTTTGGAGGAGCGATCCCCCACGCACCCAGCACTGCCGAATAAAGATAGCCTCCTCTCACTCGAATATTGGTGATAGATTCTTTGAATCAGGTGGAAGGAGGATTCTTTGACGTAATTTTGGCCATCTCCATCTCCGACACTGTAAGCCCATTTCTGCAGCAGCTGGATATGGAGAAAGGCATGTGCACGCAGGGAACAGGCTTTTGGAGAGTGAGATGCATGTAGCATAGCTCCGAGCAAACACATGTGCCTGACTATCCCTGCTTTGTGGCTAACCCAGTGGAAGAAACCTGCTTTCAAACCAAGCATTTGTAATCTTGAACAGAAAAATTACACAGATTTTTTTTTTTTTCTGCTTGTACAAAATTGCAGCAAGTGAAAACTGAGTAGGTCATGTGGAAATTATATATACACATACATTTTAAAAACCAAAACAAACTAAAGCTACTCACTCAGTTTATCTGCTAAGCTGCCTTCAGTACAGATGAAGGAGGAATCACGGACAGGATCACAAGAAACTATTCAATAGGTTAAATTCAATAGGCTAAGAAGTGCACAGAGCACACCAGCTATCGCTTTTCAGGATTAACAGAGGGAGAGGTGCCACATACAAATTATTTTGCAGCCTTGCAAGAGTAACTCTCCAAATAACTGAAATTAAGGACTTCAGGTCTTAAGCTGACCAGTTCCAGCTACCAGTTGAAGGCCTAGTGTCCAGAGCCCTGCAGGCACAGAACGGCCTTTGGAGTCGGACATCCAGACACCGAGAAATCGCTTTATTGAGACTGCTGATGCTTAAGCACACCTGACTCCAAGCACATGGAGAGTCCTACTGAAGTCAGCGATGCCACTCATTTAGACAAAATGTACTACATCAGTAAGTGCTGAAACGGTGATCCTAAGTACTGGGTTTTGGAATAAAGCTTTAGATTGGAGGCGGGGCAGGGCAGGGAAAAGTTACTAGAAGTTACTCAGACCGAGCAATTCAATGAGTAAGAAAACACCATTTACAGGATTTAAATCTTGCATTTGCGAATTGCTTGCAAAGATACATTTTATTTCTCTTAATAAATAACTACAGTCTCAGTACTGCAACAGGAACCTGAAGGCATATATTACAGCCTGTTAATCATTCTTGTGCAAATGGCCAGGATAATACCTACATATAACTCAAACCCATTTAAGCCCCGTATTTAAAATTTCACTACAGTAGCCCACTGAACTGAATCACATGAATAATCAGCATGTACAAGTCTGTGTTTGAGTTATCATGCTGTTTACCTAGTTCCACTCTGGCTTATGAGATCATTTGTGATCTACAGCTCCAAGGTCACAACATTAATTTGGACTACAATGCAACCAGGGAAAAAAATACATTTTGACATAATACATGCAGTGAGCCAAGAAAGGGTTAATTTTAACCAAGTTAATGTTTAATAAATTGTTATTCAAATGCTATGAACTTTAATAACTTGATAAATCTGCTTATAAAAATGACATTTCTCTAGCTCATGTTAACTAACCATATTCAAGTTATTCATGGCTATAATTATCAGCTATCCAGGAACCCTCAAATTAGACTTCATGTTAAAAAACATTCATAATGCAAAACAACTTCGTGCATAATTTCTGAATAAGCACATCAACTGACCACTCACAGATAGTCTATATACCTATAGTATGGGTGTCCTACACAGAATCAATGCAGAAGGGCTAAAATATTCCTGTGTATACTTGATTCTGCTGCTGAACAAAAGCATGCCTGAATCTCTCCTTTTTGATGCGGGAGTCTGGAAAGGAGCTGTTTTTAAACTCTGCCTTGGGTGGGATAATGAATGGTCTTTCAGCTGCATTAGCAAGGAGGAAGGCTTGTAGGCAAAGATTTCAGCTTTTCTTGTAGGTGTAGCTTTAATCACTGGGGACTGCGCTGAGGCAAATAAGCCTGTTGATGTGGTATTCCTCTGAAAAAAAGAGCTTTTGCTGCTCCTTTAAAGAGCTGCCAGTGCCTGGAACAAAATTATATATATATTTGTGTGTATATACAAGTATTCTGCTTAGAAAGAACATCTAGGTCAAGTTTTCCATGCTGATCTACCTTCCATCTGAATCATCAAGGGCACTTTCACAGAAGCAAGAGCCTTATTAGTGTCCTCGTCTTCTACTGCTGCTTATTCTCCCAAACTGAAGTTTGACCCTCAGCATTGTATGGGGTTTGCGTGGCAAGGTTTTGGTAGGGGGGGGCTACAGGGGTGGCCTCTGCGAGGAGCTGCCAGAAGCTTCCCCCGTGCCCGACGGAGCCGATGCCAGCCGGCTGCCAGCCCCACGGAGGCCGTGACCCGCGGGCAGCGGCGCTGGGGCAGCCCCTGGCAGGGCCCGTGGCCCATGGGGAGAGGAGCCCGGGCTGGGGCAGGGCTGGGGCAGGGCTGGGGACCCCCCGGGGCAGCTCCTGAGGGACGCTCCCGTGGGAAGGGCTCCCGTGGGAGCAGGAGGCGCAGGGCTGGCTCCCGGGGCAGGGACCCCACGCTGGAGCGGGGCAGCGTGCGGGGGACGGGGCGGCAGAGACGGCGTGTGAGGGGCTGACCCCAGCCCCATTCCCCGGGAGGAGACAGAGAAATCAGGAATTAGGTTAAGCCTGGGAAGAAGGGAGGGCTGGGGGGAAGGTGGGTTTAACATTTGGGTTTAGTTCTCGTACTCCCACTCTGACCGGATCGGTAATCAATTAAACTGATTTCCCCAAGCGGAGCCTGTTCTGCCCGTGACAGTAACTGGCGAGTGATCTCTCCCTGTCCTTACCTCGACCCACGAGCCCTTCGGTACATTTCCTCTAACCCCCGTCCTGCTGAGGAGGGCAGTGACCGAGCGGCTTGGTGGGCACCCGGCCCTCTCAGCCCACCACAGCAGGCATATCTTTTTCATTTCCCCAGCAAGCAGACAACAGTATCAGCTTGCCCAGAGGAGGAGAGTTGAATTTCAAGGGAAGGCAAGAACACCTAAGCAAAGACAAACAATAGATTTCATAAGGTGCCATTAATAAATGACAGGTCAACCAAAGAGATATTTTCACACATGCTTCCCATATGGTCCTTAAATGAAAAACTTACCGGGCTTTGCAATTGCTAGTATATGGCTGAGCATAAAGGCTTGTTCAAAGGGAATACTGGAGGCTAAGCAATGTAACATCACTCACCTTCAGTATAAGCCATGGCTATAAAATACAACACTTTTATGGCATATTAGATATAAGAGACCTAGGTACACAGTGAAAGCCATCATCCTCCACCCATTATCTGGATTTTTGTTACGGACTATTATTTGACATCTTTATTTATACTAGGTAGCACTTTACCTAGTAAAGCCTATTTGTATCCCTGGAATAAATCACAAAGTAAGTTTTAACATCTTATGAATAAGAATAGAAAAGCCTGGCCTTCTCTAAGTATATTAAATGCAACGTATATCTTGTATATTTCTTATAATTACAGTTGTTTACAACTGGCAGTTTTAGCCCTCTTCCAAACCCTGGCTCCAGGTGACTCCGTGATGATGTTAAGGAGCATGCCATCCCTCTCAGCCTGCAGGAGCCTCGTCTTCCGTAGCTGCAGCTCAGCTCAGTACATCGGGGTCGGGTCCAATGCCTGCTGCAGCAGCCCGCAGGTTCACCTGCTAACATGCCAGTGTTTAAGTGTTTACAGCTCATCTCCAAATTATAAGCAAACAACAAAAAGGGGCGGGGGGGGGGGGAGCCTGTACACCAGGGAGATGGGGTTGGCTAGATTTTGAAGGGAGGTGATGGAGAATCCTTGAGGAGGAACAGGAGATGGATACTCCAGAAGGTACAACCAGCAATTAAGATCATATGGAAGTCATTAGGACTGTTGCACTGTATAGCAATGCCCTCACCAAACACCACAATGACATTTGCATTGGAATGTTAATACCCACCCCAGCAACCAAGGAATGCTCCAGGCCCACAGACATCACAGGGAAATCCTCCAGCAACCCAGGAAAGGCCAACAGTAATCCCTACAATTTTACGTGGTCAGAGATCCACCTATGCTAAGCCATGCTCACAGGCCTGTCAAAAAGTCTAATATATATTGACATTATTTAAAATTACTTGCACTGTATAGTGGTTTTAGGGTTTGCTTTTTTAAAATCTGAAATGATAGGTTAATCCAGCTTTGAGTGGACAACAAGTAGAATAACCAACAAACATCAAATCCCTGCTATGCTGCAAAGAGCGCAGCTCTGTTCTAAACCAGAGGATGCATGAGTTTAATAACATCACACCACAGCTCTTCAGAGTGTCTAGCAACTGGTACCAAGGGGAAAGGAGGATCTTTAGTACCTCCTTGCGAAGTCCTCCTTAGGTAAATCCGTACCTGTTAATGTCTAAACTCATTAGAAGCAGACTTTGGTGGTCATTTATAAAAAGCCACGAGCAAAAGCCTATGAATGCAATCTCTGATTATTTTCAGAGAAGAAAGCATAGGGCAGGAGCTACACCCAAGGCTGTCAGACTGACAGCACTGCAATTAGCCCATACCTGTGTCTTAGGAGGAAAAGTACAGTTTAGCACAAGTCCCTTAAAGGGAAGCATTTATTCAGACATTATCAAGCACTTCTCTTTGATCTACGCAGTTCACGTATGTACTTGTTTAGTGCATATTAACTTGTCCAAGATGGCTGAATATTTTATTTTAATTTTAATGTGATGCTTTGCCTGCCTAGCACTCTCCGTGGCTTACATAAACTCAAACCATGCAGAAATTCCAAACGGTGATGCCACTAAACCCCCGACACTGCTGTGCTGTCCTCTGTACAGCATCCTTGCTGAGCTGCCCTTGTCTTTCAAGGAATTTAAATCGCTTCCTTCTGCCACAGAGCACTTCACAGCGGGAAGGGACCTCCTCCTGGCTCATCAGGTTTAATTACCAATTAAACTGTCTCATATTGGTACTTTTATTAAGGGATCATGCCCACAACATTAATGAACCTGGCAGATCAAAGTGGGTATCAGATCTTCATTTCCAGCCAACGTGCTGAGGTCTCCCAAGCATCCTATAGTGAGAGCACGAGAGTCCAGACCCACGACGCTGGCTCCCAGCCCCCCTGTCCTCCTCCTCCCCACAACCCTTCTCCAAGGGGCTCTACCTCCAGATCAAACCCAAGAGATTTTACTTGTCTCCGTTGCAGACACTCCACAGGGACAGGGCAATTTTTTAATAACCAAACCTCAAAGTACTTTCTGGGTGGGTTTTTTCTGTTTGTTTTTTTAATTGCCAAGCCCTTTATCGTATATACACTAAATAAAATGTTACTCACTGACAGGCTTAGGGAATTACTGGGCAAATGAAAACAATAAATCTATAAGAAAATAAGATACTTTACAGAGATTATAAATCAGGGTGAAAAATGATCAGATTGCACAAAGTCCTTTCCAGGAAAGTTTAAGTTATATTCTATTATTTACAGCTTCTAAAAACATGAGGCGTAGCAAGATGCTTTCTCTTCTTCCCCACCTAGGTTTACTGATAAGGATGGTAAGAGAGAACTACTAAAATGTGCCTGCGAGGAGATTCTGGGCTTGTTCACCTGGGTGTGGTGGAGTGGGAGAGAGCAGCAAGGCCCCTTGCAGGGCACGGACCTGAAGTGTTTAAGCTTTTTAAGCTGCCATGAGGGACGGACAAGCAGGAGCGTGAGGGACAGAGGAGCAGGAGCATTGCTCACGGCTCCTGGGGGCTGGGGACAAACAGCAGGACATGGTGCAGCAGCATTGGCAGAGCAGCAGTTAGCACCAGGTATTGGAGGCAGACAACAGCCCAGCTTAGCTTGGCAGCCACCATGTATATAGATTTCTCAAATACTGTATCTGCATGCAATTAGAAGCAGAAGAAATTAAAGCTCAAAGAAGCCAACCCTACGTCAAAGCTACAGCAGGGACCTTTTTAGCCTGATGGTAGCAGTGACAGCACCAAAACACAGGGCACATGTTTGTTAAATTCATCATTCCTCCCGAATTACCAACATGTTTGCACCACAAGTTTATCGCAGATTCACATAACCTCATTTTTTCATGTCAACACTGGGATTTTTGCATCAGTCCTTGAAGATTACTGCAAATTATCTTTTCCCACTCAGTTCAGAGTAAAATGAGGTGAACAAGGGAACTTAATACAGCAGCACCAGAAGCAACTTAGCAACGACCTACTTCTTTGTGAGAAGGAAGCAGAAAGGCAGGGGATAAGGTCCCCAAGACCACGGTGCCAGCTGACATCTCATGCACCAACAGCCCAATCTATCACCAAGTTTTTAGGGATCTTTCTTTCACTGTAACGTGAAAGAAAATTCAGGCCTGAAATAATTTGAGCCTATTCATGGCACGCAGGGTGCTGCATGTATTTCCTTTTTCAAGTAAAACAAAACTGGAATTGATTTCTCCAAGCCAAACATCTCATGTGACAAATACAAAGCTACAGGAGAATATCTGGCAGCTTCACTGTCCTCCAACTCTACATGAGAATTCGAATCATCTGGGACACTCAAGCCAAGAGCTAAGCAAAAGGAGATGAGCAATTATAAAGGCTAGTTTGAGGCTAGAGAGGGTTGGTTATATTCCTGTTTCCCTTCTCTTGAAGACTGTTACACTGTGACTAACACGCTCCAGAAGATACAGCATGAAGTTTACGTTAGGAAGATGTTTGGGTTTTTTCCTGCAAATATACTAATAGTAGCCACCACTAGCAATTTGCCATTCTCTTCAGCTGTAGCCCTGCAAAAATTAAATACACATACCCTTTTGAGACATATACATCTTCAATATTAAAGCAAGAGCCTTTTAGAATATAAAACAATGTTTCAGACATCACTGCTTGATACACTATTTGGATTTTTTCCTGCAATGGCATCTATGTATTTAAAAACTGGCAAGCACCACAGTTCCTAAGGGAGCAAAACTTACTTCCTCAACTAATCTCCTTACTGAGAGAGCAGTGGAGATTTTAGCAAATATGCTGAGCTATAAAAGCTTTTATCCTTGGGACAAAACACACCAAACTGATGTGCTGTATTCATTAGAGTTGAGGGAAGCACGATCAGTCCTGCTGGCTCCAACAGCATGAATATTCCAAGAAGTTCAAGGTGGCATTCAAAGCCCCACCTACCTGTATGTGAAATCTATCCCAGAGGCTGGGGGACACAAAAGCATCTGGACACCGCCGCCTGCTCCTCACCAGAAGCATCCTGTATGTGCAGATAACCTGCCCAGAGAACCACTGCTGTAATTTACAGAATGCTTTTATTGGAGCCCAGACATCAAATAAGCTCTGCTCAAGTTTGGTTTTATACTCATCACTGGAATAACCTCACAAAGAGGAAACCTGTTAATCCCAGCAGAAGCAAGCTCTAAGCAAAGCATGTAAATATAGAACAGAAAGAAATATTGATCCTCAACACAGGCTAATTGACTTATGCAAAGCAATGTGTATCAGGCAACAGCAAATTTGAATTCCAGAAACGTCAGGCTGAATCGCTGCATCCTCTGCTCATTTCAATCTCTTATTAAAGTCAAGAGAAATTCAGATAAATAAGAGATTCAGCAACTGGCTTTTCATCTGAAGTTCAAAAATCCACAGTTACTTCTCCAGATCTGATTGTGAGGCCATTTCAGGCAGGAAGCCTGTATTCCCGGGCTAGAAACCCCAAGCGGGAATTTAGGTGAACACGAAGGAATCAGAGCCCTGCAACACAGGTTGCAATTAGCAGTGCTAGAGCATACTGCAAACGCCACCATTTCCCTTTCAATGTCTGCTGCTCTTCTGTCTTACCAGATGATCCCTGGGGAATTCATAAACCGAGCAGAGTACAGCCCTGATTTCACCTTTGTGCTTGCAATGAGAGTCCCCTGAGAAAAACAAAAAACAAAACATCTAAGGCTGGGAACTGCTGCTGGCAAGGCAACTGAGCTTCTCCACTGCCTCAGAGCCGAAGTTGTACCAAAAGGTTGACATTGCCGTGCTGGTGGGAGCTCTGTACATCCAGTAACATGCCAATGTGAAGCGCAGGGGGCTTCCACTGAGGACTCCAAATGTTCTATGTGGCCAGACACCTTTTACTGACTGAGGTCACATGAAGAGCCAAACCAAAACCAACCCAAAGGAAAAATGAGAATGGCATGGAAGAATAAAAACAGAAGGTTAAGAATTGTAGTTCTAGAGTCTTCTCAGTCCTTCTCACCTGCACCTCCTGGCCCTAGGTCTGGCACCTTTCTCCAGAACATGGTCCTGTTAATCAAGAACAGTCTCTGGGTACTTACAATTTCCCCAGTTCTGAGCTGCAACTATGTTTTGTTGCTTGCTCCAGTTGAGACCATTTTCATTAGGCGTCTCTAATCAAAGTTCTTCAGAAGCAGTCATCATCTCAATACATGTTGTTCATTGACTTTAAGATGCCCTCATGCAGAGATGAGTGTCACTGAGATGTGCTCGTATGCAGTCTCCATACCTAAATCACAAGCCACTTCTGGAGCCTTTCCTTGGCCTGTCAAAGCTGACTGCCCCCTGCAAGACCTGGGCGCCTCTCAGTCCCCTCATCCAGGCACTGCTTCACTCTCCTTTCCAGATCAAAGACCTTTCGCCGTCCAGTAGTCTCAGGTCAGGCCGGGGTGAGTCGGACCCAGTAACTAACATGGAGACCAGTAGGGACGTGCCAAGTCCTGATGTCCCAGGACTCCTCTCCACTCTGAGTAGCTCTGTCCTGAGCAAAAGGGCCTCTGATTAACACCGTGTCAGGCAGGATACGATCATACAAAATCAGGCAGGCAGATTAATCCTTCATTCAGCACACAACTGTCAAATGCTAGTTGCTCTTACAACTCAACCAACCAGTCTATATTTTTATCCTCTAGTTTTCCCCAGTTCTCCTTTGTATTGATAAACCTCTACACTACAGCACTGCGCAGAGTTGCTGCTTGCTGTTAAACAGATGCTGCTATTTATGCTTGCAAGAGAACTGACCTCTAGATGTGGGTGCAATTTGGTTTTAAAGCATTTATTTCCTTTTAAATGAAAGTCACCAAATTAAAGCAAGGTATTTTTTCCCTTCATTTTCAGAGTATATCAGAACATAAAAAAATAAAACAAAGTATGTTTAAACACCTTTTCCAAATCAAGTAAAAACCCATCCATCTTAATAGCAACCAAACCTGATAACTTTTCCCACACGCTATGAACATAGCAGATGTTAAAAAGCTGTTTAATCTTCTTTAGAGCACTTCAGGTAAAAAGCTGTGGCTTTCAAATACGTACAAAGAAGGTCAGAAAACAAAAGTGCCTTGAAACAGTTTTCCTCGGGGCCAATGGGATCTGAAGTGACCTCTGTAATTTCTCAAGTTCCCAAACTTCATTATTGTCAAGCCCTCTTTCCCTTTTGATGTTCTAACTATGCAAAAGGTGGGTGTTACCTTCAGCATATCTAAAACTTTTAAGCATTTTTTATTTATTCTCCTTGAAAGGTTAGTATACCTGAGGCTGAAGCTAATGACGGAGATCCATTGAAGTGTAGATTTACCGTAATCATTTTTTCAACCCCATCACGAGGACAGCTTTACAGTTTCTCCTAGGTTCAAGAAAAAACATTGCAACCCCTCAAAGTCTCAAACTGCACAACTATGTTATAAAAGTTACTATTCTTAGAAAGTTTCCTCTTGCTTTAGAAAAGGGTATTGCATCTTTACACTGGTTCATTCCCATGGACAATGCCAGCATCTACACCAAAATCTCAGGAAGCTGACCCCTTTTGAAAGCAACACTGCTTCACTGCTACTAACCTCAGCGGATTCACCAAACACCAAAGGAGGCTTTATTGCAGAGAGCCTTCAAATTATAGTTGTTCTTTTTACAGGTCTGTCATATTTCCTAGTAGGATGCATGGCTTTCAGTATTTATTACTATCACCCTGAATAAGACTAGACCATTTTCTATAAGCACGTACACAAACCCATTACTTTTAATTTTATGGTACAGACACATTTTTTTGATGCAGTATATCTCTGACACCAAAAAAAAAATAAAATCAATGATTCATTCAAGTTCAATTCAGGCATGATTAAAAGAAATGCTAACTTCCTGTATTTATTCCTGCACTGAAAGTTCAAAACTACCACCAAAACAATTTTTTTTGACAGCATGAAGGGAGAGTACCCCCTGCCTAATCCTCTCTAATATTATATTGTTGTTCACCTTCACTCGCAAGAGAGAGACCAGAAAAATATTCTGCATAAAGAGGTACAGCATAAGTGGTAAGTAGTAGTAAGTGGTAGGATAAGTAGTACAGGGTTTCACATGGGCGTAGAAAATAACATCAAACACACCACAGCTGGGAAACAGGACAAAGCCCGAGATAAAGGAGGCTGCTGCAAAACGCACTGCATATATCGAATAAGGGCCTAATGCAGCAAAGGCTGCAAGAAAAATTCTTATCACCTCTGATAGACCCTGGACAAGACCTTAAAGTACAGCTCAGGAGGAGGTTGTATTTGTTCTTAATCTGTTCTGTAGCGACATGCTGTCACTGGATTCACTTCCCAGCATGGAGAACAGACAGAAAAGAAGGGTTGCAGCATTCTGTGCCTCCCGTGCTTAGCTCAGGGCCAGGATGAGGCAGAAGACGTCAGTATGACATGCACTTTCATCAGGAAAATGGACCAACTCAACCCCTCTGTTTTCCTTAGGAACAACAAGAGGTCATCCTGTCCAACTCAGGAATGCAGTCCTCCCCTGCAGACAGCTCTCTTCTGAATTTGTCCGAAGCTCTTCTAAAGTTTTAACCCTCACATGCTCGTCTTTGTTCACCTAACAAGGCCAACGGTGTGCCACAACTGCCCTGGGCCAGGCTCTGAACCTATCGAGCACAACCCACCTGTAGCAGTTGCCCACAGGTCCGCTCTGGCTCCAGATGCACACGTTAAAGAGCTCTGGCAGCTGGAGATGCCCTCATAGCAGTCAGTGGCCAGCGAGGCTGTATTTCTTCACTGCAGAGTGGCAGAGAGTGCTCAGGAAGCAAACACCACCTTTAATTACAAATTTATTATCCCATACTAACTACAGCCAGAAAGCATTACTATTACCACATACACTTTTTTCAATCAGACCTTAATTAGCTATCTGCTTCACTCAAGACAACCAAGTATCAACACCACGCTCTCAGAGAAGTTACATTTCATCCTTTTTAACATGAAAAGGGGGAATCATGCGAATACTGATGCACTCGACAGCTTGCTTATTGAAGTAATTTTAAATATTTTTACTAGAACCAGGCCTGAAAGCTAAGTTTTCTGAAAAAATGTATTTGTTTTCCTTACATCTGCTCAACAGAGCAGTAACATGGGCATTGTTGTTACTGTCAGCTCCTAGAACGAATATTTAGGGAAGGAGACATGGGAGAAGTTGCCTTTCAGGACATATCCTCTGTTTGCCTGGCTTCTACTTATGATCAGTCATCACCTAGCTAAAATTAATTCTAGAGAGATGCATAGAGACCTATTGCACTAATTGGCAATTAAGCAGGGAAATAGGGTAGAGTCTGCCAGACTATTAAATATAGACCCACTCCAAATCAAGGCACTTTAATAATGGGTCTTATTTCCAACTTTTCCTTATGTTCTCTGGTTTGCAACTTTAACATGAAGAAAATTTCTCCCCACACCTTTTCAACAACAACAAAATAATAATAATTGAGTCAACCTTTTATCCTAGCATTTACCCCAACTTCCAAAACATACAAAACAGCTCTGGGGTTGCAGGTCCATGCTTATCAAGTGATGTCATGTATCCAAAATAGCTCACCTCAATTAAGGGAACACAGAATGCTTTAGACTGAAAAATGCAGTCACATATCTATAGCAATAAGGGATCTCCAGTCAAACCGTGACGAATTTTACCTTTATTTACATTAAAGAGTCTCCTAATGGTGCTCAAGGTGATGGCTCATTGGCACCGTTGTAGTGTTTTGCACAAGAGCCCTCACCATGCCTGAGGAGGTAAAGAGGTTATTGTAGTGCTGTACCACCTGCTTTGATGTAGGTTTGTAATGGTACCGAGAGCAGATTTTAAAGTGTTGAAGATTCTATAAATGTAGCGAATGATGGGCTTTATAGTGTCCTGGAGTTGGAGTATCCATGACAACTCTCTGCTGTGCCAACGGACTTTTAGTCACATACCGGAAAAGTCACTTATAGCCTGTTCTTTATAAGATGCAGCAAGGTCCTGGTGGAATTTTTCTCTTAGTCCCTAAAGAATTCTCTGCCTCCAGCTGTAATGGGAGACAACATCCCCAGCTGTGGCGTTCCACAGTTTCAGCTGGCCCCAAGAGAAGCAGCAAGAGAGACAGCTTAAATTAGATTTACCTAGAAAATTATTCCCAGTTAGTGTATACAAATAACTGCCATGAAGGAAGCCTGAATAAGCCACTTGGTTTCAAAAGCGAAAAAAATACCCCAAAACCCACCAAAAAAATCCCACCCAAATCTGTTTCCATTGTAACAGCTATGGAGTTCAACCAGTACAGAGCCCCAGTGGCCATAAAAACTTTGATTATCCCTGGCTTGGTATATCCCACCTGAGCCACCGATACACATACCCCCAGAGCCTTTTAAAAACCCCTGCTTTTCTGGCCAAGTACTGTGAATCGAGTGGTGTGGCATATCTGCTATCCTTTATTCATCCTTTCCCTGAAGAATTACTCTATTCTGTCTCATTAGATGATAAGCATTTAGGAGCATGTTGGATGCACTTCCCTTGTAAACGCTTGGTGACACAGCCATGGGTCAGATCGTAACTTTACAACTTCAATCCATTACTAATTCTGTTTTCCAAAGTGATCTCATAGCACAAGCCTCTGCCCCAGCCAACTACAGCTGCTGTTGCTGCTTGTTACTTTCAAAGAACAAATAGAAGTGGCCTCTTCCCCCCTAATTTCCCAACAGCAGACATTAAAGCACAGTACACAGCCTGCTTCTTTCTCTGTGATTAACTGATGTTTTGAATGTGCACAATTGATTTGACCGCATACATTATTCATGAGCTTTTGCCTTTTTAATTGTAAAAATAAACCCTTATGGGTTTTAGGATTGTCAGCTGTCTTGGAGGCTCAATACTATACTGTTTGGCACAGGATCCTCGGTCTCCAAGCCCTTAACTCATCACTTAAGTATTTACTAAATTTGACACCTAGAAGTCCCCGTGAAGCCTGTGGAACCAAGTACTCACATCCTTACCTTCAAACATCGCTCAGGTGCCCAGAGACTGGGGCAGCATGTTCAATGCATCAGAGATCTAAGTTTTAAAGGACTTTATTAAAAGACTGCTGCCAGCTACAAGTCACACTGGCCTGATCCTCACTCTATGACGTGCACACACACAGCTTTGAAGAGCAGGCTGTTGAGAGACTGCACACGTCCTGTTGTCCGCCAGCTCTGCTCACTGGACAGACAGCTGGGCTTTTTCCACTTGGACCGAGAGGCTTCACCTGGGGAGATACAACCTGAAATGATTCTGGTAAGGAATCTGAAAGAAATGTGACAAAGTTTACACCAGAAGTAGGACAGCAAGGCTCCTAGCAAAGTGAACGGCATCACATGGGGAAGCACAGGGGCTCCTTTGACTGCAGATACCCAGGGGCTGGCAGGAATCAAAGCCCTGGGAGACCAAACTGACCAAGCTCTGCTCGTTTGCTCTGCACGACAGACAAGAGGCCAATTAGCCAGTCAGCAACATAACTCATCCTACTTGCATGCACAGAAATCTTAACGAGACCAGCACATCGGCATTAGCAACTCTCCACATGACTGGCTCACAGGACCGATCTCCAGATTCTTACTGACTCATTTATGCTTATTTTGTCAGTAGAGCTACTGGATGTGGATGCTATCCATGCATGGCCAACACAAAAAGCTAAACACAAATAAAAAAAAACAAAACCTGGATGTGCATGCTATCCATGCATGGCCAGTACAAAAAGCTAAACACAAGTAAAAAAGAACCTAAACCCACCCAACAAACAAGTTTCCCAAATGCTTTGCAGTTGCCACTATTTGCAGTTCAGTTCAGAAGCAGCTTTTTAACAACAACAAAAAAGCATTATGGAAATCTGGTTCACAAGTAGACAGTGCAGGAAAAAAAAAGTATTCCTACCAGATCTAATTTGATAGCACTGATATATAGAGATTTCAATATTTTTGACAAAATACTGCAAAAAATAAGCTAATATGCTTTTTGCTTGTTAAAAAAAAAAAACACAAAACAACAAAAAACCCCAAACAACAACAAAAAACCCCAAAACCCCAAAGTACTATCGGCTTGGGCATGTTTTGAAAAGTTCTCTCTATTGAATCAGAGGCTTTCCACACTTTCTAAATTACAAATTAATGAAAAACAGAAACAAAAATCTCTTAAAAACCCGAAATCCCTCTGTGAAGTTGAAGATTACCTTGGAACATAGGTTTTAACTAATAAGCTCTTAGAGCCCAAATGATATTTTTATAATAAACCTTATAATTTGAAATCGTTATGACTTAAGGGAATTTTCTAACTGGGATCCAGGTATTTTTAAACTGAAGTAAATGGGCAAGGAAAATGATAACAGAAGTTAATTAATGGAATTAAACAGTCAATTGAATGCTTTCATGTTCAAGCTAGTGCAAGGTCTGTATTCAACAAATGCAAAGGGAAATGAGGAAGTTTCCTTTATGTACAGCCCTTAAATCTGTAGGTAATTGATTTCATGCATTTTGCATCTTTATTAGGTTACAGTTAGCAACATGTTAATATAAATAAAAGACGTGACTCCAGTAATGGCTCGCTAAAAGTAAAATACAATGTGAGCATTGTAAGCAATCCTTCTTGCTGACAATATTGAATTTGTACTAAATACTGAAGATAGTTATATAGATCTACCGGGACGTGTTCCTGCAGAGGATTTTGGACAACTGAGAAACATTATAATATAAAGACATACCACATAGACCTGAGTTTATCCATTTCATTTTTCTTGCCTGATAGTATGGAATTAACCGAAAGGAGGTGGTTGAAGGAGGGGAGAGGAGACCTGTGGCTCTTCAGGGCTGCAGGAGCCTGGCTGGTGGGAGACCTTACTCCCCCATGCAGGGGCAGGGAACACTTAGGAGTTGTACACTGCCATGTAACTTCATTGCACCCTTATTTGCAGTCCCACTGGTTTGCATTTTGAAGTTGCTTGATAGGCTTTAGAAGTGTGCTTTCTATTAAGTGTGCTGAGCAGGCAGCATGCGGTTGTTAGTCCTACCCTGCAGCAGGACTGAGGCAGATGAGCGCAGGGTTCCTTCCACAGCGTGGTTTTGGGACTTCTTTCACACATCTGACAGCTGCTGCACGGTGGAGCAACTGGGATAGGTCTAAACCACAACTGTATCTATCTAATATGCAATGAAAAAAATCCATTTTCTATCACAAAATTGTAATTCTTTAATCCAAGGTGAAATTAGAAGCTGTACTGACAGTAGTATTTCTGTTCCAGAAATCACAGGACTGACAGCTTCCAGCTTTTCCCTTCCACAAGGTCTATGCACTAGACTGCTCAACTATCTTGTTCCCATTCACACACCTACATGATGCTTCAACTTTAAAATGTCAGAGTGCCATCCATGTTACCAGTGCCTACTCTTGCCAGTAATGTCTTAAGTCGCTCATCATCTCCTCCTGCCTTACCATAAAGGATTGCCTGCTATAGGTTGTTGTTCCTTCTCTATTCAGTTTAAAGACATGCTGTTGGTCAAGTGTCCCTCCGAGGTACTGCATACACAGCCTGAAACATCTCGCTGTTAAGAATGTTGTTCTTCCTTGCACTGATTTCATACCTCTCTAGTTTCAGCTTGCTTCTGTCTTGAGTAATCCCTCTTCGTATTTTTGTTCTTCAAATATTTACAATGTATTTTGTTCCCTCCTTCCCTCACCTTCAGCACCTTCTAGCAATTTGCCTTATTAACCAGATCCTTCAGGCTCCTGTTAATTTCTTAGCTACTCTTCTCTGACCATCTTCCCAATTACAATAACTTCACAGTGATGAAGTAATCAGAATGTAATTTATTTTGGGCACACTTATGTAAACAGTTTATAAAGAAGCACAGCCAAGTGGATCAAGTAGCATGCATTTAGGCAACACACTCAGTTCTAGTACTCAAACAGGCACGCCTCCTACCAAGCACAAGAGGGTTTGCACATAATTTTCAAACTGGCCACAGTTAACCTGGCCCTCTGGACAGAGTGGTACAGTGGGGCAGTCATCCAGTGAGCTGAGCAATGCAACCTTATGGTTTCTGTTAAAGCCACTGATTATCTCCTCCGTGTAATGAACACTTATACCAGATGGGTGTTTTGTTCTGTGTTTGTAAGACGACATAAGCTTTACACACGGGAGCTCCTGGAGATTTCAGTCTTCAAGAGCAGAGCAAGGATGGGTCAACAGGAAAGAAGAATAAAGTGTAAATCATCCTGCCTGTTCTGTCCCCTGCAGCTCTTCTGCGGACAGAAGGGAGCCTGGAATTGGCAATAACAACCAATGCAATCCTGTTCCTCTCTCTCTAGGAGTGGATTTATGTCCCTGGGCTGAGAGAGTCCTCACACATTCCTTCTGCAACTCAGCTTTCAGCACCTTGTTTACATTTCCAATAGCTCTATCCAGGACGTGTGTCAAATGCAATAACCAGGAATTCTGGATGCACAATAAAATTCAAATGTACTCACAGATTATGAGGGCAAACAAGAAGGATGAATAAGAACGAGTATCGGTAAGGAAAACAAAAATCCAGGCAACAGTTGAAGAGAAAAACAACAGTAAACTCAAACTAAGGTAATGTATGCTAAGGAGGGTCAATTGAATGCTTTCATGTCCAAACTAATGCAAAGCCCATATTCAACAAGTTTATAGGCAAACCAAATTTCATATATGTACATTTCTTAAATATGTAGGTAACAGTAAAATGAAGTGCCTTGCTTCAAGAAATAAATTTCTTTTTAAATTAGATATTTCTCTGTGTTACTGTAAAACCAGTTTTCCTCATGTTTGTAGTATTTTCAGTAGACGCCTGATGCTCTTCAGTAAGTAAGTAAGATCAGTCACACCAAGAACAAGATCGCAAGATATAAGAGCACTGATTACAAGCTCTCAGCTGGGATGCGAAGTACCCTTCCGCACCAAATCAGGCTGTGCTGCAGTGCCCTCAAAGTCAATGCCAACTGTTTGGTACTTCACTGCCTAAATCAGTTTACTCCCTGCCCCTCCCATTTGTTTTTCTCATTAGTACCACTGCACGTTTGGTTCTCTTTTCGCTATGCACAGTTTGCATTTTAGGACAGGTGAAAAGTATAGCGTAGCCCTAGGAAAGTATCTGTTATATGCAGAAGTTCACCAAGTTTTCCTCCTGACCCACAGATCCTGGAGCCATTTCGGTTTCTAGTTCCCATGAGCTGAATTTCTGCATTCTTATTCATGTACTTTCTTAAGCTGTTTTTAAAAAAAGCGTATCACATGCACCAAAAGACTCTCATCCGACAATGTCTGGAATGCAGCTTTCTTCAGAACAGACAGGAAAAGCTTTCCAAATTTATTTTACCATATGAATTCATTTGAAATGTTCTTGCTAGATGATAAAGAAAACAGTTTTACACTTGGAAAGTAATGGTAAGTTGGTCACAAAGAGCAGGAGTGTGAAAAATCACTGTTCCTGACAACATTCAGCAATGTCCTCAGGGGCTTTGGAAAACAGACTTGGCAACAAGAGCAACATTGAAAGGACTATCACTCAATAGCTGACTGAAATAAATGTTGGTTTCTGCTAATATGAGCCAGCTGGGTTTATCCTTGTCAAGAATATCATGCATGGTTGGCCCACGGTATATTACATAGGGGTAATGATTCAAACCAGAGATCTTAGAAGCCAGCCCTTGCCATCTGTAACACCAAGTGTCATATATAAGGTTTGCTCTGCAGAGGTTTAATTAACATGAAAAATTAGTTTTCAAACAAAATACCCGTGTTAAAACTTCTCTAGATCCTATTCCTTATGTAAACATGCAGTTTTGCTTTGATATAAACCAGCACAACATCCTCTCCCCTCCATTCAGAAACAAGTGTCTTGACCCTCAGTGTATGCAAGTGTCGTATTTGTGATGATTTCAATTGCTTAGTACCAGTTCCAGTAGCTTAAAAAACAGAGTGGTCCAGAGAGAAAAAAAATAAAATTCTACTTTTTTACTGTTGATTCATTTCAAAGACCAGGAGAACATGCAAGCACTGGTGGTTGTATTGCTGAGGCTTTCTGTGCGGCAGTGCAGTTTGGGCATGGGTCCCATCGGCAAGCCCAGAGAACCCCTCACCCTCATGGCTTTTGTGGCTTTGGCTCAACTTGCCCAGGCCAAGTAGCTGAACTGGTGGTCCCAGACATGCCCTCTTTGGCCTTGCCCTTTTCGTGCACCTGCTCACTGCGTCTCATACCTTTATGCAATTTCCAGCCCATCTGCATTAAAGATTTCTCTTCCCTCTTTACCAGAGGTATGTGTCAATTCCTCCCACTGAATTGTACCAAGATCTGCTTTCTCTCCCTGACTAGTGTCCCTGTACAGGAGGAACTGGACTTTAACCTCCTTGTAATTCCCCTACAATATTCGCCAAACATAAATTCAAACCAAATGACCCATTTCCACTGAAACTACCCCCACGCTTCCCTTGCCCCACCCTTTCCCACATTCACGGTTTGGCCATCACCTGCAATTTGATCTTCTGGAAAACAACTCACTGCAAATGCTTTCTGAACAACATCTCAGAATAACACCACGGAGACAGACTGCTGAGGTTAAAACTCCAGTCAAGCCACCGGCCAACATCTCCACTACTGCAGTACCTGCCCCCAAGCTTGGCAAAGGTTCGTGCACCCTTTCACAACACCACCACAGTCTGGCCCCTGTGGTGACTGTGCCCACCCACTCACACGGGCGATTTAACTGAAATTGCACAAAGCAGAAGAAATTCCAGGAGGAAAAATTGTGTTATACCAACCTTCAACTCACCAATGACCTGGAAATATAGGCTCTCGCACTGAATGTAGAAGAAAAGGAAAATTTCAATTAAACATTTCAAATTACAAGTTTTTCCTCTCAGAAATATTAAAGTAGTTTGATCTTAATTGTATTTCTGATGAAAAAAGATTTTTATTATCATTTAGCAAAGTTTTCAGTATGGAAAAGTGACTTTGCTTCCAATTTTTTAAAGCCATAAAGTGCTACAATTCTGTTTGCTGCATGAGAATTGTTAGTGTATTTTTTAAAGTGTGGAAGAGGTAAAAGAAAGCTAGCAGTAACTAAGACACTTCCAAAATAAACACAGATCTACCACAAAGTAGCCTACAGTCACAGACATGATGTACTGCGCCACATTATTTCAACCTTCATTCCACCCACCAGACTTCATTTATTATTGCAGTTCCTTTTCCTTCTGGAAGAACCAAGTAAAGGTAGGAATGTGCACATTTATATACACTGAGTTGCACAAAGCCAGAGAAATAGAAATAGGAAAAAGAGCACACAGAGAAGTGCAGCCAGGAGAAATAAGATCAGTGGGCCCCAGTACTAGGAGGGCAAGAAATAAGAAAGCACAGAAAGAATTGATACTGCTGCCACTCTTTTCCAGATTAAGCGTATCTGGTACATCTGACTCTTGTCGTCAACTGGAATAAGAAGATATAAAAGGAAACCAGATATGACATACGTTTGTGTTATTACACACACCTAGGGTTTTATCTGCTTCTTGGGTAAAGACAAAATACCTACTTCTTTGTACTTATTGTGAGCATTTTGAGTTGCCCAAGTCCACACTGATAATATCAAAACCTGATGAGGGGGATTCAGAAATGGTTTACTTACATGTAAGTAATTTGATCCAGGCGACATGATGAGCTAATCAGCCTGTAGTCATTGCAACATTGCCTCATATATTGAAATCACTTATTTTTAACTAGCTTATGACTGTGGGGTTTTTTTTACAAAAAAAAAACCCAAAACCCCACCAGCCTACGCTTCAGACACACATCTGTAGCTACAAGGGTTTCCTTTAGAATCTCCTGAATAAATTTAGGACCCATAACAGGAAATCATCTGATAAAAATAGATTCAGTAGACTAAAAAAGAAAAAAAAAATCTAGGTTTTTTTCATTCAACACCACTGCAAAGCAATAATGACATTCAGACAATCATTTATCAGGCTGGCCTGCTTTCCCAGCGCAATCAGTACAGCTGCAAGAAAGCTTTGTTGTACAAAACCTGCCTTCTTCACCCTTTTGCCCACTCCAAAAGAAATGAGCAAATTGGCTCAAAAGCTCCAACACAACCCCTAGTCCCCATGTCCTCCCCTGCATTCCCTGCCACAACGCAGTGCCACGCACGAGGCGGCAGAGCATCAGGAGCGGCACACACCG
Organism: Falco rusticolus; assembly: GCF_015220075.1. Classification (NCBI taxonomy): domain Eukaryota; kingdom Metazoa; phylum Chordata; class Aves; order Falconiformes; family Falconidae; genus Falco; species Falco rusticolus. Next base: position 25,222,958 of record NC_051187.1, on the reverse strand, counting down.
CAGGTACGCTGGGTATCCAACGTCTGTGACCTCAGAAACAGGCAGAGGCGTACAGCAATCCGAGACAGCAAAGTTCAGCGCCACTTTTGTCAGGCAGGAGCCACCTCTCCTCATCTTGGCAAAGACCCCGATACCAGTGTTTCACCAGAGTGACAACCCAGCACTCAAATTTGATTTCTAGTTCAGCTGTTAGTTGACCACAGGCTAGCAGGGAAAACATATACCAATTCCTTTCTAAGTGTTTTTAGATTCAATGAGAGATAAAAAGCTATAAAATTATAACTAGAAGAGATGGATGATCTTTGAATTACTCTGCTTTTTGCCTGAGTCTGTGTCCTTATAAAATTTCTCATGTGCTGGAAGAAAGTCTCCACACTCCCAAGAGCAACGTCAGCTCAGCAACGACACAGTTTGCCTACTTAATTTTGTGTGTCTTACCTACCTCTTTAATCCTCCCTTCAAACTCATCACTAAAATGCTCCAGCCTTATCTCAGCAAATTTATTCAGGCAACTTTGTCCTGTGTATTAAAATTTTAACAAATGTTACATTTTCCCAAGAAAGGGAATGTCGCAAAAAAATAGCCTAGAAAAATGTGAAACAGTGTTTGGTATTATCAGTTGCTTCAGAAAAATAGCCAAACTTACGGTTCTTGGTTGTAGTCATCTTTGGGGAAGTGATTGAAAAGTTAAGCAGGTTGTGTCGAGCAATAAGCAGAATGGTAGTTAAGATATGCTTATCCTCAGGCCTTCTGAGCTTATCTTCTCCCCAGCAGAAATCCCCTCCTTAGTTGCATCACACCCAATAAAAACAGATGATAGGACATGCGTGTGCTACTCTAGGAAGTTTGTTAAAAAATGACAATGGAAATGAAACCACAAAGATCCTTAGGCCCATCAAAGGTAGGGAAAGGATAACACGTTAGGGAACACAGGTAAGCTTTGTGCAGTTAGAATTGGCACATTCTGCAGCAGGAGTGGAGAACACCTGAAGAGTCAATGATACTGAAAAGGTTGGCTGCCACCTGCATCACATGCATGGCCCAGCTAGCTCAAGCAGTGAGGATTTCTCAGGGGTCTTGATCAGGGTTTCAAGGTTGGTACATACAAAATATGGTCTATAGTGCTTCATCCTCCCCAGTCTTAGCTGGAAAGATCTCTCTTCCAGCAGACATCTAGTATTTTATATCAATTTGATCCTAACATGGATGAAGAAAAGAGGGTTTTGAGTATATGAAATTAGAAAGCCAATAGTCACTTTACTCACCCACACCACCTCGTTATGTGGATATTGCATTGTACGAAGAGCAGGAGACACTTGTCCCAGCTGCCTTTTCTCAACACAAATGAGCTCTTGCACATACAGCTAGCAGTAGCATCTTGAAGGACTTAAAAAGAGAAATACAAGAACAGTTTTATATTACCAACTGTCTGTAGCTGCCAGTGGCCATGGCTTTGGTGTGCTCATAGAGATTAGAGAAACTTGGTGCCAAAAAACATAGCTGTAATGGGAGAATCAGATACCCACACGTGCATCAAGTAAATGTCATACCCAGGCATAATGCCAAGACTGATTTTTCAGTACCATTAATGGCTATTTCACTAAGAAGCTAATTAGGGAACCACAGGAAAAGCAACTCTTGACTTGGCCCTGGTCAGCACTAAGGATCCAGTTCTTCATGCTTATTCATGCAGATCAGCTGTGGCCCATGGATCCCTGTGTATTTCAGTTCAAGGTCCATCTTGGATTAACAGAAAAGTGAGAGACTCTTGTTGCAATCAAGAACAACTTGAACTAAGTTTAGAAAACCCCCATACACCTCAAAAGATCATCCAGGAGAAGCATGATCCTTGCACATGCAGGAAAATTACATAAAAACACTGTACTGAGGCTTCAAGAAGGTTTATTTGTATCCCAAACGAAAGCACCACGTACTACAGCTGCAGGCTGACTGTAGAGGTAGTACAAAACAGGCCAAAATACTTTGAGGAACAGCTTGCTAAAGTTGTAACATCTAATAATACATCATTTATAAAAATGTCCTAGGTAGCAATGTGCTAGGAAATCTGCAAGGCCAGTGGATGATCAGGGTAGAAAAGGAGCTTTCACAGAAGATAAGGCCACAATAAAAAAAAAAAGACTTTTTAAAATTTTTATTTTTAGTTGGAAGGTTTCAGCTCTAGAAGTCTTTCTTCCCCCCCAAGACAGCAGGAGCTAGTGGCCTTGGAAGACCTACCTGAATCTGAAGTGCCAGTGGAAGAGGTTATAGCAAAGGCAGAAAGCACTAACGGTGCCAAATCACGAGCAGAGGGTAGTATTCAATCAAGAGTTAAATTAATTCAAAGAAAAGAACTGAACTTGTACTTTTTTATACCATTTGTTTAATATCTATCTTGACCCCATGCTTAATCTTGCAATGGAGTTTTTAAGCTGACCTTTCTGGAAGGGCATAAATACAACCTCTAAATTACTGTTCACAGGGAAACATCTCTTTACAATGTTTTGCTCTGTGCACTAGGAAGAGAAATGCATGAAAGGAAAAAGGCGCAAGACTTTTGTCATGTAACTTGCAAAGGTCTTCATTACGGAATAGTTACAGCCACTAGGATTTTCAAATTAGGCTAAAGTAGCCAGGCATGCAAATCCCTCCAAAAAGGTTAGCTGGGTGTGTGATAACTCCTTCATAGGCACTTCTGAAAAATCTTACATTCATCACAAGTGGGCCGGTTCATCGGTTCCAATGCTACTATTTTCTGTGACAAAATTGAAAAAGTTTTCAGAGGGCTGAGCTGGACCCAGACTCTCATCCATCCAAACTGTAGCACTTTGTAAAATAGTTTGGGTGAAACATCCAGTATAACCCTTCT